>NC_092431.1:6535854-6835854 GCF_036169615.1 Heliangelus exortis | reverse complement strand
CAGCCACACAAAAAGGGAGCAAACTTCAAGTATTTACCCTTGAGAGATACCAATGGCATCTGTCTCCTTAACATTTTGATCACCTGTGTAGAGCCTGTCATATTAATAGAAGATTTGTGAATTAAACTAGCCAGGTGGTGCAAACCACAGGTCACAGAAGCCCTAGGAAGTATATCAAAAAACGCCATGTTCACTGAGATAGGAGAAGAAAGATCAGGAGAATTTCTCTCGCCTTTGCTGAACAGCATATGTCTTTCAGACTCCTTGTTGAAGTAAGGTGCATGGACACACAGGAAAATGATACACAAAGATAACTACGAAAAATAAAAAAACAACATGCAGACCCATTTGTGCAGACACACAGCCCTTCCCCTCTGAGATGGCAGACGTGCTTTCACCCAAGCTGGCTCCTAGTGCCTCCTGATTAATTACTCCTCTGGAACTGCTGTAGCAAAGGCTGTGCCAGCATTTTTATTTTATTTTTTTCCCTTTGAAACTGAATGTGAGAAATGCCCCTTGGCTCAATGTTGACAATTAAGGTCTCACATTGAAACACATTATTGTAAGGTTGCTGTATTTATTTTTTAATTATTTTTATTTTTAGTGGCCATTCTGAAGCGAGGTTTTTCAAATGACCTTCACCAGGATTCTGGTAACTCACCATACAACTTTGCATGTTGTGAGCCCCAGTATCCCAATAAGACTGGTCCAAGGAATGGAAACAGACAGTTAGAATAATCTGTATTTCATTTGAAAGACATCTGCTTTTGGGGCCCATAACCAGGTCCTTTAAGAAGCACATCAGGATTTGCTGAAGTCCCAGAGAAATGGCACTGGTTTGTCCCTCTAAACACAACTCTGTATTTCACATATGTTACCAGGCAGGGAATACTGGAAAAAAAATCCCCAAAGCCTTGTTCCAATCAGGTGCTCTTGTCCCTTTGACTTGCCAGGCTCAGCCCTGTGTTGATTCAGGGCCTTGCAGCCCAAACCAAATGTCACTGAAAACAATAGCAAAACTGGGCTTTGGATCAACGCACGCACAGTGTGAAATACTTTGGTCTGAGGGTTTCTGAGGACACCCAGCACGGTGCCATCATAGCCCTGGCATCCTGCAGGAGGCCCCTCAGCTGGCTCAGGATGTCCCAGCACCCTTCCATGGGGTTCTGGTGTGATGCCACTGGGGAGGAGCATCACACCAGACCATGCCTCTCCAGGAGACATGGATCAGGAGAGGCACGAGCCGGGAGAACATCTAGGGATAGGGCACACTAGACAAGTCCTGCTGTCATTCTCTTCAGGCATTTTCTCCTGGCTTCTGCTAGAGATGAGTAACTAGCCCTTGGGCTCACCCTGTTTTTTCATGTTTTTTCAGCAGAGTTGAAAAAAAGGATAGGTTTCACCTATCCTTTGAGTAGGTGAAACCTGGCTGTGGGTCATAAGGGAACAGCTGACGGTGCACGAAGCTGAGACAGAGGGGAAACAACAGGAGGGCAATGATTGTTGGGACCCCTCTTCCCCAGGTGACACAAGGCCCAACTCTCCTGCTAACAGAGCCTCCAGTCCCCATGTAACCCTTCTCTTCTCTCACGGCATGCAACTGGTCCCTCAGCTTCCCTCACCACCATAAAAATAATGCCATCTCCTCTCAGGTGGCTCCAGTCTTGCAGGAATTCTGCCTGCTAAGTTCAAGCAATTAGCACAGGTCTCAATTAAAACAGCTTCTGCCTCCAGATCTCACCAGCACCCTGAGCCCTGGCAGAGCTGCCGTGTCTTGGGTTGCGGCTGCCTCTCCCTTGCAGGCAGATGTGAACACCAGGCTCCCAAGCAATAGCCCTCACTTTGGATTTCTCTGCTTTGGCTGCTTGTCTTCCAGCTCTTTAGCATGTCTTGAATGTGGCTTTATTGTCTGCTAATAAAGAAAAGAGCATTGCTCTCCAGCAATGGCAAGGTCCCAGCTTTCGTGCCCTGCCGCAGAGCCAGTTCCCATCAGGGGAAGCAGCTATCACTGGAGGTTTTAAATAAACCAGCACTCCCCACAAAAAAAAACCTCCCTCCAGTTATATAATGCTCTCCTTCCTCTCCTTTTAATGAAAACAACCAAATCACTATTTTTACCATGGTAGGGAATGATCCAGCAGCTTTAACTTGTGCACACCTGTCTGGAAATCAGTGGGAGCTTTGTCTGCAGGGGGAAGGGGTGCAGGACCCCGACCAGGAGCTGCTAAGATGGCGCAGTGCTCCCTGCTTCTTCTGACAGAGGCCAGGAAAACACAGGCCACAACATAGTGTGCATTTTGCCAGTGACATTTGGTGTTAGCCAAAACATACATCAGGATGAGGGAAGTATATAGTAAAAGGCACATTCCTTTACCACACTCTTACTGTAATATCCCAGTGCCCCCACGTTAATTTGTTCCCAGGAAATTCCATCGTCACTGTTTCAAGTCTGTGGCAGTTCAAGCCACTTAGGATGATGGGAAATTGCCCTGCTCAGGAAAACAGAATTATAAAAACAGTGATGTGGAGTGATGTGTGTGTGCTGTATCTCCAAAATTCCCCCAGTCCTCCTCTTTACTGTTGTGCTGCTCCTATATTCCACTATAATGACATTTGAGAACAGCAGAGGAGCAGGAGAAATGGATTTATGAAGGGAATGTTGAATAAATCTGAAATACACAGCACTTGCTTCCTACTGAACTGCCAGTCAATTTGTCCCAAGAAATTATCTGCTCATTTTGACACTGAGATGACTTCAATTCCATCAATAATGAAAATCATCTGAAGAGTTACTTTTCTAGTGTGGCCCCAGAACTAAAATATTAGTTCAGAATATCAAATAGAAGTTGGTGTTCTCCTGAAACAGAACCGGTTGTGTTGTTTTCAGATTGAAATGAGACACTGGAAAAAAATTTTTTTGGATGAAATTCACTCAAAGCACAGTCAAACTGTTCCAAAATCTAACCCCAAACTAAATGTTCATTTCCTGAAATTATATTTAACCTTTAACATAAAGGAAATGCAGGTAGTAATCTGAATGACATTTTTTCATGAGACATTTTAAGTATATTTGAAAAACTATTTTTCCCAATTTATTTTTTACAGCCAAGTTATTCATTGACTCATAACTGTGTTGACCTGAAGTTGCAAATTTGGTTGCCTAAGACAGCCAGCAGCATTTTTCTGCCCTTCTAACAGCTTTCTTTCTTTAGCTATGTCTAACCTTCCCTTTCTCATCCAACGAGAGGCATGGACAGTATTTCTGGCCAGAGAATGCTGTAAAAGAAGTAAGAGGGCACTGTGATCATGACATTTTTATGGGTTTAGCTAAATGCTGCTGAGTATAGTGGGAATTTTCCACTAATTTTGGTGCAGTCTGCATAAGACTCTTGTTTCAGAAGCTGCACTTTTGCTTTGCTACTAAACATGATGGGGTGCATCTCTGGGGCTCTCAAACACACCCCTGTCTAGCACAGGGGTTCAGACCTTTGATTTGTTTATTTTGTACACGGTTCTTCTATTCCTCCCTTTTTACCTTTCTTAGCAATCACTGCTTGAGCAGAGGCTCTAAGAGCCACCAGCAGCTGATCCAGGCTCCTGCACTGATTCCATCCTGCCCAGCCATGCCCTCCTCCCAGGCTCAGGCAAGATGAATGTGCAAGGTGAATCCTCCCACCAGCACTGGAGATGCCTCACATCTTTTACTCTGGTAAAACCTTCCTGGGCTCAGACTTTGCTTTTGCCACCTCTCATACTCATCTTCCACCTCCATTATTGCCACAGGTGCACAGCTTAAGAGGACACTGAGGTGCAGAGGTTATTTGGCTTGTCCAGGCTGATGAAGTTGCAATTAGAGACATCAGTAACTGAGGCCAGTTTTTATATCAGCATATCACTTACACAGTTTATCATAAGCCTTGAACACAGCTCTCCAGGCAGCAGAAAGCTAGGGCTGAGTTATTGCCGCTTTTAGAGGTATATTTGCTTGTCAGTAATTGCAACACTTCTAACGCAAAATTCAACACCTCAAGTTAAAAAAAAACAAAATCCAGAGATAAGTAGGTTTAGAGGCATGTTCTTGCTTAAAACTTCTTTCCAGAAACTGTCACCAAATCCTCTCTGTTCAGTGCCATCCATGGTTATTTCAAGTCCTATATTACCTTTCCTTTTCTTTTTTTAATCCTTTTTCCTGCCTTCTGATTTATTGTCTTCATCCTTCACAGACCTTTTCTACCTAACCTAGAATCTTGTATGCTCTAAATCCAAGAATTAAAAAATGCTTGGAAGTGATTTAAGAATGACTTATTACTCATTTCATAGGGCAGAAAATTTGGTCTATTTTTCTCTCCACATATGCTCAAGACAGATGCTGACCAGTGAGAGGAGGCCCAGGTTTTAAGCAGGCCAGGGTCTCTGCTCTGCGCAGAATATGCATTAATAACCACAAAAGTAACCGTGCTCTACATGATGAACATGTGGAAGCAGTTTTCCAACTGAGGTAGGATCTCTGAGCCAAAGAAGAAGTAGTTTGATTTTTCAGCATCTGTGAAGCAGCTCCATTGAGACCTGACTGTATTAGTCCTAGCTGTGTATCCAGCCTTATTAAAGACTTATGCATTAAGTCTGCCTCTAATAAAAACCTGCTTTGATAGAAGCTGGGCTTCCTTATCCTACACAAATCACCTATTTTTAATGGTGGGTTAGTAGCATTTGCTACTGAATGGATAAAGCACTTCAAGCTCTTAACCCACCTGCTTGTTTTTCAGCCTTGCATATGAGCTTAACTGAGTTTTCTAAAAACCAAACAGCTGTGGTCTCCGTCAGGAAGACCAAGTAGCAAACTAAAGCACAGAGGAAGAGGCAAGAGACTAGTGGTCCTCTCTGAAGTGGGCCAGATGATGACAGCTCTTCTGAGGGGCAAGAAAGAAAGCTGGAATTAAGCTGGCATCCAAGATCCAAACGGCTTTGGGTATCTGGTTATTAGGCAGGTACCTGCCTTCCCCAGCAGCATTTGAAGCCCAGTGGCTACAGACCAAGGCAGAAGCACTGTTCAGTGGTAGGTGAAGGCATCTCTGATATCCTGGCTGGCTTTCCAGCTGGTGTGTAAAATCCCTTATTTAAGTGGAGCTGCATTGATTTATATTTACTGGAAATCCAGTTTGAGGCTATTCAGTGGAAGCCAGGTCTGATCCATGTCGGTTTTGCTGCATTATTATTCTTCTGACACAGCTTGCTGCCTGGATTTAGTTCCTCCCAAAACTTTTGTGTTTCATGGCCAACCTGGCCTCAATCATTTGAGGCCAAAAACAAGATCAGGAAGATTGATGTCTTCTAATGGATGTTCCATGGTTTTTCTTGAGTGCTTTATCAACCCTGTCACAAGCAATTATAGGAAGGGAGAAAATCTTAAAGGTCTTGGAGGACCTGCAAACCCAATTCCTCTCTGCTGATTGCTGCAGCCTTTTTGCCAGGCTTTGATCACCTTTGCCATGCCAGGGGTTGGCCTCTGACTGCACTTTCCTCTCCTCACTCTCAAGCAGCTCCTGCCAGAGCCTGGAAGCTGCTGGAGCTCCAGTTCAGAGGCTGCTGATTAATGCCAGTTTCTCTGCCAACAAGCCTGCACCATTCACATTCAAATATTGCACTGCTCCTCAGCAGACAAGAGAAGCAGGCTGAGGGAAATACTGAGGACCCTTGTGGCAGTGTCTGCTGGAGTCCTGTTTGTGTAAAGTTTGCCAACAACAGCCCTCACGAGGACTCCAGAGCATTTCCTTTGCTCTAGGGATTAATTTGAAGATTCAGCCGGGAAAACCAACCTTCTCCCATCCCCCCTGTGTGATGCCCCTTGGCTCTTGGAGACTTCTGGGGTGTTTTGCAGGGTGTAAGGAGTCTTCCTAATACTCTGGGTTTGTTGAAATGTGTCTGGCAGATGAGAGGAGAGAGTTTTCTTTGTGTGGAGAGGGATGTTCTACATGGCAGGAGCTCAGCCAAAGTGGATGCACCCATCTCAAGGTGTGAGCCTGGAAGAAGAGATTTGGCTGCCAAGAGAGAGGACTTTGCAGTCAGTTAAAAAGCAGACAAAAGAAAATACCACTCAGGAACCTGCTGATTTCCTTTTTCTGTTAAGGTCTCCACTTCTGTCAAAAAAATAAGGGTTGGACTTGATGATCTCAGAGGTCCCTTCCAACCCAGCCTATGATTCTTTACTCCCTTTCTCAGGTTTGCTTGTTGCCTTCTCTGCCCAGTCAGAGCTTCAAGGTTTTGAGGAGTGTTTTGCTCCCTGAGGACCATTGTGGGTCTCCAGATTACAGGCCTTCAAGGTCTAGTTCAAGGCTAAATGCAAACTCTGTCACAGAGGTAGATATTTTGGTGACCTGGATCTCTCCTAGAGGGGCATCACCACTGGAGATGTCATGGGACACATGAACTAAGATCTCAGCCATCTGGCACACAAAAGGACCTGTTTGCTGGGGAGAGGAGACACAAAGACTGTACTATAAAAGGACCAGAAAGAAGAAGGTGGCTTGGGGGATGCTGGCCTCCCAGGGCAGTGTGCAGGGACCTCCTTCCCAGGGTCACCACCACCCTTTGGCCCCAGAGATGCACACAGCGTCTCTCTGGGACTGACCATCATGAAGTGCAACTGAACGAAGGCTGCCCTTTTCCCAGATCCTTCTTCTAGCACCACTTAAATCAGAGACCAAAAAATGAGCCTGTGTTGTTTAAGATAAAAAGGATATCAGCTTTCACTGGTTTTTGCTTCTATTGTCAAAAATTAGGTCAAAAGGCTGGGAGAAAGAGTTGCTGTCCAGTCTTTCCTCCAAGGTAAGTGCAACGTAACCCTCTTGCTTTGCCCTGCACTGCCTTTTCTCAGGTTGTTCTCATGATAGGGAGGAGGACACAGAAGCTGCCTGGCCATACTAGAGGAGAGTGTGTGCCTGCCTCATGTTTTGATATTAACTCTGAATTGACACCTCTCTGAGTTTTTACGTGTCAGGTTAACACTGGGAGAAAAATCTATCTGGATTTTTACAGTATGTAAATGACTTCTAATTCACAGGAGTTTCCATCTTTATGAAGACCACTCTGCCAGTTATTAGTTTGGAGTGTTATACCCAACTGTGAGGCTCAGAAGAACAAAGACAAGTGAAGATTGGCTCAAAAGACAAGATTTTAATTTAGCTTTACCATATCTCTGGAATCCTTATAAGCTGGATGAGAGCAAATCTGTATCTGAGGCAGCCCCCTTTAGCTTCTGCAGCAGCATCAGAATAAAGGAAATACAATCAGTGCCTTCTGACTTGAGTGACTCTTTTGAAAGTTTTTTTTTTTTTCATAAGGGGGGAAGCTGAGTGGAGTCATTCTCACTAATTTGAAAAAAGCTGATTCTGACTGCAGATTCAGAAATGCAGATGCTCCCTCTTCAGCACTCAAGGCCCTGGAATTGTTAGCAGCAAGGGTCTCCTGTCCAGCCACAGGCTTGATGCCACATCCATGAGTGGATTATCAGTCTGACAGCAGGCACTGGGAGGACAACCCCAAACAGCTTGCTCATCCCCACAGCCCTGGCAAGATCCACACTTGATTAAGGCATCAAAGATGCTTTGAAGCTGGGTTGTAAGTGCTGGGTTCAATCACTGCTTCTGTGAGAGGTGTTAAATGGTACCGAGAGCTGTGGGGCTGAGGAAACTCAGATTTGTGCTCTAAACAGCTCTGTACCTGTCCATCTGGCAAGGCTGAAACTGATTCCAGCTGAGGGGGTTATCCTATCCCTGCTCTGGTGGTTTTCTGTGTTGTCTATAAGTCAGGTTTAAGTGGAAGAAAATTAGGAAGCAGGAACAGGGAGGAAGAAATGAAATGTCAGTCTTCCCACCACAGTGCTGAGATGGTCTTGGATGAACAAAGACCAAGATGTATCTATTGAGATTACATTTGTCTTCTCTGTGATCAGGCATTGCTTGAAACAGAACTTGTGAAACGAAAGTGTGAGAATAACAATTTTCACTGTTTGAGAACAAGCTGTTCTTGAAGAGTAGAGGGGGTTTTGACAGTCTCATCAGCAGACAGAGCCAGATAGAAATGCCTCCTGATTCCTCCTGCCTGCAGCCCAGATCCACTGCAGGACCTGGCTCAAATGCAGGGGGAGGGAAGTGCCTCCATGACCTTCATAATTCCATTGGTTGCATATCTGCATCTTCAGACTCCTAAATATCCTTGGCAACCCAAGTGTCCCCCCCCTCACACCATCTTTTCAAGTGTGATAAACGGAGCATCGTCTCCTGGGGCTGCTGAAGGGAAAAATGTGCTGAAGGCCAGAAGGTGCTCAGATGCTTTGTTGACACAGACAGCACCAAGAGCCTTGGGTGCTGAGGAAGTCATCAAGGAGATGGGACAGACCCATCTGTGTGCCCTGACCAAAGGAAGGGGGTCCAGGGTGCACAAGCTGCATGCAGGGCACAAGAAAGTGAGCGCAAGGAGACAACCACAGCACTGGGAACTCTCCCAGATTTAATCCTGATCTGTGTCCTCAAAATCCCTCCCATCTCATATATACAGAAGACAGAAACCCAAAGGGGCTGAGGAAGCATGGCAGTGGGTGCTTTTCTGTGCCAAGGTAGAATAACTGCCTGATTATAGATCCTGGAATGGTTTGGGTTTGAAGGGACCTTTAAACTTATCTAGTTCCAATCCTCATACCATGGGCAGCAGACACCTCCCACTAAACTGGATTGCTTCAAGCCCCATCCAGCCTGGCCATGAACAGGGGTAGGGCAGCCACAACTTCTCTGGGCAAACTGTGACACTGTCTCACCATCTTCATAGTAAAGAATTTCTTCTAATATCTAATCTAAATCTACCCCTTTCCATTTTAAAGCCATTCCCCCTTGTCCTATCACTCCTTGCCCTGGTAAGAAGTCCCTCCTCAGCTTTCCTGTAGCCCCTTCAGGGGCTGGAAGACCACTATAAGATCTCCCTGAAGCTTTCTCTTCTCCAGGCTGAACAGCCCCAAATCTCTCAGCCTGTCTTCATAGGAGAGGTGCTCCAGCCCTCTGATCATCTTCATGGGCCTCCTCTGGACTTGCCTTAGCAGGTCCATGTCTTTCTTATGTTAGGAGCCCCAGAACTGGACCCAGCACTGCAGGTGGGGCTCTCACTGAGTGGAGCAGAGGGTGGCTGCAGCAAGAAGAGCTCTGGTGTCTCTCCTCCCACCACTTCTGCCTTGTAGTGGGGACCACAATCTGCATTTTCCCCCACCAGGATGCAGACAGAGATCTGGACGTGCACAGAATCCCCACAGCATCATTTGGCTCTGTATTAACTTCGTCTAATTTGCTACTAGAGTGGGACCATTGCCTGGCTTGGTTTGAACCACTGCTGCTGTTTTCCTGGATCACATTAGCAGCAGCCTCACCAAATCATTGTGTTACAAGAGCCCAAGCTGTCAGATGTGCCTCATTTGCGTTCAGCACAACTCTGGATGGGCACAAAGCTACACAGGAGCAGATCCTATTGCAAGATCGGGGTCTTGGAGCGTGCAAGTGTCTGTGTGCAGAAGGGTTCATGTATTTAGAGAAATAATGTTTCCCCTCCCTCCAAGGCCAAGAGACTGAAATCCAAGCAAGCCCAAACTTCTTTACCATTGACGCCAGAACAACATTTGAGGTTTAGAAACGGAGCGGAAAAAATGTGTTGCTGTAGTAAGGGAATTGTAACAAGATCTTAGCCTTGGAATAGCGCGCTCCGTAGCGAAGCTGCAAGCTCTGCAGCACTTCCACCTCGAGATTTGTGGGGAGAGATGTGCCCCCAAGAATGTCAGCTATTCTGAATGGGGAGAAAGTGCTGCCCAGGGTGAATGCAAAGACATCCAGGAAAAACAGAGAAGCACTTCTGTGCTCCCACCTCCCTCCCTCAGCTCCAGCAGAAGCAGAATGCAGCAGCCTGCTGGGCTTCATAGAAGTAACACTTAAAAAGAGGGAGACTGTAGCACAAGGAGGAGAAAGTGAGTTATGAAAGTGAGTCATGCAGGACCTGGCTGTATGAATCCTACTGTAGGATATGGCAGGCAGCTCTCTCTCTGGGGCAGTGATCCAACAAACCTGACCTGCGTGGTACCTTGTGCACAGATCTCTGTTTCTCTTTCCTGTCCAGCTGACATATTCACATAGCCTATAAGCTTTGAGAACTTTTTTCCCAGGCAGCTGGTTGTCCCAAACTCCACCAACTTGTCTCTGGCCTGCAGGGATCAGAGGACTGAAGTTGATTCCCAGGGCTCCACTGAATCCATTGCAGCGTGGCTACAGGTGGAAGTCATGGAGTTAGAAGACAACAGAAGAAACTCCAGGTAACTTCTCTCTTTCCTCCATGTCTAGCTAGGGGGAATATTTCTTCCAAAACAGGTTTCCTTTCATTGCACTTCAGAGCACAAAGGCTGCAGCTGTCCTTAGTACTCATGGAGAGCTACTACAGGCAAGAATTACTCCTTCCCACATTTCCCATTCTTAAACAAGCCTGTCTAATCTGGGCTGCCATCCACAGGCTCAGCATCAGGCATTTAGTGATGTCAAATCTGACTTACAGCACAGGTATCATCTCTGGGGCTATAAGAGGTAGCTCAATAAGAAGCACCAGTTCCGTGCTTGATTCTTATGGAAGGAATAGAGGACAGAAATGAAGATTATTTTTCCTTGATCAGTCTGTACTGTGGCAGCATCTCTGCACAGTCTTGATTTCCCTGTCTGAGAAAAAAGCAGCAGCACTAGAGAAGATACAGAGAGGACAACTGTTGTTATTAAAGGTGTGGACTAGTGTTTATACAAAGAATAATTCTCATCCAGAAAAAAAGCAGGGAAAGCTGAGAGAGGATATGATGGAAAAAGTATAGTGGAGAAGAAAACTACTGTTTGTCATCCATCCACCACAAGGGACCATATGAAACCAAATGGTCTGAGATGGTGGCCCTCCATTCACTGTGTGGTTAAGCTCTGCACTGGCTGCAGAGGGTTTACATGGATTCACTGGTTGATATTTTACTAGGCAGCACCATGAAAAATAAATTCAGGGAGGACTATGAAATGCCAAAAGATTTGTGCTTGGTTCAGGAACCACAAATCATTTGCTGCTTAGAAAGCGTTTGGAGTAAAGTATTGCTATATTCTCACCTCTTCTTATGCTTAATTCCAGGCATTTTTTTGCACAGTCCAGGACACTTTGCCAAATCAATCTTTGTTTTGACTCAGTAGTTCAGTCACTGTGTGAGGCTATGGCTATCTGCAGAACTCCTGGTGCCAAGTGTGGTGTCATGGTTTGGACAGTGGCTGGGCAGGGACAGGTGCTCTCTGTTATTCCCACTTCCCTCCCATAGGGAAGAAAGAAGGCAGACTTTAAAGCTGAAACACCTTGAGTAGGTAGAAGGTGACTGACCTTGGTAAATGCTGTCCTTCTGCAGAGAGGACCCCAGGAGCTGCAGGAACCAGGGAGCAGCAGGAGCACCTTAGCCCAGCTGGCACACCAGCCAGAGAAAAACCCAAGGGCTCTCTTGGGAGCCATTTTATACTGAGCCCCATGGGAAGGAGCACTGTGATTGCTCCATTTGGGTCACCTGTCCCATCCTCTCCTCCCATGGGCTCAGCTGCTCCTCATTAGCACTGCCTCATCACCAGTCTGGCAGCTGTTGCTGCTGTCCCAGGCAGGGTTTTTCTATCCTGGTGGACACCTCTGCTGAAATGTGAGCTTGGCTTAAACATTAAAGAAGTAATAAAAATAATAATCTAGTCCTGACAGGTTTGAATGGACAGATTTAAAGGAACAGGAAAATATTGGCAATGACAGCTGCTTGTGTTTCAGAAAAATAGGTGTCTGGGGAATGGAGCCACACTGGTGTGAAACACAGTAAAAAACCCACTCTGCATGAATGTATCAACAAAGACACCCCAGGAAGTATTGTCAGATGGGGTTCAGACTCCATGTGTTTGCAGGGAAGCAGCCCAGCATCTGAAGAAAATGCCATAGCAGTAATTCAGTGAATTCTTCTGAGGACCTTGTGATGCCCTGAGTGCCTGTGACCCTGCTGCCTGGGGGCTCAGGGCTGCCATGAAGTTTGAGGTAAGTGCAAGTTTTACAGCTTAGTTCTAAATGGAGACTCTTCTGAATTTTGGTGAAAGGCTGTTTCTGAGATTATTTTAGCTGTTTTAGGGATGTGAGTCATGCAGGACAGAATTAAGAGCTAGAGCCTCCTCTGGTTTATCACTGGGCTGGAACCAATGCTCCAGACACATCTCAATCAGAACCAAGTAGAGCTGAGTGTTGCTACTTGAAAGTTGGTCATGTTTGCAGCTGAAGCATTCTCAAAACACACTTGCCTGTGAGCAAGACCAGCCTGAATCTTTGAGATTACACTGAGAGCTGTGTATCCAGCAGAGATTAGTCTGGATTTCATCCTCAAAACATATATTTCATTAGAGCTAATCAAGGAGGCAGGCTGAGACCTCAATGCTTGAGATCTTGACTGTGTAGTAGCTACCCTAGGAGAGATGTATGATACACATAGAGCAAGATCTGTGTCAACACAGCCCACCCAGCATGCTGAGCCAAGTTATTGATGCAAATTACACTGCTTGCTGAGAGAGTTGTCTCCATTGTCAAAAATCCAGGAAAGATATTGAAAGTACACTGCTGTTTACTCTTGCTGCATGTTAACCATCTAAAACTTTGCTGCCCGCTCCTGTCTGCTCACCTTGGAGCTTTCTACGGGTAGAAAGGAGCATTTCTGAGAAGAGATTATTTCACTTATCTTTGGCAATTGCTCTAAAATGAAATAGTTCATCCTCTGGACACTGAGGCATCCAAATCAACAAGTTTAGACTAGACACCCACTTCCAGATGATTTATGTTAGGTAAGATAAATTCCATGCAATAATTCTTGAATTTTAATTCTGTCTTCAACTCTGTTGCTGACAACACAAATATTTCCCTGCAGTCCTTCCTTTCTCTAGAGTTTAAATGAAAAAAAAGTTCACTGCTCTATCTCAGCCAAGAGATGAGCAGGTAAGGATTTGTAAAATAAATCCGTATTCAAGTTTCAATCAAATTTTAAATCAAGTGGCTAAAACCAGGCAGTGATAAAATGACAGACACCACACTTTTTGCCAGTGATGGGGTACTGCATGTAACAGGCCTTAGTTTTCCTAAGTTCTTTCTAATTGCAGTTATTGTATTATTAAGCATCTGTTCTTTTGGGATGCAAGTAATAAAATTTAATCGAAATTCTGTACCAGACACAGTTGCTAAATCTGAACAAGAAGTCACTGTAACTGTGAGGGATGTGCCAAGCACTGGCCTGATCCTGCCACCCAGTGTGCAGGATGTTTGCTTGCTTGAATCCTCCCATTAATCCCAGTGGAGCTATTTACATGCAGCAGCATTACAGGTTCACTGCAGCCTTCAGAAACATGGCAGGCATTTGATGGAATCAGCCACTAATTCTGCAAAGGGAATTAGGACAGATTTTCTGATGGAAAACATGGATTTTCTTCAGTACTTTGTTACTAAGTGTGTTCTCACACATTCATCAGCTGTGAGACTGGGTATATAGACATACCAAGGGGTAGTTCTAATGGATATTGAGATTTTCAATTAACATCTGGAAAGAATTTGGAACTATTTCTCATGACAGATACACAATTTAGGGCAGAGGGCATAGGAGAAAACCTGAATTTTTTTCCCCTTTTCTATGTCTAATGAGAAAAATTTATCTCTGAAACAAGTAGATGAGAAAACAAATCCTCAAACAGTAGATTTCCTCTCATAGCCAACAAAAGATGGTCATCTACTGGTAGAAGTACAAAGCATCTATATTTTGTTTATTGGCCCCTTGCAGAAACTGGTCATGCATGTCTGGAGCAAATAATTTATATTTTCAAACATAACTAATTAAAAAGGCAATGTGCAGGATTTTATCAAAACTATTCTGCTGTATATGTGCAAACTTATAAACTTTGCTGCTAGGGGTGTAGCTGAGGACAGAAAGTTATCCTTGGAGTTTGGGTGGGTTTATGAAATACATTTGAAAAACCCCACAATATGCATCTCAGAGTCCTAAGTCAGTGGCTGGGTGACTGGTTTGAATTAGGACAAGGAACAAAGACAAATGAAACATAATCCTGCACGTCTGTACACTCTGGAGGCTTTCCTCATCATTTGGTGTCAGTACTGAACCAAAAGTATTTAGGGAGGCAATATTATTGAACACAACAAATAGGAAGCAAAGCATAATTTTTGTTAGGGGTAAGTCATCCCTTAGGCAGAAGCATTCCATCAGTCTTACTGCATTTCACTGCACTGAACTATGGTTAATTTGTGGTCGGAAAAAATAGAGGCACCGGTGGTTATTGAAAATTATATACTGTGTTTCCAGTTTGAAGGGAAACAAAAGGCATGTGTTGTAAATATAAACTTTTTTCTTTGATTTTAAAAGCAGAAGTCCATTTGAATGCTCAGTTTGGGCTCTATCCGGCACCAGTAGTAACTCTGCTATTTCACTGCCCATTTAGGAAAAAATTCTCCAGTGGAAGATGAATATCAGGACAGCTACAAGTTATCTGTGTTCTTGTGTCGAGCTCTTTATCATGGTGACAGTGTTTGCTCCCTGAAAGTGCAACTGGATAAAGAATGTTTTTGTTCTGAGCAATGGCAATTATTAGCTGTCAGAATAAAATGCCAACACAAATGCTGGAATATACCATCCTTTGGGGCTTCTAACTCAGGACCTTAGCTTTTTCCAGAGGATTCATGCCAAACATTACAGGCCTGAAGTAGGAACTGCTTGGTAAGGCTTGTTTCTTTGGAGGTCAGGTTAAATTATGAAAATGATGGTTTTGACCTTAAGATTTAAGATTTTTGCCTTAGGGATTGCTATTTGGGACATTTTTATACAGTTGAGCCTTGACCATAGGAACTTCCTGGATTGAGATATGTAATTTTGATGGTGTTCTGTGCATATTTTGGGTGAAAAAGATCTTTCTGCAGGCTGCTGAGCCCTGAATATTGCCTGCTGTTCATCCAAGAGAAGAAGTCAGGTAGTCAGAAGTGAAATGTTCCCTCTTATTACTTATGCAATATTTTCAAAAGATGAAAGCTTCAGCTCCTAAGGGGATGAAATGACTGTTGCCAGCTTGAGTGACACTCTGAAGACCTACAGCCCCAAAGGCCCCTGTTTTTTGGGGTCTGAACCAAGAAGTCCTGGATGCTTGGCAGTACAGAAAGCAGAGATCCTCTGTGGATGTAGGAAGAGTGATGGAGGATTTTCCACTGCCAGTGCAAGTGGCTGCTGGACTGGAATGGGTGCTCTAAATAAGTACAAATTTCAATCTGCCCCTCTCTGCTGTCACAAATCTACATGTTTAGTGGCTTTTAGGGGTCAAAAGCTTCTGATGCCAAAAGTGACCTTGAAGCACAGTTGTTGAATGTGCCATAAGTGGTTTCGTCCAATTTTATGCAGCTTCTTGTTCCCCCAAGGCTGTAATCAGTGTGCCAGTTTGCCTTGGGGAATGTGTTCATATGATATTGATAGGTCTGCAGCTGGGCATTAATAACAACCACTGCTGGTTCAGCCAGGGCTAGGAACAAGGGGAAAAATTTCATGATAAACTCTCAAAACTTGGCTGCGATTCTGCAAGCACAAGGAGTTATGGAAACTTCAGATAAGCTTCCAAAGGTTTGGATCCAGGTCCAAACAAAACCCAAACTCTAAAATTATGAGGCTTGTGCATCACTAACACATACTCCTCTATTTACTTCCACTAGGAAAATGTTAAACATTTCATGGATTTTTGCATGCCCCAGTTGGTTCTCTGTGCTGGCTGGGATTGTTATAGTCCCTCTGCCTTTGCAACTATATAGACATCAATAAAGATGAATAAAGCTGGGTAGTCAGATTCTAATTTATGCTGATCATGTTGGATGGCTCAGGGCACTTCAGCACACATGCTTAGCCAGTGACCTTTCACACTCCCCTTCTAGATCAAAGCACTTTATTCGACCACTTCCAAGAAAATCACAAAGGCAGAATTCCCCTTCAGCAAGCCTTTATTAATCTACAAAGGGCCAAATCCTGGCGCCTTTAATCTGCTCCTACTCATCACTGCCATGATATAAAGAGAAGACCATTACCTTCAGATTTTGGGCCCAAAATCAACATATAGAACGGCCAAATTCTCAGTGGGTTTAAGTGGTGACCACAGCTTTCAGACTTGATCTCTGTATTTCTCAGTATTCCCTTGAGGCCAAACCCTCTCTCTGTGAATTTGATAAATTTTGAGCAAAACTTAAATTTCCCTGATCCATTTTTTTTTTTTTCCTTTGCTGGTCTCATCTGAACACTCAGGGTCTTGCAAAAATTTGTTGTGTTGGGTCTTGCGTGGTTTGGGCAAATTTGGTGACCCTTGGAGAGATACATGGGCTTGATAGGATCTGATTAGATAACACCTAATCTAGGTTTCTGATAGCACAGATTTCTTCAAAACTAAGTGTGTTTCAAAAATCTCTACCTTTATTCATATGAGAGGATCTATTCGTTGCAATCTGTTGGGGTCTCTGAGTCTCATTCTCAGGCTGTAACAGGCAAACTCCCACAAAACTCATTTCCCATTTGCAACTGTGACAAAGAGAGGAGACTCAGGGCATCTGATACACACACAAGAATAAAAAGCATTTTCAGCAATTGCGGATTGGTCACTATTTCCATTTTCCTTCTCCTGAATAATTTCCATACTTCTAGAAAGACAAACTTCTGTTCGCTCCTTATGGTTTATGTTTGCTTGTGTTTGACACTATTTAAATGCACTTTAAAATATCAAGCAAACTCGGTGCTGATCTTCCTCTTCAAGCAATGTTCTCAGCCTGACTAAATCCCAGTTAAGAAATATACACAATGCAGCTATTTTTTTTTTATTTTTAAAATTTTTCTTCATCTCCATCAGCAGTAAGTAATTGCTGCAAGGATAATGCAATTGGTTAAAACATTGAAATTAATCTGTTTTCCTCAAGAAAACATCTGGTTTACTAAGTACCTTTCATAGTGGTCCCTGCTGTACACAGAATTGTCTGTTTTAATTAAAATCATGCATACTTTTAAATAAAGTTGAAAATTAAATATTATAGCTAATAATTGGAACAGCTGACAAACTTGGTCTTTGAATCCTGTGGAAAATATCAAGATTTTCCCAGTAAGCATGTTTTTTTGGACAGCTCAAGGAATTTCTCTTTCATGAATGTTTCACCTGGTACAGAATATGCCAGCAGAAAACCAATTAATAGCTAATGATAATTATCCAGGATTGAAATTTCTGCCTATATTCATTTTTAATGATGGTTTTGAAATATTCAAAGCAAGGAAATGGGCAGATCAGATGACAGATTCATAAGCCAGAAGTGATACCACAGACGGGTTTAATAAAATGAAGATGAATACATGGTTTTAATGAGCTAGGACAGAGCTAATATGTTAATGAAAAATAAGTTTTTAGAGACCCAACAAGAGAAAAGTTATTTTCTCCTTTTAGGATTTGGATTCAAGTTCAATTGCAGGTGTTTACCACACATCTTGGGGAATTAAACACCAAGAGGAGGATCCCTTGGTCCACTACTACCATATGTCTGGAGCAGTGAGATTTTCCTGCAGACCGTGAAAGACCACTGAGCTCTGCACATGCTCCAAAGGTCATCATCTGACATGTTCAGATCTCTCCTACAGGGCCTGCAATGGCTCTGTGGGGTGTGAAAAAAATTTCCTAGGCATAAATGCACAGTGGTACAAATGGTGCAACACTAAACTGCTAGAATCCCAGGGAGTCGACATATGCGCAGACATACTGAGCTGAAAGGCTGTTATCTCATCTTCGGCTCATCCTTCTGAAAACACACCCATTATGTACAAATTTGTGCATAAATGGATTTTTTGCATCACTTTGCAGCCCCTGTAGCCCTTTGTCCTTCCACTGCCACTGTCACAGTTCTCTGTGTGGGGATGGAGGACACCTGAAGGATGGAGTTATGCTCTCCTCTGGTTTCTGGATACTTGTGTCACAAATGATGACTTCTGGTAATATGTCCCTGAATCAGTAGCTGCTCCTGCAACGCCATTCTAGCCTTATAGCAACAGTGTAAAAAGCTTTGTTTACAACATGCAAGCCAAACAAAAGCCCAAAAGAACTCTGGATTCTTTGAGAGTTTGGCAGGTTGCATTTGCACCTGGAATTTCTAACCTCCAGCGAGATGCACGACTGCACTATATTCTTTGTCTTGTTTTCCCCCCAGCAAGAAGGGTACAGCTGTGCTAAGAAAGAGCATTCCTGATGCAGCCATGTGTGTTTGCTGCTTCTTTAGCCTGAATCTCCCACAAAATCAGCACAAGTGCCACAAGAGGCACTTACTGAGACTTAACTCCAGTTTCTCTGGGCTCCTTGATGCCTGGTAGCTTGTTTTACACAAGTGCTAAAGAGGACAGTGTTACAACCCCAGCTCAGGCCAAAGCATTTGGCAGCACAATGAGTGATTTTCAGCCCACTGGCCTGGCTCACATCACTGGAGTGTAATTCAGCATCTCCTGGCAGGAAGCTCCCACTATTGCCTGCCTGTGGGTTTGTGCCAGCTCAAAGCTTCATTCCTGTAGAGGATGAGAGGGGGCCAGGTACCAAGTGGATCTTTGAAAGCCTCCTGCTTTCTTTAACCTATAATGATGTTCATGTTACAGCTTATTTGCCTGCAGGACAGCATGGCATAGGTAATGTCCTTGGGATTGAGGCAGAAGAGCTCACTATTAGTGAGCTTCTGGAAACTGAAATACACAGCTCTTTGGTAAGAAGATGGCCATGACAATCCCTACAGTGAGTCAGCAATGGGTGTCCCTTACAAATAAGTCCCTGGCCTAAAAAAAGTGATGTTAGGCCTCAGAAACCCAGAGGGGGATCTCTGTACAGGGAAGCATTACAATTCTCTTCTGGATCCCCTCCATCTAAATGAGGTAAACAGCAATTGAGGCATCTACCAGAGAAAAATCTCTTTTGGACAGATTACACCCATATTATACTTCATTATCAGCCATAAACCCAATAGCATTTGTGGAGGGGATGGGATAAAAATATTACCTTTTAACCTCAGCCATCAAGCTGGAACTAGGGATGGGAATCACAGCACTGGTGAGCCCAAGACTCCCACTACCCCATCAGATGGTATTATCAGCCAGTGAAGTTCTTCCATGAATCCTGGTGTATACTGCAACAGTCTCTTATGTTCCCATGATTCAGGAAAGATGAACAGAGTAACCAGGCAGATGCTGCCATTACAGATGTTTTTCCAGTTTCTGTGTGATATTCTCATGCTCCAGAGATGATGTGCACTACAGAGCCAGGGACATGCTGCTGCAGAATTGAGGACACATGTCTCTGGGCTTTATCTGACATCTGACCTTGCTTTGATGCTATCTCAGAAGGGTAAGTTCAGGGAAAATTGTTATCTTTTCTCAACAAATTGAGCAGATAAAAAGCCCCTGCAATAGGAGCTGGTGAAGAAGACTGGCTCTTTAAAGCCAGGTTGCTGCAGTGGCCTGGATGGGCTTCTGGCACTGGTACTGCTGGCATTGGTACTGCTGGTGAGGAGGTCAGGGCTGAGTAACTCTGAGTTCTGGAGAGCTGACAGGAGCTGAGGCTGTGACCCCTGCAGCTCCGTGGCAAACATGTGAGGCAAAAGTCCCTTTTGGCCCAGGCTGTGAGCAAGTCCAGAGCCTTGGGGTTCAGTCTGAGCATGACAGCCAAGGCCAGTTGCAGAACAGCTGGAGACTGGAGACCCAACACCTGCAAATCAAAGAAGAGCTGAAGAGGGAAGGAGAGGACCTTCATCTTTCCAGCTTCTCAGTGTCACGCTCACTGTGCTGCACTATTTACCTCTGGCCCTTGCAGTCACCTCACACCTTGTTCCCTCTGTCCCTCCCCTTCCATTGCCACACGGAATGACGCAGCACGGCTGCTGGCAGGGACACATCCACGTCACTCAGCTGACACACCATGGGGACAAGTTCTGCTTGTCCCTGTCAGAGGCTCATCTGTTTCCAGAATCAATAAGGACACAGAGTGTGGGAAGCCATGAAGGGAGATGCCAGAACATCACTATTAAAAATATTAAGTCATCAATAGGAAGTTCAGTGAAAAGTGAGGAGCTAAGTAGCTTTCCAGAGAAAGTCAAAGGATTAATGAGAATATATACATATATATATATATATCACATATATACACCTTTGTATATATATTTATTTGCATCAGTGTAGAGGATGAGGACAGTTTTAGAAAAGGATTTGCAAACACCCTCTATTTCCTCTGGTGTGCTATTTCCACAGATACTGTCAGTGACTGATGTGTGGGGGTTGCTCCACATCTATTTCCTATTGCAGACAGAGCTATTACTTAGGTAATCAATAATTAATCTCTATTAGGGGGAGTAATTTTTAAGCATACTTTAAAAAGCACATCTGCAGCACTTGATATAAATCACAGCCATGCAGAGCTGGGCTAGACCAAATCTTCTGTAGCTCAGGGGAGGAACAGGCCTTTGCATGGGGGGCGAGAAAGGAAGGAAAGGAACTCAAGATAGTTTGATAGCTCTGCCTTTTTCAGGCAATGGAGCGAGGCCAGAATAGCACAGGCTTGATTCACACCCTGATTTTTGCAAGGCTGGCAGAGAACTTGGGGAAGAGGTATCAGCATCTATCCTGTGCTGAGACAGAAGCTGCAGCCAGAGCTGCAATGATCCCTCTCTCCTCTGCTCCCAGACTTGGTCAAAGATGAAACATTTTGCAGAGATGTGTTAGCTGGAAGGGCTTGGGACAGGCTGCCAGAGCCAGGCGCAACTTTTAGAGGCTGACTAGCAATGTGGAGAATCAGATTTAATCCTTTCTGTGCCTGATTTGGAGTGATCCAGCATGAAGATGATGCTTCAGGTCAAGCAGAGCAGGGATTTTAATAACTTCTGGTTGGACCTTTCTTGTTTCTTACTCAAGGCATATTTTCAAAGCATCCTCAGCAGACCAAATCACCAGGTTTTTGCAGCATCTTCAGCATACCAAGGGATGAGATATGAACTTCCCTGTTCCTGTGTCTCAGTGGCTGCCAGTGGTCAGATTGGTTCCAGTTCAGGCAGAAAAAAGCAAGGGTGAGGCACATACATGTGTGTCCAGCACTGAAATGTGCCCAATCTACTTATTTTTTACCTACTGTAAAAATAAAAACTTGTAATTGCTCTCCCTTCTAAATGCTTTCACAGAAATGCATACATGATTGGGACACCTTTAACAACAAAGTGACATTTTGTTTGAATGTGATTTTGCTAAGGACTTTGAGAAAACATTCAGATATTCAGCATAAAGAAAAGAGGGACTCTGGGGGGCTGAGATTTATCAGAAATAAACACTGAGCCAACACAGCTTCATTATTTGCAGTCACGGTTCAAGGCCAGCAGAACACACCAGGCACACAAAGGGCAGGCTGGCCCAAGGCTGCTGAAAGTTAATATTGTGCAATATTTCTGAAGAGGGGGAACAGCAAACTATTCCAAAAGCCAAGGCTCATTTCTGCCCTTGATTTTCTTTATTTCCAGGGCTCTGCTGTTTGACTGTTACCAAATGCATTGTGGCTTACTTCTGGGCTCCTGTTTGCAGAGGATCTCAGCACTTCCCAGAAATTAAAAAATTTCTGAAATTCTCAGTGTGACAGAGGGAATAGTTTATTCCAGGATCTGCTCCTCACATACTGTGCAAATGTGCCAGTGTTGGCTGTGGTTTAGGAGCAGCAGTGACAAAGTTTTTTGTTTTTTTTTTCCTCCAAAGGGACCAAACTCTGTAAGGCACTGACTACTGTGCTGGCTGCAGCTCCTGCTTGGCCAGAGTCAGGCACTATTTTAACTTATTTCAAGATTAATGCTGGATGCTTACTGGTCTGAGCAGCCTTAAGTGCCAGCCCAGTATAGTTATGAACCTGAAGACTTCTGTCGTGACAGTTCAAACACTGACAATATCTTCTGCCAGGAGCTGCAGGGGAAAATGCAAGAAAGACACAGCAAATGTTCATGAAATAAGTGATGTGGAGGAAAAGCTGCAATTCTCTTTGCAGCTTGCAAAGCTGCAAAGGGAGCTTCTTGCTTGGATTTTTAGGAGCTTGTATTCCTTCTTTGGCTCTTACTTGCTGTACATGTTCTCAATAAGCAATGCATATGCTCTTTGTAAAAAAAATCTGCCTGAGATAAGGCAGTTTGATTTGTTTCTCCTGCTGGGGAGAAGATGTGAGAACAAAACATCCCTTGGAAGAACTCAGCCACCTTGTTTAATGTTCTCATGGAAATCAGTGGGATTCTGAGGGTTTCACAAAGCGATGAAACAAGATGTTTGACTGTAGTTGTGATGGTGGAAAACACTTGCAGGAGTCACAGAAAACTTGTAGAACCCCAAATCTTTACTTTCTTTAGCTTTTCAAATGACAAAGATTCCTTCTCTGTTTGGCTTAAGACTGAAGGCTAGTTTATATTTCATAAATATAAATATATAATATTATATAAATATATAATATATTTTTCCCCCCACCTTCTTCAAGCAGTTTGTTTTAAAATCAGAGTTCTGTGTTGGGACACTTTATTTATGGTTGCAGGATCAAGCTGGGTCTCCGCAATGTCTCCTCCTACAAAATACAAATATGTGTAAAATGCTTTGAATTGTATATGCAGAGATGCCAGATTAATAGACACGAGGCAGCAGAAGCTGAGCTTTTCCAGCAATGTCTGTATAGTAGTTCTGTGCTGGAACTCTGGGATGCACAGCCTTGTTCCAGAAATTACTGTTCCAGGCTTCTGCTCCAAACAGGGATGTAAATTACCATTTTAATGGCTTAGTTTTAATTAACCATTTTCCCAAGGAAGATTCCAAATAGTAGAAATGCAGGCCATGGCTATAAATTTCTGTATTTTTTAATGTTGTGTGACTCTCTGCCTATTTTTGTGGGGTTTTGTGTTTTCCAACTTTCCTTAATCCCATCTAAATGATAATTTTTTTCTTTTCATCCCTAAGTCTTAAGCCACCCTCTCTAAACCCTATGTAGTGCCCAATATGTTTTGTTCATATTTGAAGGCTTACCTTATTTCAGAAAAACAAAAGGAATTTTAGTGAAGTTGAAATGTATGGTTTTGGTTTCAGGACTATCCCTTTCTGACATAAAACTACTAAACCTTTATTGAAATATATATGATTCTACCATAAATGTCCTCTTTATAGAATGCACCTGGTGAATATAATAGAAAACATATTTATTTCTCATAAGAAACTGAGCAACTGTTCTGCAATACTAGATAGTCCATTTGATATTTAAGAGGTCATAATTGCATAGAGAGAAAACAAAAATGCAGGTATAGGAAAAAAGAGTCATTAAAAAATGTATCTTCACATCTCTCACGTCTGCTTTTATATCACACTGCTAAGAGCAGCTGACCTGCATACAGGCTGCTCCAGCAACAGAGAGACTGAAGTAATGTCCCTGTACCTCACTGCCCTTCAGGTGAAACATTTCCCATTCTGGAACAGTTTAACCTCTCAGTCTTTTGGGACTATTTTTTTAGTGGGGGAGATAGGGGGCTCAGGATGGATAAACAAGTGCCACACAGGAAGCCTGCAGAATGGGGGAGCAAATTCAGGTTTGCTGGGTGTAGGATCAAGTTCAAAGAGCCTCATCTGAGTAATTGGACCCAACATGCTGCTTCTGAGGAGCTCCAGTAGACTGTGGGCTACCTGGGAGTGCAGGAAGATGGATTACTCCATAGGAGAATGTAATCCTACCTTTATGTTTCAAGTGAAACATCTCCAATGACCATGTGAGCAAATCCTGACTGTGGATGCACAGCACTGACAGGGGGAAACCAGGTCCTCTGCATCCCTGGAGCAGGTCTAGAGGATCACCCCTACTTCCAGTCAAACAATATGGGAGGATCACAACAATCTCTGAGATTTTCCTTGTCTAATTTTCGGTTAAAGAAATACAGATCCTCTCTTTATGACCTGTATTGACTGCACTTCCAGTACACCATATACCTTGGATGGGTGCTGCCATTTTGAACCTCCTTTTATTAGGTGAAATTCCCACTTATGAGCTCAGACTTGCACATAAGGCTAAGAAGATAACCTGTGACAGATCCACATTAAGGGATTCAGGAGTCACAGCACTTAGCTCTGCTCCTGAGCTCCCTTGCACTGCTGGGGACATGTCCTACAGGACATCCCTGCCCTCGGAGGAAAGTATCCAACTGGGCTGAAAAAACACACGGCTCTAGGGAGAATAGGATTTTCTAGTGAGTAATCATGTTGTTCATCCATCTGTATCTTTCTTTCAAAGGCTGTTCTAGGGCTCTCTTTTTGCTGACCTCTGCTTGGAAGAAAATCAGGGCAGTGTCCTGTGGGAAGGTGCTCACTCACACCTGGGGCTGGACAGTCACACTCACCTCCTGCTTCCTAGCTCAGCAAACCTTTCTTCCAAAGGCAGTGGCATAACTTCAACAGATGGGACTAAAGTTTCTTCCCTACCCAAAACTTCAGAGAAGGATACATCTTAATACTTGGAAAAATGCAATGTTATCTTGAAAAACAAGAGGTATGGGATGAATCCTCTAAGGATGGAGGGATCTGAATGCAGAGTTTCCTCTTTCTAAGGAACAGGAAGGAAGGAAGGAAGGAAAGAAGGAAGGAAGGAAAGAAGGAGAGACCAGTGATGACACATGTGTTTTCTAATCTGTTTTTAGCAACCCCAGAGTCAGCAGTAACTAACACTGCTTTCTTTGAGCTCCTGACTGCAGGTGATCTGGATGCATTAGCAGAGATAAATTTTCTTTATGGTTTTGCTCTCCTCTTTGAACTCTCTTGGTGCTTGCTCTCATCCTTGAAATTATTTGGTTCCTTTCCTTTGCAAATTTTCCACCATTTCCAAAATCAGATTAAAAAGAAATTATGCTTGTTGGATAAAATTCCTTGTACATAGTAATGGCAGGAAAATATGAAAAAATGGTCTGTGCTAGCAGTTGAAGTGGGATGAGATTGTCAGAATTGGACTTGTGGGCTCAATATTTCAATATTCAACACTTCTGGCTGGTGTAAACCAATCAACAGCTCTGTGCCTCATTTTATTTTTCCGTGAATTAATGCAGAAAATATTATTATTCCTTTCCCTCTCTTATTTTTTTTTTAACTGAACTTTGGCTGTGCTTTGCACCCCACCATACACAGCTCCTGCTCGCAGGAAATACAGTCTGGCAAGCAGCATTGCTCTTTTAGAGGAAGCCCTGGGTGTGCAGGTGATACAGTTGAGGGCAAGTATCACATCTTCCTGTTTCTGCTTTAAAGGACCACAGATTAGGAAATGTAACATCAGTGACATCCCAGTCTGGACCCACCTCAGGAATATGTGCAGCTCCTATTGCCATGGGACGTGTTTTCTTACAGGGGCTGGTGCTGAGCTCCCTGAGACATCCCTAAGAGGTAAGGAAGCATCAGGACCAGCAGCCAAGCACAGGGGCTTGCTGTGCTTGTCCAAGTTAACCTCAAAAGCAAAGCAGAGATTTAAACCCACAGGTGCAGAGTGTTCTCTGTGCTCCCTTTGGTCTCAGGGTCTGAGTGGGGGTGGCTGAACTGAAGGCAGCAGCCTCCTCATTGCACTGAGTCATCTGATTTGCCATCTGATTTTTTTGTGTGTGTGTGTTTTAGTTTTAGCTTTCTTGCCTTTAACTCCAGAAGTGTACTAACAGCTTGCAAGGGAGCAGCAAAGACACTGTCATTATTTATGGCTTTTATGGAAAATGATGTTTTCTTTCAATCAAGACACCTCTGTTTCTTAAAGAAACAACTCCAGAGCTGAGCTCCCCATCAAATGGTGACTCCAAAAGCTGAGGGCTTCATGGAGAAAAGTCTCATCGAGCTGCCCTGGGGTGTATGATCCCCCTGCTCAGGCCCTGGCCTAATGAACTCTTTCCACCAACTGCTCTTCATTTTCCTTTCCTCTCACTAGCTGAATTATCTCACTCCCCTCCATATCTCTGCCTTTTCCTTTGTTTTTCCTTTCAGTTAATCCCTTCCTGCTTTTCCCCGGGCCCTTTCTGTGTTACACACACACATACACACTTTTCTATCTAGGGAAGTTAATCTAGGTTAAAGGAAGGGATGGACTTAAGAAAGAATAGATCTCCCTGAAAAACTCCATGTAGAGATGCTCTAATTCTGGAATAAAAGCATTTTCCAATGAACATGATCCTTTGTATGTAGCAAATTAAACCAATCCAGTTTTAAATCATTCTGGTAGGATTGCAAATGTTCATCTGATTGTGCCCACATTTAATTGGGGACATCTCCTCATGCCAAATTTGCCATAAAAGACAAGATCCTGTTCCACTCCCAGGCGTGCAGATACCCCTCCCAAACCATTCAAAGAAAGCAATACATCTGCCACCTAACCAACCATGAAGAAATCAGGGAGCTAACATAATATTTGCAAGCCAAACTCTGTTCACTTTTCTGCAGTCCCCCTTTGTCTGCTCAGACTGCAAACCCTAGGGTGAGAAAACTTTCTCCCTCTCTTTTTTATGTGGTGCCTGGCACAGAGAGAGCCCAGCCTTTATTGTACAACCATGGCACAGCAAACAAAGGACTCAGCAGAAAGGGTTGTGCTTTCACAAGTGCCTCCCAGTCCCATGCAAACTTAACTCCCTTTGACCTCTGCAGGGCAGCAGTTTTCACCCCAGCCAAATTTAGGAACCAGTCTTAGCCAGCTGCTCTCTGGAGGCCTCCTCCACAGAAAACTGGAAGAAATGGGCTCTTCCAGGGAGATGAGATAAATAGAAACCATAACCTGACTCCTGGTAAAGCTTCTCCCCAGTAAATTCATGAGCAACAGCTGACTACCTCTGTTAAGTGCCACAAGTTGGGTTTCTGAGTACACCCAGAGGCACTTTCCCCCAGCACAGAGGAAATTTTGTGAAGAGCAACGAAAACAGTAAGAACGTGATGGGTAGAGGAGGGTTGGGCAGAGAACATGCCTGAAATATTTCGTGGAGCAGAGGTGAGGAGTAGCATGGAAGTTCAACTGAGCAAAGATTAGTAACCAGCTGGACTAGGTAAGTGTGTAGCCCTGTGGCTACTTGGTGACTCACAGAGTGGCCACTCCACATTTCAGTGATGTTGGGATGCAAACTTTTGTCTTCTTATTCCAAAGCACCAACTTTGTGCCCCACACAGGCAGACAACCTCTGTGCAGCAGTGGGTGCTACTGCAGAGAGCTGCCAGCCCCAGGTGTCTCATGGGCACATTGGGTTAATTCATGTGAAGCATTTGGAGGTCCTAGGGAGAGGGCTGCCACTTCAATGGACTGAAGCTTCCCAGAGTTTACTGGACATGGCTATTTTCCCCATTGTGCTGGTTCAGATGACCATGTGTTTTGAATGAGAAGACATTTCTAGGTAATGAATATTTGATTAAAAAACTAATCCAAGCTTGGCACAAAGTCCTCCACGGTCCCTTGTGGCTTTGCTGCTTGCACTGAGACGTGTGCTCCCAGCCCAGAGCCAACACCCACAAACTGGAGGTACAACTCACCTTGCAGGTGGTGGTGACTGTGTCTGTGGGTGCCTAAACAGCTTTAGGAGATAATCCAGAGTCCAAAAGCAGCCTCTAAGGCAACGGTGTTGACACAGCTCTTTGGCTTTTGGAACAATCGGGCGTTGTGATCCTTGATATTAAGGTTTCCAGCTAACAGTTTTGTTTGTGTATTTGAGAGTAACTCCAGCAAACTCTGATTTGCCTATCCATAGATGACATTTGCTGCTTGCTATGTATCAAGAACCCCCTGTAAATAGAAGCCCATTGTCCTACTTCTGTAAACCTATTTTCTGAACTGTTGCATGACGTGGGTTACAGCCTGCTCCAACATTTCCCTCTGGTGCTCAGAAGAACACTACTAAGCCTGAGAAGCTGCCTGGAAAGCTGGCCAGACCTCTCTTACCATTGGGAAATCCACTGAAGTTCCAGATTTAAAGGGTCAGATGGGAAATGACCTGTAGCATCAACAACCATTGATAGGAACTTCAGCTGAAAGGAGACACCGGCAGCCGAACACCCGCACAATTTCCTCTCCTCCAGCTGCTTCAGGCTCCAGTTCAGCTGAACTGGAGTTAAGGTCTGTGGTGGGACATGTTGGTCACATCTCTGCTTGTAAAATAAACAACAGCACAGCACAGTCTCTGCTCAGTTCCTATCCCACTTTAATTTTAACTCAGGCACAACAGCTGGTGCCAGGGAGTAGATGTCAGCTCAGTTTCTCCAGGTTTTCTTGGGAATGGTGGATCCTCATCAGGCTGAGCTATCACACCTTCCATGGCCACATGTCCCTCTTCTATCCCTTGCGTTCACTCATCCGCTTTCTAAAACCCCCCCAATCTCTGGTGCCAATGTTGTCCACAAGCTTGCAGACAAATTCATTTGTTGGTGACCCCAAGGAAGAGTCTGATCATAGAGTCTCAAAGCTTGATCCTAAAGGCAGTGAATACATCCTATGAAACTGGGGCAAAATCAATCCAATATTTTATGGAAAGCAAACAGAAAAAAAAACCATGCAAGCACACGTTCAGGAATAGGACTGTGGATGCCCAGAACTCTGAAGCTGTCATGTCCTATAGTCATCACCTGCTGCTATTATGACATGGAAATTTATGATAAATTGAGATGTAATCCTGAATATCACCCTTGTTTGTGGTGGGTGCTAAGTGGCCAGTCCAGTACTGCTAGTGCCAGTCCAGTATTGCTAAGACTTCAGGCACCAAGTCCAGGCATGGTTTTGGGAAATGGTGCAGAGTTCATCTGTCTATAAATTAACCACCCCCTTATTTTTTTTTTCTTTAAGGAGATTTCAAGAAAGAAAGAAATGAACATGGAAGAGGCAGGAAGCTCAAGCAATTGTGTTTGAGACAAGGGAGCTGGGAGGGTTTCCTCACAGCTAGCTGTGAAGCCCACAGGGTCCATCACTCCTTCCCCATCCAGCAGATACTGGCAATCTCTTATCCCTGGCCCCAGAGAAGCCTACAGATGTCTGCTCCTGGCTTTCCTCTTGGTCTAGGCTCTCATAAAACTTCCACAGGTGTTTGCCTGGGGGTTGAAGCCTCTTCTCAAGGAAGTCAGTGCAAGCAGATCTCACAGTGTGTTGCCAGAGCATTTGGAGGGTCATTTTCTCATGAATTAAAATATATGACTGAATTTGTTTATGTTACAACGCGAAGGGGGATGAAATAATTTATGTAGCTTTCCTTGCTCTATTACATATATGTACCAAAGATAGCATTTGGGAAATCCCTCCCCAAAACTGGAGCTATAAAGTTAACAGTTAATCCATGAGGATCAATCTCCACCCCATCACCCATCCTCATCACCTCGACATGTGCTGGCACAGGATCTGGCCCCAGGATGTAGGGATCACCATGCAGCAGAGAAGCAGGAAAGGGCACAGAAAAGGGCACACCACTGCCTTGGGAAACCTCCAAACTGCTGGGGATTGGCAGGTCCCATGCCAGGCCTGGAGCTGGGTGGAAATTAGGTGTCTTTTTATTGCTGAAATTATTTGAAGGGGGGAAAAAATATAAAAATGCTGCTGCTGCTGCTTCTTTGGATGGCAGCATCTACTTCATCACCCTGGAATAGCTCAGAGGTTTGCCTTCCTTTTTGCTCTGCCATGGGTAGTGTGTGTCTTCTGTTGGAAAGAGACAGAAACAGGAGAGGATGCTCTGGGGTGGGAGAGGTCACTCATTTAAGACTTGTTCTTAATCCCTCTGCTTCCTGTGTGTCTGTAAAAACAGCCCTGGCCAAGGAACGAGGCACCTCTAATGTCATCCTGGAGCAGATGATGTCTCAGTTTTCCCTCGGTGAACCACGTGAGATCTACTGAATCTCCTGTGCCTGCAGGGAAGAAGGCAAAGGTAGAAGAAACCCACTTTTAAAAGTGGTTCTCCACCCATATTTCAGGTAGAAAGGCATTAAAAAGGAAGCTTTGTTTTCCATGCATTTTCACTCTTGAGATTTCTTTTTTTGGCTTTTTTTTCAGTAGGTCTATATTAAGAGCAATTTTCTCTAAGGGTTTGGAAACTTTTGCATCTTTTTCTCAGTAAAAGGCAGCATACATACAGTGAGGAAATACTGAGCAGAAAAATTGTAGAAGGAAGGAAGGAAGGAAGGAAGGAAGGAAGGAAGGAAGGAAGGAAGGAAGGAAGGAAGGAAGGAAGGAAGGAAGGAAGGAAGGAAGGAAGGAAGGAAGGAAGGAAGGAAGGAAGGAAGGAAGGAAGGAAGGAAGGAAGGAAGGAAGGAAGGAAGGAAGGAAGGAAGGAAGGAAGGAAGGAAGGAAGGAAGGAAGGAAGGAAGGAAGGAAGGAAGGAAGGAAGGAAGGAAGGAAGGAAGGAAGGAAGGAAGGAAGGAAGGAAGGAAGGAAGGAAGGAAGGAAGGAAGGAAGGAAGGAAGGAAGGAAGGAAGGAAGGAAGGAAGGAAGGAAGGAAGGAATTTTTTAAAAAGTCTCACTTTTTTGTTAAAAATCAAGAAAATAATTGACAAATATCTTTCTGGAGAATATTTCACTACTGGTGAATCACATCTTAGGCATTTTTGTAGTCATAAACTTTTGTTTCCAGCCTTGTTTATTTCTGCATGAAACAAAAGCAATTTGAGATATGGGAGATAACTTGGGTGGAAAGCATTTTCTGTAATCTGTGTACTACCAAAATTCCAATCCAGATCTGTTTCAGATTTACCCAAATTGAAGGAAACCTGAAAAGCATTTGAATTTCACTCATCATTGCCATTAATCCCTCTTTTCTTCTGTTGACAAAAGAATAAAATTTGGTCTGTGTCCCTGGGAGGCATCAGAAGGACAAACCTCCAGCTAATCCAATTATTTTTTTTTTTTTGTGAGGGAATTCATCTCCCAAGGTGCTCAGGTGCTGCTTGCTGGGCTTTCTGAAGGACTCTGAGCACATGGATGTCTGTTCCTTCCCTTCCAGCTACAGGCAGCTTCTGTGCTGCTCTTAGCCTTGTGCACTGCAATCTAAAAATGTGAATTTTAAACTCTCTTCATGGGATGCAGATGCTAAGACATCCAATCCTCCATCTCAGGGCAGACCTTGCCTATCTCCCCTGGCAGGTGCCAAGGTGTGGGCAGGTTTGATGCAGTGATGTCCCCTGCTGTGCCAGCCACTGGCAGCATCTGCTCTGGCCAGGGGAGGCATCTTTGTCTTCAATAGCTCTTCAATATTTTTTCTTCCACGAATGTGCTTGTTAGCCCTATGGCAAAGAGTACCCCCCACTAACTATCCATTGGGGAAAATTACTCTTCTTTTATTTCTTTTTTTTTTTTTTTTCTTCTCTGAGCTTCCTGCTAACTAGTTGCAGCTGACATCCCTTGGCTCTTGGATTAGAAGAGGCAGCAAACAGTCTTTTTCTATTCATATTTTCCAGCCTACTCATGATCTCTATCACATCCCCTTCAGCAGTGTCTTTCCCAGCCCGAAGAATCTGAGTCCATTTAATTGCACTCCTAGTCTGTTTGCAAGCTGAATTAATCTGTTTAATTATCTGTTTAGTCTGTTCTTAACCTACTGTTAGGATTCAATGGCCAGGAGCCACCCTGGTGTCTGGTCTGTGCTGGACTGACTTGCAGGACACACCAAGAAGGAGATTTAATGGACATGGGCACAGCAGAACCCAAATTCATCCACTCACTGACTTGACAGGGAGGCTAAATTGGGTGTTTTTCTAATTTAGTCTGAGAACAAGAATGCAAAAAAAAGATGAGCCTGGGCCCACGGGAGCCCTTCTGCCCCATCAAATGGGAGTGAAGAGTAGCAAATTATTTTATGAAGATATATTCCCAGGACTGCAGCAGAGCAAGGAGCAGACTCAAGCAGAATGACCTTCCCTTTCTCTCTGGTCCTCATCCTTTGGTCATTTTTGCCCCCAGCGTGTGCATCCCGAGGGTCAACATCCTGCAGGTTACTCAGGTGCTGGGTTGCTCTGAGCCTGCTCATGGTACACAGCACTGCTACTTGGTTTTTTTTCGTTCCTAACTCTAATTAATTCAGTCTCATTTGTATCAATCTCATTAAGTGCCATGCAGTAATCACCACTGGAGGAAAGCCTGGCTGGGGTAATGGGAGGAGGGCTCAGCATCCGACAGAAGCTTTGCAGGACCAAGCCTCTAAGTGGTTGCATTTCAGCAACAATCCAAATTATCCGACCTGTGAAACGTATTCCAGCCATGCAGCCTGCAGATGTCTTGCATACCCACCTCCTCATCAGTCATCATGAAAAACTGCTGATGCTTTCTTTTTATCTAGAGCAGATGGTGGCTGGGACACTGAGGGCCTGTCTTTTTTCCATGCCATCCACACAGACCTTGACAGAGCGAAGAAGAAAGGGACTTCTTACCTTGGGCAGACCTGCCAAACCCAGCCTGAAGACCCCACACCCAGCTAATTGCACCAGCGTTGTCTTGTAGCATGAACCATTCCAGCTCTGTTTTCTTTCAAAGTGTATTTGTTTTATATCTGACATGTTTATATATGTTAACTGTTTGCTATAGATATCTGTCAGCTTCTACTGGCAAAACCCAAAAAAAAAAAAAAAAAAAAGAAACAAAAAGAAAAACAGGGCTTGGCTCTGTGCCAGAGGTACATTTCTAAAAAGCACTTTGCTTTTTGTCACATGGTTTTGCATAGAAAGAGAAATGAGGAGAGGGAGGGGGGATGGGCAAGGAATATTATGCTTTAAATACTGTGAAAGAATTTCATACAAAAATGTACTTAACTTTTCAGATATTAGCCTAAGAGCCATAAAAAGCTATTTTACAGTCCTAGAAATGATACACAAATATTGGTAAACTGTTTGTCATAAAAACCTCTCTAAAGAGGGAATCGCGCATTATGCTTTTCAAAATATGACATTTATGAGCTGCCTTTGATTGTTACCAGAATGTTTTCCAATGAAATAGAAAATGTGTGTCTGTGTGTACACACGTGTGTGTGTGGTGCATGCGTGTGTGTTTGTGTGGCTGCACAACAAGGGGATGTGTCACTGAAAAAGAGACAGCTTCCAAAATTTGTTCTTTACTCAGCCCAGAAGTTTTCACATTTCTCCTTTTTGAAGAGCGAAGAGTGTAACCCCTCCTGCCAGTGAGAGGAAAGGCAGAAATGTCCATTTCTTCATTTTGGGGGGAGAAATCAACACAACACTTGGGTTATTTTCTTCCTTGCTTTTCTTTCCAGCAGGAATATGGGCTGGTGCTCTGCAGACTCCTCTTCCCTTTGAGATACAAATGCACCACTTGAGGATGAAGGCTGAGAGCTGTGAATCTGTTCCCATGTCAAAGATGTTGGCTCAGGTTTCTCTTATAATTATATTTACAAACGGCTTAAACTGGAATTACATTACGCTTCTGCCTTCTGCCAGTCTTTACCCACAGTTCCTAATTGCTCCCCCTGATGGGTTTCATTGCCTCCTGGACATTTTTTGCTTAGGTGAGGTGAACAGGCTTGTCAGGATACACACTTTTTTCAGCTGGACTGGGAGCTCCCCTCCCTCCCCAGAAGCCGAACGGGGAGTTGGGTGCTGACTCATCCTCATCATCCACACTCCTGTTCTGAAAAATGCCTAAAGGTTTTCCAAAGAGGCAGCTTTGCCTCCATGAGAGCCAGGATGCCTTGCATCATTTTCTGGAGCATGCTGGTGTTCAAGCTTTCTTTAATTTGCTGCATGGGAGTGCTCCTCACAGGGAAAAAAGACACCAAGGCTTTGCAGGCAGTCTCAGCCTTCCTTCTCTTGGCATTAGGGTAGGGCTTATACCAAGATAATGACCCCAAATGAGACACAAATTATTGCTGCCTGGGCACAGAACCATATTAATGAAGCCTTGCAGAGTCTGACCCATTAGGAACAGGGCTGGAATTGGACCCACTTAAAAGAAATGATCGAGGACTTTGTGCCTGCAGTTACAAAACCAGGGATCCAGATGCCTGGGATCTGTTTGTGACTGTTACATGCAGCTCAGTGATTTATTAGCAGGACTCTGGACACAGACCATACAGGGCAACTTCTTCTTAGATCTTGGGCTACAAATAGAAGAGAAGGCAGACAGACTGTTTGCAAGGAAATCAAAAGCACTTTGTGTCTTAACTGCTGCATGAATCATCTCACAAAATTAATACAGTACAGCAAACTGCTGCCCTGCAGACAAATTTCATACAAAATGATTGTATAAAGCACCAATGTTTATACATGAGGCTGATGTGGGCTGAAGGGCTGTTTGAAATGGCTATGGCTAGTTATGTAATTATTTGAGAACAGTAGAGCACAATAAGTGAATATAAACATTGAAGGAGACAGCATGAGTTCACTGGATGCTTACAGGGATCCGTCATCTCCATTACAAATGGCCATCTTCAACTATAAACCATGGCTTTGCATCCAAGAAATCATAGGTGTCCCGTTTGGATTGATGGGGAAAATGGAAGAGAGATGGGCAGTGGGAAAACACCTCACCTGTGTGTGGAAGAACTGTTGGGCATTTGGTGTTTTCCCACTGCAAAGCCAGATCTTAGGACAACCCCTTGATGTTCAGTTGGTTGGGTACCAGGGTTACATCTGACCCTGCACATCTTGTTTATCCTTGTATATGAGATGAGCTCCACAGCAACATATGGAAATATTTGGTATGTGAGGTAGACAGAGCTAGTAAAGGATATCTGGAGCTGAACCAAGTGGACTGCATGAATGTCATAGGGACATCAAGAACAAAAACCAGGCAATGCATCTTTATGGGTAACTGGTCACAGGTTTGCACTAGTAATTTATGTCACAAGTAGGTTGTTGGGTTTTTTTCCACTTATTGTGGTATCAGCCAGAAGTTATTATGTGAAAACTTTTGGAAAGGTAACTAAGACAGATAATCTTGTGGTCAGTGCCTTCCCAGAAAGAGTTTCTTTTCAATCACATCTCTGATAAAACTGCCTCCCTCTCACTGGTTTATTTGTGCATTAGTAAAATAAGGATATATACTAAAGGTATGTTTTTCTTACTGTTTTCCATTCAGACTGAAAGTTTTTCAGGGAGAAACTCTGTGTTTTCACATGACATGTGAGATCATGTTTCTGAGGAAGCCTCTGTGCTCGAAGGATCAATAAATATATGTCACAATTTTCTGCTGCCCTCTTGCTAGCTGAAATAATAGGGATTTATGCAAAAAAATGAGTCATTCAGCAGAAAAAAACCCACCTTTTCTTCCCAGGGGCATCCCCTTTCTTTGTGCCTGCATGATATGCTATGTGTGAGTGGGAGCCTGCCATGCAACAAGGCAAAGGGATATGGTTTGAATAATCATTACAGTAGCATAGCTTCTCCTCTCTTCAAAATCAAGTATACTATAATCCAACACTGGTGTAATTCCTGGCATGTCTGAAACTATGTGAGAGTTGACATATACCACTGAGGACAAACCAGGCATAGTTAGGGTTAGAAAAAAGTTACTGTAAAATACCCAGAACAGAGGAGAGCACGGTTTTGTTTGCAGTGACCCAGACTTCTAAAACTCTTCTTGAAATTGCAAAAAGGGACTTCTCAGCTAAAGGGATATTTGTGTGTGCAACCAGAATATAAACAACTTTGGGATAGTTCTACGTTGTGCTAGAATGGGGCAGCTGCTTTGAATTCAATTCTGTAGTGATAGAACAAGGGGACAATGGCTTTAAACTGGAAGAAAGTAGATTTATATTCGACTTTGGGAAAAAAGTCTTTACTGTGAGTGTGGTGAGACACTGGAACAGGTTGTCCAGGGAAACTCTGGATGCCCCATCCCAGAAAGTGTTCAAGACCAGGTTGGATGGGGCTTGCAGCAACCTGGTTTAGTGTAAGGTGTCCCTGCCCATGACAGGAGGATTGGAAGTAGATGATCTTCAAGGTCTCTTCCAACCCAATCTGTTCTATGATTCTGTGATTCTATGACTCTATGATAAATTAAAGTGGCTGAAGGCAGAGCTGGTCCCTACTGAGGATGAAAATGCAAAGATCCTACCATGGAGCTGGCACAAACAACAGTGATCATTGCAAGGCATTTGGGAAGCTCAAGGAGTGGGATTTGCTTTTGTCCTCCACCTATGCCAAGCACTGGAATGCAATTTGTGCTTTGCAGGACAGTCTGTTGTGGATGTACAATCACTTCTGGCCTCTTCAGGTGTTCCCAGGAGGATGTCTTCCTGCTGACATCTGGGCATAGTCTCTCCTGAAGTTTTGCTGGGAGCAATTTTTAACTATCCTCATCCATTACTCAGCCAGAGGGTTCAGAGATGCTCTTTGCCAGCCTTATCTTGCCAGTGATGCTGGTCCTTTCCCCCCCTCCCTTCAAACTAAGAACTGAACATTAAATTTAGGGCAGAGCTGACCCCCATCACCCTTACAGTAGTTTCAATGTTCTGGCTTGTCAGTAGATTTCTCAAGGCTTTGAACTGGCATTACTGAGGGCTACATCAATCCCTGAGAACAGAGCTGATGATTCCTATGGAATGGGGAGGGTTCCCCTTATTCTAACACAGGTTTCTGAAACAAAGACAGCCATATGCTTGGAGCTGAATGAGGTTGTTGTTACCCAGAAAGAGACTTCGCTTCCAAGGCTTACACCATGTTTTCTTAAATTTTTGAAGGACAAAACCCAGCTATTTTAATGAACCTAACTCAATAATTCCTAATCCTAAAGTTAAACACTAACAGCGAGGCTCAAAAACTGGCCTCCCAAGTTTCAAAACACAAGTCATGACCAGAACCCATTGGTAAACATTCCTGAAAATAAGTTTTGTTTTGTTTTCCCCCTCATGCTCTGCTGAACCTTGGAAAAACTAACTCATTCCTAATATTAATCCTTGTATAAACAGATTAGAAGATCCCCTTCCCCCTGCCCTGTGAAAAATAATGTCTGTGAAAGGACTTTTTTCGCCTCAGTGAAACCTGAACGTTTGTCTATGTTATGGATTTCTTTAAAACAAATTATCTCTGATTTTCTTAGTTTGAGGCTTGAGACAAAAGTTTCATGAGAAAAGTGTTGGTGTTCTGTTTTGGGGGTTTTCTTTGGTTTTTTTTTTTTTACCCTTTTGATTAACAAAATTTGTGACTTTATCAAAAGGAGCAGACCCAGCCCTTTTCCTCCTGAAATAAGGGGGTACCAAGCATCCTGTCACTGCCATCCCCCTGCTCCTTTCACAGCAGCAATGTGTGAGCACAACCCAGGAGGAGCACGTTGCACAAATGCTGGGAAAAAGTGATTTTAGACAGACACCTGAGCTATGCTGTGAGTTCTCTTAATTTGTTAACTTCAGGGTGTTTTTCCAGCAGCTTTTGTGGGTTCTGTATCTAGATTTTTTTTCTGTGTTCCCCTGCCCTTCAGGCAACACTAATGCCAATGGAAAAAAGGGAGTATTTATCTTTGCATATCTTGTACCTGAATTCTGGTGTCACACAAAGAGTCCCTTCCCATCCAAGTGCAATGTGGTTCCTGTGGCCTTCAATGCAAATCAACCCTGGGGCATGGGCTTGGTACAGTTATCCAAGGTATGAGGTGAGGCACTATCCAGGGAAATAAAAAATTAACCTTATCACATAGAAACTACTGGCAGAGAAAGTTTCCCAGGAGCAGCTTTGGAGGGAGCAGGGCTCTGCCTGTGTTGATCACACTCAGCTAACGCCTCTCCCTGCATCACACAGGACTGGTACAGAGCTCAGATAACAGCATGTGCTCCAGATTTACAGCCAAAAATGGACATCTTGGGGTATGGAGAATTGTAGCTTATGAACATTTGGTTTTATGTTGGGTCAGACAGAGTTAAAGACAATCTTGGAGCATAGATGGGGCCATCTGTTAGCAAGGGAATGGCTGATCAGAAAGTGTTTGTACTTTAACACTTCAGGCTCAACTCCCCCAAATGCCAAAAGCTTGGAAGTGACTTTATTTGTGCATGTGGAGATGGTGTTCACAGATATAAACTTTGGAAGTTGGGTGTCTTTGAATTAGGAAGGTGGTTAGTGGTTAGGCAAGGCACTCAGGCAGGGAAAAGAAAGAAAGAAGGGGAAAAAAAAAAAAAAAAAAAAAAAAAGAGAGAGAGAAAAATAAAAGAGAAATAGATAGAAGGGAAGATGGATGGAAATATATGTGTTATAGGAGAAAACACTGACAGGTTCTAGGAGATGAGAGACCACCCCCCTGGACCAGAAAAAAGGCCAATATTGGTGAGTTTCACATCCTCCTCCTGAACCCCCATGCCGAGCACATTGACACCATTTGCAGAAGAACAACTCAATGTGCATGTGTGTGCTCTGTTCTGACAGGGATTACTCATTTCCTGAGTGCATTAAGTGTAGTTTCTTTAGAGTTATGGTATCAAGTATAAAATTCTCTAGTACACAGCAGCTTCCAAGGGAGGGGCAGCAACCCTCCCCTCTTCTGTAATGCTTACAGCTTGAGCAGCTTAAAATACTTTTGAAAAGAAGGTGAGGTTTGTTATGCCATTAAGTTATCTGGGATGGTGAGGGGGTGTGATCAAAGAATAAATATATAATTTAAACAAGTGTCCCAACACAAGTACCATTAGTAATCCTGTGAGTGGATTTTCAGAGCAGGCTTCGTGTTGGAGAACCAAGAACCAGGAAACAGTCCTCAAAACTTTCCCCTCCCTGTGAGATTTTTTTTTTTCCTTTTTAATATGCAATTCAGAGCAGTATCATACTCCCTTATAACAAAGTTTCTTAATATTTTAACGAGCATACTGAGCAGAGATGTCTGTAGTGACACTTGTGCTCTGAGGCAGACAGGGGCTGCCACATGATTTTACATGGTTTTCTCCTTGCAAAATATTATGGGTCATTGAACAGCCTCAGGTTTCCTTCTCCATATAGTGCTGCAGACTGCACAACAGTGATTACTGATTAAATTACTATTCAATGTCAATAGATTACAATACAACAAACACCATCAACCAAATGCTATTTACTCCTTGTCACTTTTATAAAGCTTCCATACAGGAGTTTCCAAACTGTTCTCCACAAACTGTTGGATATACTAGAGGCACTTCAGCATAGTATGTGGCATGATCCAGAGCTGGGAGATGCTGCTTCTGATTGTAAAACCAGCCAAAGACCTCTCCTTTTAGACACAGCATCAAGAATCTCTCTCCTCACACTACCACTTCTGTGGAAAAAAAACTTCCCATATTTAACAGAAGTCCAAGCCTGGCCATCTCCTTCCATTGGAAGCACTGGATCATACTCTCAAAGGTACTAGAGTTACTATTTGTCTTTCACTTTAAAAAAAAAAAATCCCATTGTTACAAAATATGGGAGGAAACCACCCGAAAGCCCATTAGGAGACAATGTCTCCTTCAGCCATCTGAGCCTCCTGGGTTTTAAGCTTAGGATCCTATTTTCATTTTCTCAAGTTATTGCAGGACCACAGGGCAGTCTTGTTTTCAAGGTTAACATGAGTCCCCTCCAGCTGTGAGGACTTTTTTCTGGGGAACCAATGGATATTTTGTCTAAACCTTGAACAGAGGGATTGGAGTCCTTACTCATTACTTGCTCCTTACTTAAGAGGAGTTAGAAACATACTATACTCTCTTGAGATAGATTAAAATAGAAGTCAAATGCTAGGCAGCTAAAAACAAAGAAACAATTTTTAAGCAGAAAATTATTTAATTATCTCACTTAATTCCTTTCTCCATGCACCATAAAGGCATGAAGGGTAGGAGCTGACTAAAGCCATGCTCACCAACAGGGAGAGAACAGATGAGTGTGGACCTTTGACAAGTGGAAGAGATATTTATGGCTTTAATATCTTTAAAATGGCATTTAGACTCCACTTTTCAGCTATTCCAAAATATAAATCAGTTCTGATTTACATTGCTGATCAGCCATGAGAGAGACTAGAATTATATCCTGAAAAGATTTTACTGGTGGGGTTGTAGAGCTCTCCTGTCTGCACAGCTCTGATCAGACACTGATAATCAGAGGTTTGTAGGGTTTTTGTGCACTGGGTGGGTAAATTCAATTCTTGAGGCCCTAATTTCTCTGCATTAGCTACAGACTGAGTCAGTCTTCTAATTCAACATCCTAAATGACCTCCAGAAGACCCTGGTTTTTCAGCATTGGCTTAAAATCCTAAATTTTTCATCCAAATTGTCCACCTCTGTCCAGTGATACACAGATCTCCTTATATGGTCCCAAATCTGGAACAAATCCATAACTAGAACAAGGTACAACGGAGATTTATGCACAAAGCCTGCTTGGCTGGGTATGATTTTTATGCTTCAGCAGAGCATTCAAGGAATATGGGATGTCCCCATTAAATAAATGCTCACAGTCTGTAATGCTACTGGTTTGTTGCTGGCCAGAACTACAGGAGTCTCACCACAGGAGATTATCTTGTTTCCTTGTCTGCAGGCTCAGCTGCATGGTCAGCTTTGGTATTACCCCAATAAAATATAGTAGGCATTTGTAAAAAAATATTGGATGTGACCATGTCTGGTGGTATCAAAAGCCACTGAAATTTCTGCTCCAGGAGCCCTATCTCATTAGGACCTGAGGAGGAGGAAGGAGAAGTTTGCCTTGGGAGACAAGCCAAAGATGAGATGAAGTGGCTATGACAGTCCTCAGACTTTGCACTAAGTTTAGATCAAAGACAGATGGTGAGAGTATCTCACTTTTGTGTGCCAGACTCATGGTTAAAACCTTCCCAGGAGGAAGAAGAGATGGGTCTGCCAAGCCAGACCCTAACCACGAGACTCCACAGTATCTGGGGAAGGGAGCAAGGCTTGCTGGGGTGCCACTTGTGACTCCAGAAGGAAAAGGGGCCTGAACTTCCATGCAAGGCAAGAAAAAGCAGATGGGAGCTGGGGCTATGGGCCCAACAACCCGTTAGGATTCATGCTGAGGAAGACACTTATCATGTCAGCAATTCTCTGTCTGCAGCCTCTGTTAGACACACTTCAGCTTCCTTACTATTATGTGAGGAAGATACTGCTCATATAACACCAAGCTCACTAAAAGCAAGAATGCCCCATTAATCAGTTCTTTTAAAACTGTGATACGGAACCAGCTTTAGGAAAGATATTTTAAATACCTATTTACAGGCTGAGGCTTTTTAAAGGTGTAAATGGTCCCATTGCTTTCCTAGAAGAACAAGACAGACATTGAAATATTCCATGAAGATAAGCAAGTCCATTGGCTTTGCATCCTGGCTTAGAGCTTTTATGGTTTCCACAAGTCTTTTATGTCCTGTGCAGAGGTCTGAGGCATGTTGCTTTACTGAAGTAGTGCACGTGATGGGAGTGGTGGGATCCTACACTTTAAACATTTTCACGAGAGACCAAAGCATGGGAATGTATAAGAAACTTTTATCCAAGAAGATTTTATTTCCTCCTTTGCATAAGCTGCATCACAGCCTCTCCAGATATGATCTGAAGGCCTACACAGTAGCAGAGCTGCTGCTTTGTCCTCTAGTCCATCTTATTTTAACCAGACAAAAATTCTGCTCACATCCAACTTTGTGATTTCAGCACAGAAGCAGAGCATATTCCAAGTCATCACTTGAGCCATTAGCAGGCCAAGTCTGTCATCCTGCAGTGACCCAGAGGAGGATGAGCTGCTATTTGCATGGCACATGAAGCACTGACAGCCTCACTGCCTATTTTGTGTCCTCTGCCACCCCTGCAGCTGCAGCCAGGAGTGCCCTTGATTCCCTCCTGTGTTTGTCACAACCTTTCAAACAACAAACCTTTGCTGGGAAGGGTACAACCACCCAGCCTTTAGATAACCATGCCCGAGGTTTGGTTACAATGCTGTTATCCACAGAATAGATCAGCTTGAACTTCAGCTGAGTCCCTGACCCACAGAGGGCTTTGCTCCCCACAGCTGTGCCAGACCAAGGGACACTGTTAAAATGCACTTCTCTCCATTTCAGAGGAGGAGGTGCATCCCAGGGTCGTTTGGTTTCTCTTCCAGAACAGTGTGAGCAGTGCAGAGTGCTGGGGGTGAGAGTGTGCAAGGAGATAAACTGGCTTTGCCAGGACTCTCAGCACTGAGAGGCAGACAGGATGACTCCAGGATATCTGGTTTAATGGTCAATGTTGTACTGAAGCCATCAGTGGGTTGATGTCTCTGATGAATGACCTGCCATCCGGGGAACAAAACTGCTGCCTGCTCTGCTCCAGCTGTACCCCCTCCCAAAAAATAGCTGCTGGACACCAGGGGCTGAAACAGCCTCTATGCCTTTGAATGCAAGATAGGAAATGACAGATCAGGGGGATGAAATTTGGGCTCGTGTTGTTCACAGGACCAAAGGCTATCAGACAGCATTATCTCTTTTGCTGAAAGCTTTTAACCGACTGAAAGGGACATGTGAAGGGAGACAAGAAGTATTTGGGTCAAGGAGAGACTGGTGTGAAGCACAGTAAAGGCCTGGTAAGAGTCTGAAGTTCAAACAAAACCAGAGACACAAAACCTCCCCTTCTCTGTGACACTGGCACAGCCCTACTGACTCTGGGATCATTTGTCCTTATCCACAATAATACAAAAGGTTCAGGACACAGAGCTTCAGACCACCAAGTAGCTCTATCCCACTGTCTGCTGTAACGTGATATTTGTTTGAATATGAAAAGTGGTCTTATAACATAAGAGATCTTCTTCCTAAGGCTGTCTGCACTGAATGGGGAGAATTGTGTAAATGAAGCAGTAACCTTTATGCTCTCACTGCTTTCTTTGCTAAAATAGATAAACAACAAAATATTTCAGTCTCATGAACTTGTTTCTGAGCAAGACAGTTCTCTTGCAGTGTCAGAGACATGAGGCTGGACTGGAGTAAGGGTTCAAAATGTGAAAGGAGACATCATCTACATTTGTGTATGGCCCTCAACTGGAAAAAGTGTGAAGGGATGCTCACATCCAGACACTGCTGAAGCTGGAGTAACTGATCTTTCCCATTGGTTCCAGGTGCAAGACCTCTGTATGGATCTCATTTTGGTTGCCTTCTCTGAATTTTATTTTTATTTAAAATCAGTTCTAATAGGCATGAAGAGATTCACAAAAATGTTGCCCTTAGGCTTGTTCATCTTCTCTGAGAGCCTTCCATATTCCAGCTATGCTCCCCAGGGGAGCTGAGGGAGCATTTACATTTGTTTGGAAGAGAAATTAAGATTACAGATTTTTAAAGTAGTGTTTATCCCACCCTCACTCTAAGGGGAAACAAACACATGCATCAAACACACTGACATTGGGATTTTCAATCCCTCTGCAAAATTACTCGAACTGCTCTTTAACAGATGTGCTTATAATTAGTGAACACTGAAATGCCAAGACTAATTTAATAGGGCCTGATACTGCCAGTCACTCAGCAGGAGACTTGCAGGTGTGCACAGAGAGTGGAGCTCTGATTGGGTTGCAGAAGAACTTTAAAGAAAAACAAACCCTGCAACAGTGGTTTTTTTCCCCTAAGTCCAAAACATCCCTTAGGTTTTTTAAGACTCAGGGAAGAAGCAGGTTCCTTATTCATATCCATGATTGTCACTCAAAACCTTGTGGGGTTTTGAACAATTTTGACATCAGCTGCAGCTGAAGCTGGGCAGAAGCTCACTTTGGATCAAACTCTCTCTCCCAAACTCAGGTGTTACAAATCCACGAGAACCCGCTGAGATTTAAAGCAGCAGAGGAGTCCTCCAGGACCATGGATTAGCTGGGGGAAACTTTAGAATGATCAGCACTGGTGGCATGACCAGGCAACACGTTGTAAACAGTAGGAGAAATCACTGGAAGTGTCAGGTCTTAGGTGAAGTTTTGGGAAAAAAATAAAATGTCATTGTCCCTTGTTGGATGGCTGTTCCTACTGAGTGAAGACACCCAGACACACTTGTGGTGTCCAGAGATCACATTGGCATGAGACCAACAGCAGTTTGCTAGAAAACTGGGAGCCCAAATAAGCACTGGGAACCCAAGCACTCTACTAGATTAAGATCTCAGCACTTTTAAGAGATCTACTTTCTTTCAAATCAATTTTCAAGTTTGTTTTTTTTGTTTTGATTTTTTTTTTTTGTGAAGCAATATCCAGGTTTACACACTGTTTCCATCTAAGAAGCTCAGACTTCAACACTGTATTTTCACTATCTCAGTGACATCTTCTTTTTTTAAACATTTAGGATAAAGGGTATTTGTTCTATATTGTTTGTCTCATGGCATCTTAAAGCTTAATTCCACGTGAAACCAATCTGGATAAATATGTATAAATGACCACCTATGCAGGCCTTTTCTCTTTCTTCAGCTTCCGTGGCCTCTGCATTGGAATGCAGTTATTTAAATGGAATAAAGCTGGAATTCAGTTATTTAAATGTGGTAAACTTGTGCCTTTGAGACAGCTCCTGTTGCTCACTTCATCTCCACCTGCCCCTCCAGAAGAACTGTGGACTTTTGTAGGTTCTGTGTTGAGAGACTGGCCAAGCCCATGTATTTGTCTGACAGATCCTAAGCTATCTCAAATAGCACTGGATGGCTGTGTTTTGAAAATCAAATCATGGCCACAGTTTTCAGGGTTTGCTCTATCATCCTTCAGGGGACAAGCTGCAATAAAGTGTTTGATCATTTCTCTTTCCAGGCAGTGTTTGCAGGAATATTTTTTTTTTTAGATTGATGATGTTTTGGTGAAGCAAAAGAACACACTAAGTAATGTCTTCTATCAACTGAAAATGTTAAACATGCTTTTTGGCACTTAAAGGTCCTGCTCGTATACCCCAAAGCTTATCTATTTTTTCATATATACCAATTATTCAAGTGAAGATAGGACTAAAAACTTTGCTTTTCTTTTCTTGGTGAGTTGAAATGACAAGCAGTGATATTTTGCCCACATGAGTCACCTCAGGAAGATGAGATGAGGTTTTAATATTCTTTCTGAAGTTTCATCTCTTGCCTCACCATAAAATATCTAAAAGAGGAACTCATAAAGAACCTGAAAGAAGTAGCTATGGAGAATAATTTTTTCTTTAAAACAGTTTCAGATTTATACAACATTAGCTTCAACTAAGGTGAGGTCTGGTTTGATAAGTGAGAATTTGGCAAGCAGATAGATCCAGCAAGGATCTATGCTTTTAAATTATTTTTTTGCTGCTAGCAGAATGAGACTGTGGTTTCCTCAGATGTATTCTTTTGTCAAATTCAGATTACGTTTTTCCAGAATTGTTTTTTTCAGAGTAATTTTTGAGAAATGAACACTTGTTTCTCTCAGTCTCCGATTCTCAGCACCCACTGCACACTGCTCAGCTTTCTGATTGCACAAAAAAAGTGATAGCCTCCTCCCTTCTTTTCTGTTCTTACTTGTGATTGTACCTAGCTTGAATATTTGAACATGAGAAGTGACACATCAGTTCCAGCAGCCTGCACGTGTGGCTGTTTAGGGACATGAATATGAAAGAAGCATGAGTCCATATTCTTGGACAAAAAATATGTGGATCTTCGTGCATTGACTTGGCACACTTCCTACCTCAGCTGATCTTCTGCAAGCCCTTCTGAAGAACACTGTGGAACAAGACAGGGAGAAGAGTTCTAAGTATGTTGGCTGTGAAGCCCAAAATGATGTAAAATTTGCCTCTTAGTGAGTTCTGTTTGAACCATAGCTCATTTTCCCTGAAGGATTTGCTCCATTTCCCACCCTTTCTCCAATAAATACAGTTGGAGAACTTCTGGCTCTGCAGCAGTTCTGTGCAGAATTCTGTGACTTCAGATGGTTTTGACATGAAACCAGATGAAGAATTAGCTCAGTCCCAAAATTTAGCATGCAATTCAGAGCAGGAACCCATGTGGATTGAAACAAGAGCAAATGGTTTTGTAATCCCCTTCAAAGAGAAGCAACCAAGCAGAGCAGTGGTTCTGATGATGGTTCAAGGAAGCTCTGCTGATTAACGACCTCAGACTGTTTACAAACACAAATAACTGGAAATGAGTTCAAAAGGGGTGTCACATCCCTGTCACTTAGTGAATTTTGACTAAAATATGGCCACATTGACAGCTGCATAACTTGGAGACGAAGGCCTTTAATTGATTTTTGTACATTCCCATGGTGTCTCCAGCAGGAATTATGCCACGTAGAAAGTGTTGCAGCATCCTAATGAATTTTTCAGAACACAGCAATGAGTCTTGGGCAGTTGTAGTACTTGAAAACATATGGTAGTATTTTTATCCCATTTTTGGCTTTTGCTTCTAGGGAATTTACTTGGAAATGACCTTACCACTTAGGGCATTAGGATTTTTAACTGTGGTTCATGGGATAACCAGTAAAGAAATGCAATTAACCAATTAGAACCAATGAACAAATGGTGCATCATGTAAGAAATCACACCTCCCCAGACAATACTAAGGAGTGATGTATGAGAAATAGGTTCACTTCTGCTAGCACTTCTTTCAGTTCAGAAAGGAGTAGATTTAGAACTGGTTCATGATATTTGTATTTCTAGCCATTTTTCTTCTTTTTGGCTGCAAGCTGATATTTTTGAACTGCTGTCAAAGCTAATGGATGAGTATCACTCTATGCCAAGATGCAGACTGGTCATTTTTGTGGCTACATTCCTTGCTGTGTTCAACTCAAACTGGACCTTTAAAAAAGGCTCTTTCAGGCAGAACTAGGGTAGAAGAAAAGTTGACTGTAAACTGAAAAATTCATGGAGGGATTCTGTCGAGAGCAGAGAAGAGGGGAGAGAATGACTGTGGGTAAGTCTGAAATCTACATGAGCTTAAGTTCTGAAACATCATCTGTGTTTCTTCTGGCTTTTTATCTTTCTGAAACAATATGTTCCATAAAGGCCACTTTTTTGTAATATGTTGATCTTGGCAGAGAAATCTTGTCTTTGAGCAGTTTACATGAAAGAGGAGTTACTAATAATGGACAGCCCTTTCTGCTTCTTATGAAGCTTTCCTGAGCAATTATGGATTGCCAGTAACAAGGGAGTGTACCAAGAGTTTTGTGTTCTGGTCCTCAAGTTACTGACCACTGCCCTTGAAGATGTGACCAGCAGAAAGGGAAAAATGTGAATTTTTCTGCGGGCTTGTCCTTGTCCTGTGCCATGCAGGAGTGTGCATGGAGTTTAAGTGTGGCTGTGGTTTATTTGATAGCACTGACCAAAATTAAGCTTTTAAGGTTTAAGGAAATGCCCAAGCAAAACAAAATGACAGCAGCAAAAAGTGCCTAACTAAGCAAAATGAGTCAGAGCATAACAAAACAAAAAGCCTGCCCTGTTACGTTTATTTTGCAGTTTCTGTCTTCATGGTATTTGAATTGATTAAACTTTAAAATGTTCATATTTATGTACACACAGAATGTTTGTACCTCAGCAGTATAGCTCCAAATTCCCTGTGGTTTGTTTTTTCCATTTAATGCCAGCAATTCTAGGATAGTCTAAATCATTTTATTTTGCTGAACAGGATGGGATAAAGAGGTGTTTTGGTCACAGACCACATCTGCTTGTAAAGGCAATGGGTATGTGAAGGTTCACTCCCTGACTATACAGACACAAGCATGATAGGGTCGAGTGGCTGCAAGCTGAAGTCAGGAAAAAGATGAATAGGAAATAAAATGTAATTTTTTTACACTGAGCATAATTAGGTATTGGAATGGCTTTTTGAGGATGCAGGTAAATAGTCTCTTTTCAGGACTGGGTCTAATGCTGTGACTCTGCTCTCAGCTGCTGGCTCTGAGCAAGGGGCCACGCTCAGACAAATTTCTGAATGGTGAATGTTGCTTTCCCTCTGTTTTAACTTTGGTTTAACATCCAGTTCCTCTGCATGAAGATTACTACAAGATGAGGAAACCCCACAGGCAGTATAAGGGATCCAAATTCTCAATTGGCTGCAACCCTTCTCCTGCAGGGATTTGTTCAGAAACAGCTGTAGGATACATCTGCCTGTACTGGTGGCATTAGAGAGTGATCTGGCTGCAGGTGGAAGTACCAGGAGGAGGTGAAGCTGTGTGAGACAACCTGCACAGAGGAGACCAGAGGAGAGAAATGTCTGGTGGCATCTAAATAAGAAATGAGAGACTATCAGGGGTCCTGCTCTATACAGGGTATAAAATTAAAAGATGGGAACATTTCTCATTATGTGGCAATAATTTCATCGTTTTTGTGGTTTGTGAAGTCACCAGAGTTCTGTGAGGGGTTAAATGCCTCATTATTCTCAGCTGCCTGTGAGCATGGGTGTCTGTCTGACTCCATCATTCTGTGGGGCAGAATGAGCCAAGCTGGGCTCTGAGAGGTGGCTGTGCCATGGCCCACAGGGGAACATAATTCCTTGTCCTTCAGTGGTCACATCAAGGAGGAAAGGCTGGTCCACAGTGGACCAAATTTCATGGGCCACATCACTGTTGGCTCTGTCAACTTGATGGGAATCTCATCAGTGTCCACTATTCCCGTGGCAATTTCATTGCACACATGAGCAGTAAGCTTTAAAGCACTTTTAGCTATGCTGCTTGAAGTCTTGCTTCTGTGGCACCAAGGATGGTGTATCTAGTAAGGTTTGGAGTTGTGTTTGAATATGTACTGAAGGGTGCATATTCTGTGTGTGCAACTAAAATGTTGCTGGGAATTCCTGGAAGACTAAAATTGCTCCATGATGTTCCTGGCATGCCTTGTTTTAGAAATCACAAGGAAAGTGAGAGCCCAGACCCTGGGCACACTGAAGATTCAGAGGTAGATCCAGCAGCTTACTAATTATTCAGCTTGGTGGTGAAAAGGTAATCTCATGTCTTTGTAGATCCTCATCTCTTTCCCATATTGCTTTCATTGCAGTCACAGAATGGAGTAGCCCAAGAGATGCTCTAACATGCCCTCAGTGCAGAAGGCCTCAGAAGGTTCCCAAGCACATTTTCCAGGACAGAGGGTACCCTAAGCTTGCACTGTAGGACAAGGCTGAACTTCTGAGAATTGAGACTTCTCCAGCACCACGTGGATTCTCCAGAAAAATTGAGATATCTCTGAGAAAATGGGATGACATAAAATTGCCCTTACCCACGTATCAGGTTTTCCTTTGGGTCAGAATTCTGGTTTTTAGTGCTCAATGACAGAAGGATCACTCTTGTTTTTCCCACCCTTTTTATCATTCAAGCCAGCCAACTTTCAGTAAAAGCCTGTTAACTCATTTTGATAAGGGAAATTCCCACAGCCTCTGTGTCACAAACAGAATAGCAATTCCCATTGATAAAGTGCTGTGGGATCATATTCCTGATTGCTGCTTTTTAGCAGCTTTTGGAGTTGCCTGCACAACTGAGATAAATAATTCATTTTATCTCCAAGGGATACCAACTTTTTCTGAGAAGAGGGTACAGTTCCATATTAAAACAGGAATAGGAATGTCAAAGCCACACTAAATTGTGTCCTCCTCTCTCACCCCTATGAATTAATCACTAGCTGAAATAGTGAAAAGTTCAGGTTATCCATGCCTGTTGTTCACTCAGGTCTGCAGGAGAAAGGGGCAACAGGTACTGAGTAGCTGACATGGTATGAACCAGCTCAAAGTGGGAGGGCAGGGGTGTTTGGTGAGCTGTATCATTTGGGTGTTTCCTGTTTTTTGGGTAACTGAGATCCTCACACACAGTTTAGTGTCACCCCTCATGACCTGCATCTGTTTTACCAAAGAAACCAAAGCTTCTTTCACTGGAGGTGGCTATTAAGTCTAGTGTTTTAGTCACACTGGTAAATGTCACCTGAGCATCTTCTCTCTTGCTGGAATGGATGAATCAATGTGACTGATCAGTTTCAAACCCACTTGAAAACTGTGAGATGAGAGAGATGCTAGGGAGCATTTTACTGTGAAGGAAATCAAGTTGGGATGAAAAATAAAAATAAAAAAGGGGTGAAACACAGGGGAGAGACAAAAATGAGCATAAAAATAAACATTACAGTGATAGAATGCAGAATGTGTGGATGTGAGTATGACATCTACTGCTACTTGCTTAGCTTTGGAGGAGTCTTTCTATTCCTAATTCAGAAGACAGTCTCCCATTTAGCAGGAAAAACATCACACTCCCTCTGCTAAGATTTTTTAAAAAGCTTAAAATGTACAAGGAAAGAAGTTTTGATAACCCCATTTGTGAGGATGAAGTAAAAATTCTAAAATACTCCAATTTCTTACTATTTGACCATTGCAGTATGGAAATAGTTCCCATCTTAAGCCCATCCTGAGGGTCCTTACTTTGTGGCAAAATAAGAAGAAAGGGACAAGTCTAAGCCAGACCATTGGCAGACATCCTGGCTAAACAGTAGCTTGCAGGTGTCAAACAAGTGAAGTTTTATCTGATGTGTGAGTGTCCACACAGTTAACTTCATTTCAGATCACACACAGATTGCCATGAGCCAAAAAAATTTTGAGCCCTGAAAATTTTCATCCTAATCCATGGGAAGAGGGAGAATGTTTGTAGGAAGCAGTTGCTGGGAATAGCTCTATTCCTTCTCAGCTTCACCAAGTGATCATTTCTGAATGAAATGATCACTTGCTCTACATGAAATGAACTGACCTGCTCTACACTGAGGTCAAGTGTAGGCAGCAGGTGGCAGGACCTGCCGAGTAATGAGCTCAGTCGGTGCTCAGCTTCACCTGTGCCCAGTTAGGGCTGGCCCAAGTGCGCATGCTCAAAGATCAAGGGCCAATAAAAGGTGGGGCTTGAGACTGGCAAGGGGCTCACTCTGAAGCAGGTTTGCAGCCGTGCTGGTTGGTGGCCAGTCCTCTACCGATCCTGTCCTCACTCTGAGCTTGCCATCGCTTCGAAGTTCTTCTCCTGTCAAGTCTGTCAATTCTGGGCACTTGGGACCTGCCTGGGAGGATAAAACTGTAACATCAAACAGGTTGATGTACTCCCAGCCAACTGTATCCTGGGCTGCATCAAAAGAAGAGTGGCCAGCAGGTCAAGGGAGGTGATACTTGACCCCACCTGCAGTTCTGTGTCCAGTTCTGGAGCTCCCAACACGGGAAGGACATGAAGCTGTTGGATCAAGTCTGGAGGAGGACCTCAAAGATGCTCAGAGAGCTGAAGCAGCTCTCCTGTGAAGACAGACTGAGAGAATTGAGGTTGCTCAGCTTGGAGAAGAGAAGGCTCCAGGGACACCTCTTAGCAGCCTCCCAGTTTTAGAATGAGGCCAACAGAAAATCCAGGGAGGGACTTTTTATAAGGATATGGAGTGATAGGAGAAAGGGTAATGTCTTTAAATTGGAGGAGAGTAGATTTAGCTTAGATATTAGGAGGAAATTCTTTACTATGAGGGTGGTGAGACATTGGCACAGGTTGCTGAGAGCAGCTGTGGTTGTCCCACCCCTTGAAGTGTTCCAGGTCAGGTTGAATGGGACTTGGAGTAACCTGGTTTACTGGGAGGTGTCCCTGCCCATGGCAGGAGGGTTGGAACTGGATAATCTTTAAAGTCTCTTCCAAACCCACACATTCTATGATTCTATGATTTTAAGTCCTGCTTATATAAACAGCAAAAACTCTTGTTTTCTGTTGTTCTGAGAAGGCAAATGCAGTATGCTCACCCAGACTTTGATTTTAGCCATGTATTTGGGTCTCTGTGATTTTCCTTCTGCTAGAACTTCTGAAAAGATGAACAGCTTCTAATTTAGATAGGCTCAAATCATAAAACCCCCTAAGAGTTTTAAGCATAAGAATAACCCATGGTCTTTACCATAACCAGGTAACCAGCCTTGCATTATTCTGCCTCATCTTCCCCATTCACTGAGGTATCACCATTGCAAAAGTCAGGCTGAAAAATATCCCTGCTTTACCTTAAACAACTTTAACACCTTGTCTTTTGTCTTTGCCAACTTCAAGGACCACAGGGAACAGTATTATTTTGTCATCTGGAGAAATGGCAACTAAATGTGCAGGTATAACAAGTTGGTTGGTTGCATGATGATTTCTTTTCATTGATGTAATCCTTCCACAGATTATCCGTTCTCACAGGGAATTTATCCTGAAATTATCCTTCTTCTTTGAAGAAGCTAGCCATTAAAGATCATTGCCAAATTGCTTAAAAGCTACTTTTAACTGCATTTGCATTCTCACTCGATTGTTTTTAGCTCTTCTTAAAGTGCCAGAGAGCTAAGAGCAGGTAGGTAACACCCGTGGTTACAGGGGTATCAAGGGGGTTTCAAAAAGATGCAGACTTTTGTGGGGGGTAAGTCCTCAGGTCAGCTTTAATGGGGATTCATGCCTTAAGAAGAATTTGCTACCACAGTGCTGCACCAAATGCAGCACCCACGCCCTCCCTGGGTGCCAGCCCCTGCCACACGCTGGCCCAAGGAGCCACCCTCTGCCTTTGCAAGCCTTCTGAAAAGCTGATTTTTTTTTCATACCCCTCAGCACCCGATTCCCCCAAAAAGCCAGTGTGTGAGGGCTCAGCCCTCTGACAGCCTGTCCACCAACACGTTTGCAGACAGCCTGCAGCTGGGCTCCATGCAAAGCCATCCTGGGTGGGAGGCCACCACCAGCCCTGCCTTGGGGAGCAGGGACCTCTCCTGCCACCCGCCCTCTTGTTTATCAATTCCAAGCTAATGAGCCCTTCTCCTCACAACTGAAAGTCATCCGGACTGATAGTAAAGATGAGAGCTGCAGTAAACCAGGGAGAGGGTGGTGGGGAAATGTTTGAACTTGGGGGCTTCAGCCTGGCTAAGTGGAGGGGAAAGTGTTGTTGCAGTGAAAGGACTATTAAAAATACAAAGTACAGACTCTCTGGGGCCTCAGATGTTGTTTTACCCCATGAAACACGATTTCTTATTTTTAAATAGCTGTCATGCTTGTTAGTTTAATTTATCCCTTCTCAGCTGCAAACTACAACATTTTATGAGCCTGAGTGAGGGCATTTTCACACAGGCTCTGTGGCTTTGTGCACAGCCCTGCCAGAGCCAGGCTGGGCTAAGCCAGGGTCATATTTTGTTCTGAGTTAAACCCCTGAAGCCCTCTCACACCAGCCCAGAGCCCAGTGCAAAGCCCACGAGGTTACTCAGCTCTTTAAAAAGGGTTTTGGTTAGGAAACACCTTGAAACCAGCCTGTGGTGTAGGTTTCCTTGGGTCCACAAAGACTCCAGGGGGATGATGCTACTGGGTTGTTTTTTTTCTGATTTTGCCCAGCAGTTTTGCTTTGTGCTGGATTTTTGTAGTGCCCAAATAATCAGGTCTTCTTTAAAAAGTAACTTCAAGCTCTCTGTTACCCAGAAAGTTGTGTAGCAAAACAATTGTTAAGATGCTTATCAGTAATGCAGAGACACAGCAGACTGGGAGTAGAGCAAGGTGAGCTTGAAAGCTCCCCAGATGTGTGCAGCTTAGCTCCTCTCTGCATGAAGCTGGGCTGCTGGGACCCACTTTAGTGGATCCAGCCTCATGGATCTAAGGTATATGTATATTATTTTCTACTCTGTGATGTGAATGTGCCCTGAACATTTTGTTCTGGGTGGCACAGGAGGACTGTGACTGAGGCAAGAAATTGACCTTTCAGTCTTTCCATCTCCAGTTCTGTGCCTGGATCCTTCCTTCTTGCTCTGTTCTCACCATAGGTGTCTGTTTTCAATGGGAACCATCAGAACTCTCAGCAGTTCCCCTGCTGAACCTCACTCTCAACAGGCAGATGGAAGCAATGGGCAGAAGTACTCAGTGCCTTGAATTTCCCCTGTGCAAAATTTGGGCCAAAATGTGGGTTCATTTGTAAATGAACCGAATCTGTCCTGATTTGGTGCAGAGCACAAGGCAGATAAAAGCTTTCTCAAGAAGGTCTGATAGCTTGAGATGCAGTAATGATACAGGCTGTGACTGAGTCTGATTAGAAGGGCAAACAAAATGTGAAGTTCCTCCCTGTACTCTGCCTGGTTAAGGCTCCTACATCTGACCTTAGCTTTTCATCAGCTGCAGATTCATTGAACAAATCTAAACCCACTTTCCAGGGTGGCTGCAGGATTAGACATAGAGGAGCCAGAACTGTTGGCTGTGATCAATAATCTGATTGTCAGTTCCTAGGTTTTTGCAAAACATACACTGAGTTATGTGAAGCAAAACCAGAAGCAGATCTTTTTGTAATACATGGGAGGGCTTTACAGGGAGCCTTCCTTCAAGCAGACACAGGCAGGAGGTATTTGGAAATCTGGAAGACATGAGAATGAAACCATGACTGATAGAGAAAGAGAGACCACAGAAGACATCTGTAAGCCTAACCACATGAGAGACCCAGAGGCAACTTCAAAACCACTAATGCAGCCACGCTAGGACAGCTTCATTGAAGCAACATGCTACAGAAATATCATTAAGGGCTTTGTACTGATACAGGATGATGATTGCAGTATGGGGAAACAACCCATCTGGACTGAATGAAGTGATAAACAGAGTGGTTTTATTTGCTTATGGCACTGCCAAGGCTGTAGAGCCAACTGTCTGTGTTTCCATTGGTTTGATTCAATTTAACCTTGATCAAAACCCCCTCATTCCCCTGGTGCAAGGAAGGACAGAGAGGATATAGGAAAGGTGTGAAGCTCTCAGATTTTGAGTGTTTACTAATGCAAAGGTGAAAAGCCCCAGAAATGTAAAGGCTGTTAAAATGCACCTTGCCCATAATGATAGCTTGGCATGGTTCTGATGAAATGGAAATATTTGACTCTTATTGGTAATAAGGTGTTCTAATGCAGCCTTTTGAGATTAGTGGGGAAAAAGAAAAAAAAAAAAGAAAAAAGAAAAAAAAAAGGACAAAAACTAGTACATAACTGCCTTGGAGCATCCCCAAATTGCTTCTATCTTGAGCTGAATCTTCTAAGATCAATGAGGTTGTTTACCTCACTAGGTGAAGCACTCCGAGGCTCTCTGAGGATGGAAAATCCAGCACTCTCTCTATCTTGCTACAGTTCCCCAGATCTCAGTGGGAGGAGTGGGAAGTTGAAGTGTTTATTAGAAATTCTCTCTGCAGTGTAATTCATTAATCAGCAAGAAATTGCTAGCTGGAACGATTGGCTTTAGATGAATCTTTCCAAGTAACAGGGAGCACCACCATACCTCACTGCACACCAGTGCAAGTTTGGCTGAGGCTGGGTCCCTACCTGTAGAAACAGAGGTTTCTGATAAACTCAGTGCATCTGAGTGAAGGACTCAGGGGCTGTGGATGTGGAGATTTACACAAGCACTAATACATATCTCAAGATCCTTTCAAATGATGAAAAGCAGTGAAAATTTTTCCATCAGTCTCCGCAGGTGTTGGATGAAATCCCAACGCACCAAGGGGGAGAGATGCTGGAGAAAGCATTGGTGAAATATCCCTTGTTTCAGCCAGGATGTCTCCTCCAGCTCCATGGGCTCTGCAGCAGGTCCCATGGCACCTCCTCATCTCAGGGAAGCACTAAGTGGCTGTGATAGCCTGTACAGAACATCTGCTCAGCAGCCCTTTGGTGTCACCCAGATACTAATGGGGTCTGGCTTCTAATTAAGGGATGGCTGTACGGAGCATGTAGCCAGTCAATGGTTTTCCTAAACAGGCTGTCTCTTGGAAGAAGGCTACATAATGAACGAGTGTCAGCAGGTCAGGAGTTAGAAACAGATTTTGTCTTGCTGGAAAAAGTTATGTTTACCCATCACTCATTAGGTGTCCCAGATGGATGCCGCCGGGCAGAAGGATGAGGAGGGAGATCACCACAGCACTGTCCCATGCGACCCTAAAACAGCAGAAATATTAGCAAATGGTTTTGGGGTTTTATTCTTTTGTTTCATATCTGACTTTGTATATTTTGGTGAAAAATGCCACTTTCTCCTTCATAAAAACGGTAGTTATTTTTTGCCGTCTCTTTAACTTAGGTGTCCTGCAGCTGGTACTTTTTGGGCAGTCAGTGTGATGACACCAGCTGGGCAGCACCTCATGACCTGCTCAGCATGGGCAGTTGGGATATAAAACATACCCAGTTTGTGAAGAAGTTTTTTATTTCCTTTGCAGCTCAACAGTGGGGCTCCCCATGGTTTTAAATTGCTTTCACCTCCTCACTTATATGGACATTTTTCAGCCCAGAGCAAACCACAAAATTAAAAGGAGAGACTTGTCCAGAACAGATAGAGCTGGGTTTATGAACCACAGTGTTAGTTTGGTGTGGATTGTGGGTGTGACTATGCAAAGGAGACTTCCACAGCTTTTATTTCAGAAAAAAAAGTCTCACACATTCAAATTTTTACAGAATTCAAGAACATCTTTTATTAATCTCCAGATCACCATAGTGATTTGCTTGGGGGGAAAAAAAAAAAAAAAAAAAAAAAAAAAAAAAAAAAAAAAAAGTTACAATTAGAGAGCATGCAGGTTGTATCTACTGTATATAGTTCTGAACTGTGTGAAGGCAGCAACCAAGGGATACATGGGCTAACACAGAAATTCATCCATTTTTTTCCTACTCAAATTTTGCAGTCATAAATCAGACCAGACCATTTCTGTACATCTGCTTGTGCCTGTGGGTAGTCCCTTGCCCATCACGAGTGTGGAGGTTGAGCCAACACAAAGACAGAGCTCATAAATACAGCAGTGAGTATGGTGGGAGACAGGTCAGGTTTATTCTGCTGGTTTTGAGGGCAAGGAAGCCAGGCTGGTGAGATGACAGGTCCCCAACCCCCTCGTGTTCATATTCTGGGCTCTGCAGGGAGCCCTGGTGTCTTCCCTAGGGTCCTCCTCCCAGTAGCCAAGCTGGGAGTCATTTGGCCACAGCACAGCTCTAAGCTCACCTGCAGCCTTCATGCCCAAAACAGAACCAGAAGGTAGTTCTAGGGTGAGGTGGGCACCTGAACTAGGCATAGCTGTTACATCATGCATATACATTTATATTTTCTATGGCTAAATTTAGATATGGCAAATCCCTTTCTGGTGACTCAGTCTGATAAAGGACAGAGGCAGCTGAAATTCAAACACATCTTCTGCCTAAGGTCTCCTTTAAGGATTTGTTTCCTTCTTCCTCTTCTGGGAATCTAATCCCAGATGCCCACTGACCCAACTAATTCCTTCCTCAACAAGGCAGCTATGTACATCCCTTAACTGGAGACAAAGTAGTTAAAACTGAGATTGGCCCATTCTTTGGTTATATTTGTTTCTACTGGATAGAGACAGGCAATTTTGGGTGTGAATAGCCAGAAGAAAGAACACCACCTCTAGTATGTTGTTCCCTTGAGATGTGATGTCTCAAAAGCCCCTGTGTTTGGATGGCAAAAGACAAAAGGCAGATGTGGTAGAAGCTTCTTCCCTTTCCTTCTTTCCGAGTAGGTTGGTCCTACTTGCTTTACATATAAATGCCAGAAGGCAATGAACCCTGGTGCAGGGCACAGTCCTGTGTGTGGGTAGGTGGCTGTAGATGTCATGAAAGTCACCTGGGAGACAATGGTGGTGGCTCATGTTGTCCCAGGGTGGAGTGTGAAGGGTCTGAGGAACCTGAGATAGGCAAAGCTGAATGGATTTCCCTGGAAAATATATTATGTCTTAGTTCACCATCCTCTCCTGCAGTGAAGAGAGATTTCTGGATAATTCAAAATAAATGCTGCATGTGGCCAGCTAGTTTGTCCCTTAGTTTTCAAGCTGGTAAGATCACTTTCAAAAAGTGTGTTAGGAGAGCTTCAGGATTGCTGATGTGGCTGTGACTACCTGGTCTTTAAGAAGATCCCACACTTTTTCATCCTCGCAGTATTCTGATGTTATTTTCTCTGTTTTATGGATGGAAAATAGAGACCTATGACAACTGAGAATGAAATTCATTTGTACACAAGTGGCATGCACTCGAGGAAACCCTGTGCTGGAGGATAATGTTGACTCTCATGCCAATGCCCACTGGACTGCCAGTCTGTCACTTCCCTTAAGAAAATCCTCAGTGAGTAGCAAATTCACTCTGTGTGCCACCATAAAACATTGGCCCCAGATGAGTGGATCTTTGCTAAACCAGGCGTGTTTGGCTCTTCATCCTCATCCCTCCCTGCTGTGAGAGCAAGTGGAGGGCAGAGAAGGGAGCGGGGAGTCAGAGCTGAGAGCAGGCAAGGTGATGCTCTCCAGCTTATTATCCTTCTAGTAATCAGAGCTGTAGGAATCCCCATTATTCCCAGGATGCTTACACAGAAGCTGTTTGTATTCTGCAAACCTCCCCGGGTACTCTGAGTAGATTTACCTAGTGCAAGGTACTTTGTAACCCCCTTGTCTCTGTATTTACTTTGGGCCTTGCACGCTCTAAATGGGAGCAAAAAAAAAATCTCAGGGATGGGGGGAGACGAAGGAGGAGGGATTCTTTGCCCTGATGAATTGAAGTGTTGTTTGAAAGAGGCAGACAGGATTCCCGATATTGCTTCGGGTTTGGAGGCCACAGCCAGGAGGGGGAAGGGGAAAGGACAAGTCCTTTAATGAGAAAGGGTTGGGTTTTTTTTTTTTTTTGTGGTGGGTTTTGTTGGTTTTTTTTTCCTAGCAATTTTAATTATCACTAAAACCTCCAGCCCATTCAGGCTCCTGAGAATACAGTTGGGCTCTCAGCTGAGGTCTGCATTTATTAAAAGCCTGGGTGAGGCTGGGAATGTGGGCTGGTTTCTGTAGTGGTGTCACCGCCGGTGTTACGGGTCTCCTGGTTCTCACATTACGCACCACGGACTCCACCGCTCCGCATTAGCGAGGCCCAATTAAACCAAGCAGTTGATTAAACAAGCCAATCAGGGTAATTAGTTTAATCAGATTCCCTTGGTAGCCAGCACTGAACTGCTTGTAAAAAGCAGTTGAAGAATGAAGTGCACCTACTTAAGCTCCTATTTTATTTTTTTTTTTTTTTTTTTATGCCTGAGGTAATTAGAATTACCCATGGCGAGCTGAAAATCCAAAGGCCCAAATGGGGAGCCGGGGAGGACGATTAATGAAGGCGATGATGTGTGAAGCAAACAGAAAGGAAGACAGGATGTGTGGTAAACAAATGGAGAGGAGGCAGCCCTCTGGAAAGGGGCACAATGTGCAGCCTCTCCTCCCCACTCAATGGCTCTGTCTGAAGTGGCCGGAGACGCCAAGGCTTTGGGGCAGAGAGGGGCACGTTCCTCCTCTGTCCCCACTGCCACCTCTGCCAAGGAGCCTTGAACTGGGCTGGGAGAAACTTGAGGGGTTTAGCAGCTGCTTGCAGCATCCCCCACTGTCCCACATCTGCTTCTTTTGCACTCTTTTTGGTGCAGAACCTGCTGTGAGAAACCCCACGGGTTGGATGGGTTGGGTCACCTGGACCTTCTCCTAGGCAGAGGGATGGGAGACCTGGCTACACTATGGGTCCACGTATCCAAGGCTTCCTTTCTGTTTGATAAGTGCTACACCACTCATTTCAGCTTGATAATTTTACCTGCCTGCCAGATGTTGCAATTATGAAGAAAAAAATGAATATTTTTCAGTATCTTTTGCTTCTCTGTACAAAGCCCAGATTTTCACCTGTGTTCCTGGTCAGGATAAGTGTAAATTTCATGCATTGTTTGTCAGCTGCCAGAGTCACCAGGGAAAGGACTCGGGAGATGTGGGTTTTAGTTCTGCTTCTGCCACAGACCCACTGTTTGCCAGCAGCTGAAGAAGGTGCATGGGGAAGAGCAAAGCTTCAGGATAACATGCAGTGATGTTACCTCAGAACATCCACCACCTCACTCCAGCAATCTGGGAGCTGGGACTTTGGGAGCTTTTCATTTAATGGTGTTTTGTTCTTCTTAAATAGTCCTCTGTGATTTTATTTTTTTCCCATCATATTTAAATACTTTTTAATCTCACTTTCTGCACTCACCACTCCTGCAGCAAGGGATTCCACAACCGAAGCACACGTGGGGCTAAGAGCTGTCTCCTTCAGCTTATTCTGATCTGAACAAACCTGAGAGAGTTTTTTGTGACCTTCAGTCCTGAAGAAATGCCACTGTCTACCTCTGGACATCTCAGTGTATCCCTTCTGAGGTAGACAGACCCAAATTGTTCACAGTATTCAACACGTGGGTTCTGTATTAGGAGCTGTACAAATTAATGTCATTATAATGCTTTCTGTTACGTTCTTACTGATTTTTCTGAATGAGACCATACTCTTGGCTTCAGTAATATATTGTAGAAATGAGTTTCACAAGTCAGCTCAGCAGAGTGGACAAGTTGATCATCTGTAACTACCCTCAGAAACGCAGAGATGGAACAGGAAGGTTTTATACTGCTGTTTAGGGCTGTGGATTATAAGCAATACTTTGCCATAAAGCATCCAAACCTGACTACTCCATCTGTTTACGCTCAGGTCATTGCATTGCAGTGTGCTAAATTAGCCCCAGCTGTCCAGAATGAAAAAGAGTGGAAAGAATATGACAATATAGTCATATTCTTGCTCTTTCCCTTAGTCTGCAGAAATCCCTGGGACCATAAATCTTGAATTGCTAACACTCTTCTAAATGGATATTTTTTTCATTTAAAGTCCCATCTAATCTAATCTCACCCCGCTTAGAGAATCATACATTTATAAAGCTTTCCCACTATATTTAATGAGTGGCCAGAGCCTATCACTCTCAAAAGGTTATAGAGAAAGTTCTACAAAATAAGTTCTTTCTATTCTCTTAGCTCATTATTTCCTCACACAATAATTTTCAGAGCTATATCAAATACATTACCCAAAGATATTCTTGCAAACCACTTACAGTAATTACTTTTACCTAATACACTGCTGCGTAGCACTCAAAGGAGCTAATTTCCCCAGCAGTTCTTACCTATCAGCAGAGAAAAACAACCAGGTATCATCAGGCTGACTATAGGAGCCTGATAGAACTGAATAATGAAATGTTCTTGGATTGTTTCCCCATGGAAGTGTTTTGGATTGGTGCACTCTTTGAAAAGCCTTTGTCCACTTATGCCCATCTCATTGCTACAGGGAGAAAAGAGCTTGTAAAGGCTTCACCCAAGCCTTCCAAGAAGGAAACCAGACTTAGACATAGCAGAAACACACAAATCTATTTTGCACCTTTCTCCTGTTTTCTCAGCCACGTAATCTGTGGCCACACTTATTGCAGAATTATAGAATGGGTTGGACTGGAAGGAGCCTTAAAGATCATCTAGTTCCAAACTCCCTGCATGGACTGGGAAATCTCCCACTAGACCAGGTCATCAAGGTCCTGTCCAACCTGGCCTTACCTCTCATGAAGAGAGAAGTAGGTAGGTCCTTGACTCTGAGACCAAGTGGCATGGGCAGTCCACCAGGTGGTTTTTCTAGCATGGGACATAAATTGGATCAGTGGTGAATACATAGCAGGGTGACAGGGAACATTTAAAGGTGCAAAACCTGCTGAGATAAGTTTGCAGGACTTTGGAGAATAAAGGGAGTTAAATCTGAGTTGTCAGATCAGTTCCTGGAGAGAACCATTCCCAGATCATCGCCTTGATTTGATTTCAGAGAGAGCTGGCTGGAGCAGTCCAAAGCAGGCAGGAAGCAAGCTGACAGCAAGGGAAGACTTCATAGACATCTATTTATCAATGGATACAAAAAACTAAAGGCATAGGATAGAATGTAAGTAATGTAGGAAGACATAAAAGTGGATCACAAGGGAAAGAAAAATATTTTTCCGCTGAAAGTGATTTACTCTGACCAGGTAGATCTCATCTCTGGATCTCTGGATGTATCCAAAGGTTGTTAATTTTTTTAATGAGCTGGGAAAATAGAGGGCACTGGTAACACCATGAAAACAGATGACTTCATTAAGAGTTGGCTGAGTTGATGTTTTTTTTTCCCCCAGGAGGCCAATAGATTTCATTAGGAAGCAGGAAACAGCTCAGAGAACAGCTACGAGCTTTTTATTCCAGGTGGAGGTGGAAAGTACCAAGAATGAGTTGTGGAGTGGGGACACAACCATAAATGAGATGTGGCTGGGAGCAGGGATCATGAGTGGTCACAGCCGACTGAGCTCAGTCAGAGGCAATGTGCCTACAGCCTCAGCCACACCAGTTAAATCCAGTGTCCAGCTACTAAAGGAGGGATGTTGTGGTAAAGCAGGCCCATGAGCAGGAGCTCCTGTGGAGAGGTCATGAGGACTCCCCTGTCACCAGACAGCTTAAGGTATTTTGCATGTAACTTCACACATGTATATGGTATTTAAGTGAGGTTTTTTTGACTGACCTTTTGAACTCCTCAGTACTTACATGTGTTTGGCACTGGGGTTTTCCCTCTGGTGGCTCTAGAAACAGTGTACACAAAAATCCTGAAATCTGAATCCAAATCCTAATTCCTCAAACCGTCTCAGTCCAGGTTCTGTGTGTGAAACAAAATTTAAGTCTCTTCAGCGCTCCATTGGAAAAACCCATGCAAAATCCTCCATCCCTGGAACAATGACAGGGGACTGGGAACATCTGCACTGGAATGGCCATAGTGGGTGTGCTGTACTGTACCCCGTGTCAGCTCTACAAAGCCCCATCAACCCCACCACCACCGTGCTAGGTTTCACCCATCCTGAGACAACCGCCCGCTAGCGAGCTGCTCCTGACCTCCTCTTTGGAACCCACAATGTGGACGAGATATCTGTGATGCTGAGAGAATGAAACGCTTCAGTTTTACATGAAAAAAGGGTATTCAGGCTCCTGGACCCAGGAGTACAAATTATTAATCACTCCTCACAAGGAATCCGCAGATGGATGTTTAGCACTATTCACCCCGACATAACTGCAAATCAATTAGTTCACTTTGTCCTGCCCTGGGGCTGTCTGGCAGACAATGGCCACGTCTTGAGCAAATGCTTTTATAAAGAAGACACAGGGGGAAGGAACCACAAAGGCCATTGGTTCTAACGAGCAATTAGGAAAGTGTGCAGGGCTCGCTTTCTTTTTTTTCCTTCTTCCCCCTTTCTTTCTCCAATTCATTCCGAGGCTCTAATTCTGAAAATGATGCTTTTCTTCCCGACTTCCTGTTTGTCAAATGAAGTGCTAATCAGCAGCTTACAGCTCTCTAGCCAGCAAGGGGAGGATGAGGTAAGTAGGAGTTGGGAAAAGTGGAGAGCCAGGGAAACAATGTGGAGGGAAACAATGCTCACTTATGCACTTCAAGCCTTCTGGGCAGTGGGGGCTGTATGCAGCTCCCAGGAAAAATAACCTGCCCTAAAACACTGAGTTGTGATGCTCAGAGGAAGGAAGCCCCTTGCTCCAGGGAAGGCAGTGACTGCTGTCCAAGCAAGTCTGATATATGTCTGATAAGTCTGATATATGAAATATGCCTGAAATTACTTCCCTTGGTCCCTGTGCAAGCAGGAGAGGAGGAGAGATAACCAAGTCTTGATGGGGGTGACCCCGTTTGCCCTCTGGAGGGGATGGATCTGTTTACAGCACCAGCAGAGAGAGGCAGTGAAAAGACACCCTGAACACAGACACCTTGTTGCATGCCTAAATTTCAGAGTGGTGGAGCCAGTCTTGGCCAAGCTGCCTGCACCTGCAGCTCTACTTGGGAAGGACTCAATGAGAAGGGCCTCGAGGTGTCTTCACAGAGGGCAGGACCTGTTCATGTACTGCAAACAGCCCCAGCCTATCTGTATCTGTATCTGTATCTGTATCTGTATCTGTATCTGTATCTGTATCTGTATCTGTATCTGTATCTGTATCTGTATCTGTATCTGTATCTGTATCTGTATCTGTACCTGTATCTGTACCTATATAGACAGATGCAGAGCAAATAAAGCACCAGACCATAGATTTGCTTTGGAACTTTCCTAATGCTGTCAGACCCAGCAGTGAATCGAAGGAGAGAGGTGAACCACCTGATGGAGAGCTGCCTGTAGGATCCTCTCCCTTTGCCATTCAGATCCCATTCTGCCACAGTGCTGGGAAAGTGCTCCTGGCAGCAGATAGCAGTGGCCAGAGGCAAAAACCTCCCTGGTAGCCCATGCCCTGTTTTCTCTGCTCTCTTACATTTCTTCTGCCTGCACTGTGAACTTCAGGAAGCATGGCAGTTAATGGCAGCTTGTAGAGCCTAAAAAGAGAAGTAGGAATTAACCTTGATTGGGACATTTAGGTGTTATTTCAATATAAATATATTTCAATATTTATTTTCAATATTGCTGTGCATCCCTAGGAGATCCCTAGGCACATTCTCACTTTAAGCATTGCTCCATGTTGAAGGACTCTTCAGCCCAAGACTGTCTGGCAGGTCCTCTTTGTTCTGCTCAACAAATCTGCTCAGCTGCCTGCAATCACATATCCACAAATCCTGCATCTTATAAAACCTGCATATTTATTTATGTGCTGCCAATCATATTTTTCCTCTTCTTTACCATAAGCGTTCCTATGGGTGGTGCTTGGGATTTTCTGTACACAAGCAGTTAAACCCTTGCAAATAATATTTGCATGGAGTTTGAGCAATATATGCAGCCATCTGGAAAGTCTGTTCCAGATCAATCCCTGCTGGCATCACCTTGCTCTGAAGGTGTACGTGCTCTCCATGTGGCTGTCTAGTTAGTAGGGCTGGTTATTTGAGTTGTGGTTTCTGGACAGGTTTCTCAGTACTACCATTGCTTTTGCTTTTTTTTTTTTTTTTTTTTTTTTGCTTGCTACTGCTTGAACTTTGCTGCTTGTCAAGCAGCTGGCTGCCTGTTGGCTCACAGGAAATTTGGGAAATTTCAATGTCAGTCCTCCTGTAGAAATGTTTCCTCTGCAAAACCTGCTCTCACAATTCATCTCTATCAACAAAAAGGTAAGAGTGAAACTTGGCATTGGGAAGTCCAGAGCTTCTGAAGCTGAAGCAAATGAAAAAGGTGGAATTTACTCTTTCTTTGTGGTAGCCTGTCAGGCTCTAAGGCTGTTATTATTATTTCCTCAGGCACACAATTTATGGCACCTGCCATTTTAGCTCTTACTGTGTGAATCACATTTCTTAACGTATTTATTTTTGCATTCTCTGTATCAGATAAGGACATCCCAAAAGCCTTCAGTAATTCTTAAGAGTACAGCTGCACAATATTTTCTGTGCAAATATTTTGTTTGCCAAAACTGCATTTCTAGTGAATGGAAGCTGCCCGAGCTCTTGAAGTAGAGGTGAACAGTGTTTTGAGTCAAAAATGAAAGTATCTAAGAAGAGAAAGAAAAAAGGAAAAATCCCAAAATCCTTACAGACAGTTTTAGGAGCTTTCCACTATCCAGCTGAGTTGATGGGATTACCTTGTGCCAGGAGGGATGGTTATGTTCACCTGTACTCACTAAATCTTGCTGCTTCCCTTGTCTGGTGCCACTGCCCATTCAAAATGACTGTACATCTCTGCCACCCCAAAATACAAACCTTATCAAAACTTCAGTACCAATAAATGGCTTGGGGCAGGTGGGAACACACATCAAGGTTTAGGCTGCAACAAAGCATCCATCCTGGTGGCATCTTGCAGCTGAACATACCTTTGGTTCCTCTGACAAAATCTTTCTTTTTCATTTTTACCTGTCTGTACAAGACTGTAAAAATCTGTATTGAAAAAAATCTCTCCTTAATCTTTTTCAAAATGCTTCAGTAATAATCCTATAGACCCCGGCAGTTCAAGTCCTCTGGCCCCTGGCCACCTAAGTACTCTCAAGTATTTCAGCATTCAAAGCAGCCAAAAAACCTTTACACAGAAAGATCTTAAACAATGAACATCTAAATTTTGAGTTGGTCCCCAGACCACTGATGATCTTTTGTCCCTGTTATACTCTTAACAATCACAGACTCAGGAGGTCTAAGGAGAAATCAGTGCAGGAATGAAGGAATGCTCACTAAATCTCTTCTGTATTTTACCCATCTCATTACCTTCACCTTGGAAATGCTTTGCTAAAGTGATAGAAGGGTGGATTCCACCTTTATTTTGCTGCTGATCAAACACTGTGTTGCTTTAACAGATGAGTGTTCATTTTAGGAGATAGGTAGGAGTTACCTAGGCAAAATAAGATCCTTTACCTGAGTTTAGTTCAAAAGCCACTGAAGTCACACACCTTAAACCAACTCTACTTGGCTTTGAGCAGATACAGACTTCAAACTGCAGTGCTAACAGATTCTGCTTCTTTGCCCTCAACACTTTAAGCACAACCACAGTATGGAATAACATACGGGAGATCTTTCTTTCACACCCCACCTTTTAATATCCCATCCAAGTTCCCTGCCACCTACAGGGTTTTGCTGCTACCAGTGAGTAAAATAAAGGCTATTCATGGCAAAACATCTATTGTCCCAGAAGCTGCTGATTCCCCCAGGTTACAGTGCACATTGGAGATAAATGAGTTTTGAGAGGGCTTTGCCAGCACCAGAACATGCTCTTCGGGTATCTGCCTTTGCCAGGAAGGTTCCAATCCTTGCCCAGTGCCTTTGGTGTCTAATTCAGCAGGGTGCTAGGCAACTTGCACCTCCTAGGTGTGGGAATTATAGTAGCACACAACTCCTGAGCTTTCCAGGGAGCCAGAACCAGACCAGCCTGATGGGACCCTAGAAGCACTTTTGAAGCAGAGAGGGTCTCAGGCTTGAGCTAGTCTGGCTCAGGCTGTCCCCAAACTGAGAACAGCCACAGGGCTGGGCAGAGAAATGTTGTTTCATCTTGGGGAGAATTTCATAAGGTCTGATTTTCATCCCACATCGGAATTACAGAAAAGTTTTGAAAAAAATACAGGTTTTGAAATCATGAATCCCACTTCCTTCTCAGGTTAAATGAAAAAAATTACACCCAAAGAAGGAAGAGGAACACTAAAGGAAAAGGAAAGAACAAACAAACAAAAAAGATTGGCACTCAAATGCATGAGACTTCCTCTAAGCACCAGTGAGAAACCCATAGCCAGCTCCATCCAGGCATCCAAGGTCCTTCTCAGAGACTGGCTCCAGAGACCACATCTATTTGGCAGGATGCAATGCACAGGAGTCCCTGGGGGAGCATGCACTGATTCTCCTTTCCTTTGGAAAGGGTCCATGGCATCCCTGCATCATCGAGGCTCCCCATCCCAGTGGGTGTCCGCCAGGACTTCCCATCCTCCTGCATGTGTCCAACGCTCAGGGTTTGTGCAGAGGATGGGAGGTGTGAAGGAGGTCTGCCAGGTCTGCCATCACCCCTTTTACCACCCCTAGCAGCTCTGAAAACCCTGCACCTCTTGCTTCCTCCACCAACCTGCTTCAGCTCTGGTTGGGCTCATTTCTCTGCATTCCCCCAGTCAGCACACAGCCTGCATTCAGGCCCAGTCAGTGCTGGTTAATCAGCACATTTAATACCTCAGCATGCACATATTTATCTGCATCCACTGAGTTTTGTAAGCTGCAACTCTTGTAGCTTAGGCTGGAAAATGAGTTTCCCAGCTGCGGAGGGTTGCTGCTCATTTATTTACAGTCCTTGGAGACCTCGCTGAATGCAATGGCACAAAACAAAATGAGGCCTCTAATCCAAAAGCCAGGAAGCTTAAGCACCTGTAGAAACAGTTTTGCATTCCAAGGGGCAAATTATCTCTAATCTTGTTAAATGACTGCACTGCAAAACAATCGCAAAATGCTTTTTTCGATGGCCCAGAACCAAACAGGAGGGGTTGGTTGCTGCTCAGGGTGAGGGGGAGCAGTAATCCTACAGGAGGACACAGCTGATGGGGAAACAAGGGTTGCAGTCAAAAATAAAGCAAAGAAATAAAGCTTGAACTGTTTGAGAACGGATGCTTCCAATTTTCTAAATTACAATAGCAACTTGTTGCCAAGCAATTACAGTGTTTCATCTGTTTTTTCCTGCTTTGCCCCCCACCTCATTTGTTTTTCTTCAGCAGATGCTGTTGCTGAACTTTGTCATTCATGTCCCTTTCTCTCCACCCCCTGTAATTTACAATTGATAATGAGCCACCACCCAGACACTGCCATCAAAAAAAAAAAAAAAAAAAAAGTGAGATGCCTTTGTGCTTGTTCTCGCTCTGACCCAGCACAAGCACCTTTGCCAGTCATTTAAATCACTTCTTTTTTAAGCAGGCTACTGGATTTTTTTCTCACTGTCCAGAACAGATGCTGCATGTAACTTTGACAATCTACCAATCTCATCAATAAATAAAGAAACTGAAAAAATAGTAATGATGCTCCAATGGTAATTGAAATCTGCCAGTCTCCTACAAATTAAAACAAGTGTGTAATTCAAAGAGCTCATCACTGGAGCCAGACTCTCTGCTGCCATGCTGCTTTCTATGAGGATGGACTTGGTATTTTGTGACAGGGCAGGCAGCATGGACAGCTTCTTACTGCTAGAGGAAATTCAGATTCAGAGAGGGTGCACTGCCATCTATCCAGGCCTGGGTGAGAGGGATGGCACTGGGGACACCTTGCCCCAAGCCCAGCACCCTGCCCATCAGCAGGGTCCCAGCCAGTCAGACAAAGTCAGAAAAGATAGGTCAGAAAACCAGATTTTCAAAACTAAGTTTCGACTCCATGGAGCAGCCCCCCTGGCCACTGGCTATGGGACAGGGACTCCAAGCTACAGGCTGCAGGTTTCTCTCTGGATTATCCCACCTGACCAGGTAGACAGCAAGCTTGGGGGGGAGGGAAGGGAATGTTCGCCCTATTTTTTTTATACTCTTTTTCTTTTATACTCTTTATAACCTTTTTAGGGCAGTGTCCACAACCTGAAAACATATAGGAACAGAGACTATGAGAACTCACTTCTTCCATAAGGAAAAGGTAAGGAAAATCTCACTTCTGGGCAGGGCCACACAGCCTGGAAGGAGATATCAGTGATGATCACACCATGTTCAGGCTGTGTTGGAGAGTTATTTGGTTTTTATTTGTTTTTGTTTTTGTTTTTTTTTAACAAACCAGTGCTATTTCTCCCCTACTGCTGCAGGGAGCACAATCTCAGAAGTCCCACTAGAAGTCCCATTAGTCCCATCCATAACCTTGGGCAGGGTACACAGCAAGTGCAGGCAGAGATGATTCCTCTGCATCTCTGCCTGCTTTGCAAACTGAGGATCTGTTCCTTTTTCCACTAGCTAAAAGATCAAGGACAGGTTTCTCTCAATTTTAACTCATCACTCTTCCAGAGTTTCTGTGACACAGGAACACTGCAAGTAGTTTTTGAGGAGAAAATATGAGCTGGAGGCTGGTTGTGTTTATGTCTCTTGAAACTGGCTTGGCTGAGCTGGTGGAAATGAAATCAGTGAAACTTCATTGATCTACATCAGCTGGGGTTTGAACCCAAGAGCAACTTTACATCATGCTCATAGTAGCCTCCAAATTAATGATGAACAGAACACACAGAGGGGATCTGGCCCTTCTTGACCAGCTGGTGGATGTTAGAGACACAAGCAAGGTGTGTGCATGAAGCAGGGAAGTTGGGCAGAGGAAGAATACAAGGAAAGGGAGCGACTGTATCCAAAACATCTGCTGCACAGTGCCTGAACTCACTGTTGCTTTGCAAACAGGCTGAATTTGCACACACAGACACCCCACCACACAGCTGTGTTTTACACCCATCCTTGCTTTAAGTGGAATAATGAGGCAGATTTTAACTCCATATGACTTAGGAGCCTCCGATTAGCTCCTGGATCCCCTATCTGCAGCTCTGGGGCTTTTTTTTCATGCAAGATAGAAATTCTGTGTGAAGTTCAAGAACAGATTAAATAATTCTTACAGGCATAGCTGGAGCAGACACCAGCCTGCTAAATCCAGACTTCTGTCTCTCCCCTCCCCAGCTTCCCAGAGCCTTCAGACTGGCCCTAGGGCTCCTTTTACTTTTTCCTCCCCTTTTCTGCCTCTTTTCATGTTGTTCCCCATTTTCTTAAAGGACCTGAGAGCTAATAGATCACTTCAAGCTGAATGCCATGTCTCCCCAGCAGTGAGATGTTGTGTTTCCTCTACACCAAATCTATGCACTGTTCCACTAGATAAACAGCACCAAATGTCATCTAAGAATCACATCCTGCTTTCATTCTCTCCCCTCACATTGGAGGCTCTAGCTTTGTGTGAGAGTGATTCACTTGCTCACTAAATGCAGAGTGAAAGCCCCATTTTCAGCACTCTCCCAACACCCATGCACAAGCAGCTATTCATTTCCAATGATCATTTGTATTTCTTTTGGAAGACCTGAAACACTACAGGGGATAAAAGGAAAACCATTCAAGTGAAAATAAGACTGGCAAAGATGATACATCGTCTTGCTGTCAGTGCTTAGCTAAAGATGAATACCTACCAGTATTTTTTTGCCTGCTTTTTTAACATAGTTGGGGTTTGTATGTGCCTCTGTGTCTATGTGCATGTGTATTTAATGTTTTAATGTATTTAATGTTTTTCCTAAATAACTCTTCAGCAACACGGGCAGTTTTAACCAAGAGTTTCAGGACCTCAGAGATGCTAAGCCCCTGTAAGTTTCTGGAAGACAAATACTTGAGGAGAAGAAAGAGAGAGCAGGGACAGGAGAAGCGTGAGCAGAGCTCCAGAGCACTAGAAACTCCACACAGCAACACATCCTCAAGATACCAAATTCAAACCCCAGGTCCAGGCTATCCAGAGACCAGATGTGGGCTGTTCAGAGGAATATTTGCTAGTAAAACTCTTAACTGGGTCTCAACCCAGGCCCTTGGGTGTGAGCAACATCTTGCTTTGCCACTCAAGATATGAGTGATGAAACCCAATTGTAGCTCTAAAAGCCACATTGTGATCCATGTGATCCATGTGATCCATGGGTCCCTCAGTTACCAGAAGGGGGAAGTGAGCTTGGCCAGTTATTCCCACATAGCAGACATGTTGGAGGGGAAAACAGAGTTCTCCATCTCCCTGTCCATAATGCAGGGCAAGGTTGCTTATTCATACAGGCATTGAAGGCCAAGGTTTATTTTTTGTCAGATTTAGGTAAGGCAATAAAATGTTTCACACAAATCACATTAGCCAAGGAGGAAGAACATCATGTAAAATGTAAAATGCAAGGTGATGTTGTAGCTTAGAAATATTGGGACATTTATGCATAGTATTTGTCTTAACCAAATAAGAGGAAGTAGGAAATTTGGAGGGTTCAGTGGGCAACTGAAAGCTTGCTGAGGAGGAATGCAGCCTGCATGGACAGCTCAGGTCTTTCAGACATCTGCTGGACCAGGCAACAGGAAAGATAAACTACTGGTTGATTGCTTCTAGAGGGAAATTTAAGAAGTAAGGCAGAAAAAAAGACTGACAGGAAAAACAGGGCTGAAGATGAAGGCTGCTGCATTGCAAAAAGGCAAGGAAAAACCAACAGAAAAGAGAAGAACAGGCAGTTCAACAAGAATAGGAGAGAAAATAGAGCTGTCTAGGGATCCAAGAGGCTATAAAGTGATGAAAGAGGAAAATACAGGGGAGAAGGGATAGCTGAGTATGCACTCATCCACCCATCTGCAGGCAAGAGAAAGTGAACTGCTGGTTCAGTCCCAGCAAGGCAGGAGACAGAAGGGCCCTTACAAAGCAGAGCTGACTGACCTGGAAAAAGGGTCCAGAGAAGAGAGGGGAGTACAAGGTGGATTTGGAAGCTAAAGCAAGTCCCCAAAGGATGTGGAAGGGATTTATGAATAATAAATCATTAAAAAAAATCATCCTTGAATAAGTCTTTCAGCCTTTGGGAATGGGGGATGGAGTCATAACATGGAGGTCAGCAAATGCCTCAAATATTCATCAGGAAGAATGGTTTTGAGACAGTTGATTATGGAGTATTAGTAATAATAAAGATATTCAGTGGACTGATTTCAACTCAGTGAAGAGAGTAGAATTGTAGTATTAAAACCAGTATGTATGAAGCTCTTGTACAAAATTAAAAATCAGAAAGGAGGCAGTGAGTTTGGGAGACATCTGTGTAGTCCTTACACCTGGATCCAGCACAGAGGAAGAGGAGATTCAGTGCATAATGGAAAAACTTGTGTACTTGGGATGTGAGACTGTACAATGGATTCTGTGGAAAGGAAAAATTTTTGCTGCAAGCAATAACTAAATTAACAATTTGATAATAAGCACATTTTGACTAATAAAGGTGAAAAATTGATACTGACCAAGGAAAAGCTTTGAAGCATTTGTCTACTGATTAAAGAGCTATTAGAAATAACATAAGAGGCTCCTGACTGACCCAAGTGCAAGATCCACTTCAAATAGGGTATCTGGAGTGGGCAGAGTAAAAGGCTATAAGGGCTGAAAACCAGATCTGGCTTCATCTGAGAGGTCAGAAAAGGATAGGGGGCTTGTGAGAACCACCAATTGTCAGGCTGAGTTAAACCTTGCAAAGGAAATTAAAATGAAAACCAGAGGGGTTTTCAGCTAGAGGAACAGAGGATAACAACTCAATGAGAGCAAAGAGATTAAAAATATGGCACCAAAACTGAACAAATGCTTTGCCTTAGGGTGCAATTCTGTGAGATGGGATGAGATGGCTTAAGAGATGACTTATCTCTGCCAGCAAGCCCAGGATCTGCTGCCCTTTCCCATCTCCCTTCTACACTTATGTGGCCTGACCTCATGTCTTCTGCCAGCTCCTCAGCCCATCAGAAAACGACCCTGGCAAAGCACATGGCATTTTGTTTTTTCTTTTTTTTCTATTTTAGCAAGTTGAATCAGGTCAGGAAACTGGTCCTCAACTTGGTGCCAGGGTTGAGTGGGATGATGGGGAGATGGGGGAGGAGAGAGGCAGGATCTTCCCCTTGCAGCCCATTTGGTGTCATCTTGGCTCAGCTGCTCATGACATAACAACCTTCACTGATTAAGGGCATGGGTAAATTTGCAAGTGAAAGCAAATGAGGATGAGGCTATAGAAATGGGAATGACCACAGTGGAGGGAGAAGGGAGACCTGGGGATGAATAATCTCTGTCCCTGAATTCTGGAAGAAGGAGGATGTGAATCAGTTAGTCCAATAGCAATGATGCATTCATTCAGTGATGGGTATCTCATGTAACTGGAAAATAGGATTTGGATTCTACAGTTAAACAAGAAAAGCAGGGGGAGGACAAGGTGTTCTGGGTAACCAATGAGCCATTACTTTGCCCTCAACACTATACAAGGCTTTATAATAATTCTTTGAGGGAAAGAAAACTGAAAACATGGAAGTTAATAGAAAACGGGATAAATGGCAACCAGTTTATCACAAGTATGTTGCATCCTTTTTGCCTACTGTGTGAGTCGATCCTCTTTATTCAGCCCTAACACAGAATCCAGGAATTGGCTGGTTTTCTTCCGTCAGGATTGTTTTATTCATTGGCCAGTCACCAGAAAGAAAAAAAAAATCCAATTTCAATAGCCTTGGGAAATGGATGTTCAGCAACATTCATTGGAGCTCTTTGGGTTTCTAAGGGCCTTACAAGCAGTGGTACAACAAAGTGATGGAGCTGGGCAGTGTGTGGCTGTGCTGCATGTGTCCTGTCAATACACCTTGCAGCAGGATGTCTGCAAGCTCTTGCAGAGCAAAAAATCCCATCCTGTCACAGCTGCAGCTTTCAAAGTGTCCTTTAAAATCCAGCAGAACCCTCCAAGTAACATCTATAATTACTCGTTCTTCTCTGGGCTCCCCTTGGTTCTTTATTACTATTTTTGAAGGATTTTGCTCAGAAAGGTCTTTATACTCTGCAGGCACTGCTGAATTGGAATGGGAAGCAGGGTTTCTTCACATTGTAAGGCAGGCAGGGCTGCTTTCCAGTTTCCCAGCTGCAGAGATTTATAGTCCCTACCAGATTCCCTAGGTGGCCAGGGTTTTATAACCCAATTGAACAGAATAATACAATTTAGACTGAAGGCAATTTTATGCAGGACTAAATGACTTTCAGGAACTTGATCTATTGCTGTGATCATGCAAGTTACAAATTGTATATATATGTACATATCTGACAGTTAGTTTTCAAAAGCAATGTAATTACTTGAAATGATTTAATTAAGGTTGACATGCTTGCAAAGCACCCCTGGGAATGAAGCAGAAAACCTTGAAATCTATGGCAAACCATGTTAAGTCCTGCTCCAAAGAGAGAGGTTTGGTATTTTTCCCAAGGCTTCAAAGTCCCTTGAATACAAATTCCCTTTGAGTATCTCCTGGTTTAGTCTCATCCAGTCTATGCCTGACCTGACTCAGGCTCAAAGCAGTGAAGTGACAGTGGCATTGGAGTTGAGATACCTACATTCAACATCCTTGAAGCAAATGGGCTGGAAAAGCCACTTTTCTGAAGTCACAGAGCAGTCCTTTTCCTTAACAGCAGCACTGAAGTTTGCTTCTAGTTTGTGTTGAAGGTTTGGGGAACTTGAAAAAAAAGAGGAGAATGTACTGCACAGTATTCTGCACAGTATCAGATGTGCCTCCCTGACCATTAAATTGGGCAAACCATCTGAAGAGACTTTTGGGTTCAGACAAGTAAGATAAGCTGTGGTCATTCTCTTTGCTTGAACTGCAAAAGTATGCAAAGCTAATTTGGGTTGAAATCCAGACAATAGCTTATTGCAATGTCATTTGCACCCATAGGACATGAATTTTCAGGGATGTTCCAGATTTTTTACTGCTGTTTCTCCATCTGCTTGCCATTGTTTGATGGGCTTTCTGGAAGTAATGGTCTGCAGACTTGGATACCCTTGCATTTCAGATGTCTGTGTGTGCATTTGCTTGCAATTCTCCTCTGCATCAGACTCCAAAGAAGGCTTATGGAGTGCTCTGCAGTGAAACTGAAAAGATGATGCATTTTTAGTTAAAATGAACCAAAGGGGCTTTTCTGGGTTAAGTTTAAGCAAACTGGGCTTAAGCACATTGCCAGGGTCTGCTTTTTGGGCAGCTTTACCAAGGGAATGGGTGACAGTCCTGCTGGGCTCATAGGATGGACAACTCCTTAGTGTGTCTTGAGTCTTTGTCCTGCCACTCTGTGCTGGAAACTGCCTGCCAGGAAGAAAGTACATGTCCTTTTGCTACAGTAACAGAGATATTTTGAGGAGCTGTGAATGTCCATTGTAGCGGTAGAAACTCTGGGTCCCCAACAATCTTGCTGCTGCAGTCTTCCAGTAAAAGGGGGAAAAGAGGAATCCAGCATCTGAGAGCAATCAAACCAAAACAAAGATGAAAATCAGATATCAGAAGCTACAAATGACAACGAAATATCTCAAAACAGGAACCTTATCTCCAAGACTGTGATGTCTTTCAGGATAAAAAATGGCTGCTAATGAATTCTCTACGTAGAACCAAACACTCTGGGCTGTGCCCACCCGGACACCTGCAGCTTGTGCCTTCCCCGCAGTTGTTGTTTGCTTTATTGCTTTCAGATGCTGCAGGGCAGGAGCTCCTCTGGTAGCTGTGTCACTGCCACCAGCACTTGGGGACGGTGGCTTCAAGCTGATGGGGCTGTGAGGTGTTAGCTCTGCCTCTCCAGGGACTGTCTGCCATGCAGGCCATGCAGGTTGCCTACTGCAGCCAGGTCGTCAAACCCCAGCGATGCTGCTGAGCGACCGCACATCCCGGCAGCTCCAGGCGTATCCCCAGGTAGCAGGGATGTGCCCAGGCACTGGGGGATTCCTGCTAGCAAAGCAACCTGTGGGAATAACACCTACAAGGAGAAGTTTTGCTGTTGTACACAGCTCCCTGCTGGGCTTTTTAACTCTGTCCCTTTGATTTGGTCATGCCAGTTAGCTAAAACTCTGTGTATTTATCCCTTCTGGTTCCAAATGCTCCTCCACATTCATTCTGCTGTTGCTCAAGTTCTTCAGAAATCTTTCCAGGGAAAACAATCCTGGATTTATTTGCAGTACATTATTATTATTTATTTAAAGCAACTCTTCTGGGGAGAAAGCAAAGGGAGATCTGTGCTCTCCACTGAGGATCTCAAAATGATCTCTGTGTTTCCAAGGTCGGGGTGTTTTAGCTGAAGGGTTTACAGGGGAAGAAGAATGTGGAGCCAGGGAGGGAGCCTGTTCCTCTCAATGCTTTTCGTGGGCTGTGCTTTTGTAGTGCAAAGTCCAGGAAGACCCCACAGAGAACTGTGAGCAGAGTTGCTCTCCTTCACAATGCTCTGGCTTTGAAAGCAAAACCAGGTCGATAGTTACTTACTTGTTTTTCTCTTTTGCTCTCAAGAGTTGCCTCAGGTGATAAATTTTGTTTGCAAATTCCCGTACACATGCATGTGCACTCTTATTTTTTTCTTTCCTGGCTGAGAAATGCCAATTAATTAAAATGAGGCTTTTGATGCCCCAGTTTATCCTGAAGGATGAGTTTTGTAATGTGCAATTTAAGGCTTAAGAGAAATAAGTGGACGGAGAGGAAAAAGGGTGCTACCTATTTTTCCCTCCTCCTCCTGTTTTTCATTTGCAGTTATCCATAGAGAAACCCCAGTGAAAGGCTGTCCCTCTGCCCAGATGGGTTTTCAAGTGGCAGGATGCTGAAACTATGGAGGTGAATGCATATGCTGGTGAAAGCCAATGCCTGAAAGCTCAATAGAAGCCATGTCACTCAATTAGCAATGGTTCTTCTTTCCACATACAAGTAATTTATCAGGTAGTCATCATGGCAGTACTTAAAAGCCTCAGCTATGCTACAGGTGCTTGAACTCAAGGGTTTTCAAACTGTAAGCCAATACAGTGCTCTGGACTTGTGAGCTGGTCTAAAAAGACCTGTGAAAATGAAAACCTGTTGTCATGAAGCATAAGGTTTTAGCACTGGGGCTTGCACCTCTGTAACATGTGTAGCAGGGATCTGCAGATCAAAGTGTTTGATTACCTCTGCAGCAAGGTGTGACTTACCTGTGACTCATCTGCACCGACACTGGGGAAAGACCCTAGGGTTGACATTCCCTTGCTTTGCTGGGTTTCTGACCTCTTAGAAGAGGCCATTCCTGTCCTAAGGAATTTTACCCATCAGCTTCAGATCATCAAATGTGGAGTCATTACTGGATGCACACTAAATTCCCACTGCAATAGGTTTATTGCTTGTGACAGCAGGGTTAAAGCCAAACAAGCTGATTGATTTCTGACCAAGAGAAGGCTGAGTTTCAAGAATGCTGTTTACACAAAGGGCTTGATTCTCATCTACCAACAGGGTAATTTTCATTTATATCAATATAAGACAGATCTGAGTAAGGCCTTTGGCTTGCAAAATATTTTAGGGCTCTTCAGGGAGAGGCAGCTTTGTAAAAACACAGATTACAAAAAGAACAACCACAGTTCTTAATTCAAAGGAAAAGCATGGGAAGATGTGGTGCCTTTGATGCTAATCTGAACTGCCTCTCTCTACCAGTAAGATGCAAACTGGATCTTCCCTGCCAGTGTTTCAGTATCCCCTGGCTAGACCTGAGATGCTGACAGTCATGCTACAGTCCCTGTAGCTTGGTGGGACTGCCCAAAACTTGCACAAAGACACTGGTTCAAACCTTGGGTTTGCTGATATAATCTCAGCCATTACCTCCCAGTTTAGTTCTGTCTGTGAGTATCTGAAGATGCTTTCAATATGGAATATGTGTACTTTGCAGCTTCTCCAGCTCAGCAGAGCCCTGTGGTGACTGAGCTTCTTGGGGTACCAAGGCTTTATAAAGGAGCAGAATGGCAGCACCAGTGGGGAAAAAACAAGCAACCTTTTTCTCCTCATCCACTGCCCACTTGAGTCAAATATCCCTTCCTGACAGACAGATCTCTTAAAGTATCCATATGCACATAGACATGGAAGGGAATTATAAAAACATCCAGGCTGAGTTCTCACCCCCTAAGACTTCATGACCTGCAAAACCCTTTGCCATGAAATTCCTACACTTACTGACAGCCACTGTAGCCTGTGCAGCCATCCCAGAGTTAGTTTCTCTGGATTTTTTTTGTTTTGTGTTTTAAATCATTGCTACAAAGATTTTAGGTCCTGCTTATAGACATCCTGTGATCAAAGGCAAAAGAGGGCTTTGAATTTGCTTGTGGTTTTGCAGGAGGACTATGGGAGAAAACCTCTAGGAAAGCAATATCAAAATTATCAAGATAATGAGTATGGGCTGAGGAGATGTATTTGGGAAAGCCAGACTGAAACCAGCCAACTGATGAGAACTCCAAGAGTGGCCAAAAACTCAGGAAGGTTCTTGGTTTTTAAAGACATTTTAAAAGATTTTTAAAGACACCTCATTTCTCTCCTACAAGGTAACTCGACTCACTAGCACTCACCTGGGTGTTGCTGTGGAATCTGCAGCAATGCAATTTTAAAAAAACTGGTTAGATAAACAAAGATTAGGCCTATTTCATGCAGGAAAAGGACAGAGATTTGCTGCTCAGCTTCATGGGTATAAGACCAGGCCCACCACTGGTGTTTAAGGAAGTTTCACTTCATGTCTTAGGAAGGCAAGCAAGACCCTTATTTTCAAAGCTTATTCCAAAGGTTGCTGAAATTCTGTGGGAGAATCATCCTTTATCCCCCCTGGGTGAAGAGATAAGTTGTAGTTTTAGTTTGCACATTCTTTCCATGCAAATTCCATGCAGTTTTACACCATTGTTTCCAGCCCATTTGGTCACTGATCCTTCCCTCTTCTTTGTGAGCAACATTTCAGTTGTCAGTGGGGTCTGATGCCTGCAGTACCAAGAGATCTTCAAGTGAAAATAAAACTGTCAAGCTCATCTGGTCTTCCCTAATGGATATAAATGAATCCAGCAATGCATGCCAAGCTTTTTATGAACTGTATGGTGTTACAGAAAACATGCTGCCAATGAGGTTAGAAACCCCATCCTTTTTGCCTTGTGGTTTAGGATATATGTACTGTGCTGGAATGCTAGAAATAGCAAGATGTGTTAGTTTAAGGAGTTTAATAAGAATGTCCAGGTTTATGAATTGGCTTAATTTGAATTCTTCTCAAGCAATTTTAGTGCTCCCTGGCTTGAATTGTTCTTTTTGAGTTGTTTTAGATACCACTACCATTACTGGCTCCTGGCTGACTGCATACTTGACAAAGTTTGCCATGAGGTCACAGCTTTCTGGCATCTCAGAAGAGGCACTATGGGGTGACAGCACAGAGAACTTGCTGCCATCTCAGAACATGACAGATTTTCCAGCTTTCTTGTGTTTCCACCAAATAAGTGCAGTGTGAAGCCACCTGATAAAAACACATAAGCAAGTGGATGATTCTGGAAATGCAGAATCATCCACCCTGAACATGCACTTGTGCTTTGTCAGGATCTCACCTTCAGTCTGTCTTTGCTTTGGTTCCCATCCGTGTAATTATGGTAACAGTTACATTGGCTAGAAAATGTGTTTAGCTGGGTTTGTTTTTTTTTTTTTTTTTCCTTGGTTAGATAATTCTGAGGTCCCATTACTCTGAAGAGGCAGCAGTTGACTGAAAGAAGAAAACCCAGCAAAGCTTCTCAGACTGATGAAATTTCAGACTGGTGTGCAGAGTGGAGCATCACCCAGAGATGTTTTAACTCTTTTTCACTGTCTGGTTATTTTCATGTCTGGACACCAATGTGCTGTGTGTTCCTTTGTCTGTTCCATAGCCCAGGCTTTGAGCAGCTCTGCTTCTCTTGGGTTTTGGGACCAGGAAAGTGTTGTCATGCTGGTTTGTGAAGTGCTAAGAGCTCTGAATCAGATTAGATCTCTAGGATACTCCATAACTATCAAGAAAATCAAAACTTTGGTAATATCACTGTAATGTGACATTTTATAATAAAAGAAAAAAAACAACCAAACCCCAAACCCAAACTGAACCCCACCTTATTTTTTATTTAGTGTAGCTACGAATCATCAGACATGAAACTTCTTAACTTGAAAAGTTTGTTCTCTCTGTAAGTTTCAAAGCAGGTTTATTCTTGCCAGAACCTTGGGTTTTTGCAATAATTTAGTTCCACGCCTAGATCTTAGCTTTTCCTTCATGTCTGTGCTGAATTATGAGGAAATACTAATTTTCTTCTGGTTTAGTTGAGGATGCTCCAGGGTCTAAGTTGTGCCAGTTTTGCTTGAATTTGCTAAAAGCTTGTAACACTTTGTTGGGGTCTTTGTTAGACTTTGTTTCCACATATATGTGTATTTAAGCTGCACTGATGATGTATTGATCTCTGTATGTCCTGTACAATTTGCTTGTACAAAGAAAATGGAGAATATGGTGACAAAGGCTTGTTCTGCCTCTCTGGGCATAAACTTTGGGTCTTTTCAGTCCTCTGTGGTCAAGGAGATTAAAAATCCAGAGATTAGAAAGAGTTTTTTTAAAGGACCAAAAACCAATCCCTGATGACTTCAGGGAGCAGAAGAGTTCTTATACAGATGGATCGGTAATGTTGTGTCTGTGGTGGTCTCAGTAGACACTAAAGTTGTGGTTTATAGAAAGACATAATATTTTTATTAGTGCAAATGATGAAGAGGCATGGAAAAAAGCAGGCAAGCTTTCAGGCTTGCGAGAGCTTCAGAAGAGAAGCTGATTCATAGTCTAGGGATGAATTTAAAGATTGAGGGAGTTTATCTTTTATTTAGACTTATTCACAGTTTCTTAGTCTCAGTTTGATACTACTAATCCTTGTTGGAGCTTATAAATGAGGTGAAAATTCTCTTTTTACTGTCCTCTCCCTGAATGGAGGGCATTTGTCTCTATGGGAAGACTATTTATTAATTTCTACAGTTTGTCCCTACTAAGTGTCCAGTTGTGTCCACTCCATCTCTCCATAGGCTGCTCTCTGTGATAGATGCACACCATGGGAGAGGATCAAGGCTGCATGTAACTGCTTTGGGACTCTGGACGTGCTCCAGGTTACATCCTCTGGGGGATGTTCATGGTGCATCCTGTCCCCCTCTAAATCTGGGCAATGAAATGAATAGGCTGAGCTCTATCTACAGTTGCTGGAGAGGAAAGGCTCTTCTATAGCCTTAAATTAGGTGTTTCAGAGCACCTCATTTAAGTTACGTCCCTAAGGATGCAATTTCTCTCTGCTAGCTTTGGAGGATCTTAGGGAAACCAACCTCAGGTGCATCCCACCAACCTTTAATCTCCTACCTGAAGTACTTAAGCTCCCTTTCCTCTAAGAAATGACCCATCTGTGTGTCTGTTTGCTAGAAAAGATGAGTAAGCTGCCACCAAAAGAACCTTGTGTCAGAAGTGAGAAGGCTCAAGTCTGATGTCTAAAGGAGGTGGGCTGAATCCTCTCCCCTCTGTTTTAAAGGTGTACAGGGACAGCTGCAGTGTGTTTTCCACTCCTTAGGGAAAAGAAAGAGGCTGTGACTGCACACTGGGACACGTTATGCAGGGTGCACGCTCAATCTGAGTGTGCCAGATTAAGATGAGTTCATGCAGCCCAGCTTGCTTTCCTTTCAAAGTTATGACTGCTCAGAAAATCACAATATTTGTGGGCTGCCCCTCCTTTGATGCTGGAAATGCTATTTCAGCAAGTTTTATGTATATTGTACTTAGCGATAAAATTTTGGTTTCTAGCTTCCACAGACTGAAATGGTGAAACATTACAATAACAGAGAGTTTCAGATAACTTGCTGAGGGGGTTGAATGCCACATTTGTGCTAAAAGAGAGAGATGCAGCCACAGGGATGGAGCCAATGTCATGGCTGCTCCTACGAACCAGAAATGACCAGCACTATTCAGAGCCCCCCTTTCCATACACCAACAGGATGGAGAGTCCTGTACATTATTCCCCCACCCATGTTCATGGTGTACCCCCCATTATATCAGATTTCCTGTGCAGAAACAGCTCTGCCTGCTCCACCAAACAAGGTCTGGTTCCTGCTAAAGCAACAAATGAATTAAAAAACACCTGTGTGTGATGGAGCTCCCATAATCTACCTCAACACTCCTAACACTGTTTTTTTATACCCCAACAAGATGTTTATAAGCTGTACTTTTTTCCTCTCCACCTCATCTATTTCAGAATAAGGTTTTGGGTGCAGGGCCAGCCTCTATTTCCAGAACACATCTCAAGCTTCTAGAGCATAGTTGCAATGTAAGTGTTTAACAAAAATTATTAGTAAATAATAGAACAAAGCCAAATGCTTCTCAAAAGATGTGAAGCTGATTCTATAAGGCCACAAAATCCTTATAATCAATTTACTCAGCTCAAATCTCTTCTCTCTGAAACTCAGACACCTGATTTAAATTACCAGCTGGAATGTTTGAACCTATTCTTCATCATCATTTGGTTTAGAGGGAAAAGCCATGGCCATCATTGTCAATCCCCCAGAAAAACTGGTAAGAACATTGTCACTGAAGGTACCATCTGAGTGACCAAGTGCCCCTTCCTGGTGCTGCAGGTGATCCTGTACAGAGTAGGGTCCATACTGATGTATACAAAAAAATTCCAAAACTTCAGTGTTGGAGTTTCCACATGTCTCTGGAGAAATGGTTTGACTCAGGGGAACAGGGGAGATGTGTTGAGCCCTAACAGTACCAGGGTATTATCTACATGAAAACTCATGGATTAAGCTAGGAAGGGGGCAGTCTGCACTCTGCAAAGGAAGGCAAGAAATTCCTCCAAAACCCAACACCTGGCAGTGTGTTTAACCAGGTGTACTTGATGCTTAGAGGTGGTTTGGTAGAGCTACACCCTTTCAGTCAGCCTCTGGGTCCCATCTCCAGCTGCAATCAAACTCTTAAGCTTCAGAGGAAAGTGAAAAAAAAGTCAAAAAGGCCAACCCCAGAGCCAAGTAATGTCTCAGTGGGGGAACATCTATATCCTTATTAATTTATTACATAGCTTTAAGATATGGGCACTGTTGTTAATGTTTTGCTTCATTTCCTGAGGAAATGGGGATTATGCAGCTGTGCTGCAGTTGTTTGTTTGTCTGTCAGGCTTACCCCCTGTTTAATAATTCTGGAGCCTGGTGGATGATTTCAGTGCAGTTTGGTGGAAGGGGGAATGCATCACAATATTATGTATTAAAATATTCAGGAAAATTAGCAGTGAGGTAGAGGGCAGAGAGTAAGCTAGTTGGAAAGGACACGGTGTGAGCTCAGCATAGTTATTCAGCATGGGAGAATCCTCATGGAAGGCAGCCACAGGAAGCCCAAGAAATATTCCCTAAGTCTCAATGCTTAAGGAACAACATGTTAGTGCATTTTTTTTCTAGTCCCACTAGACTTCTAATTAAACTGTTCTCCAGGATTCCTTTCAACTCCCTATTTCTTCTTCCAGCAACTCCACTCTTAGCTTAGTGCAGCTCCCTTCAATCCCATCTCCCTGCTGCCCCAAACCAAACCCCAATTTTGACCTTAGAGGTCACCTCAAAGGAAAGTCCTGGCTACAATAACGTGTTTGTATTTATTTTGAGGCTCAGTGAGCAAGAGGAAAAATAATGGTTGTATTTTTGGCAAAAAACAGATAACTTCTTTGGCATGTTGATATTGACACCTTATTTTTTCTTGCTGGAAAAAAATGGGTTCAATGAACAATATAACCAAAATTTACATGATCTTGGTAAAACAAGGTATTTGAGTCACAGTATTCATTCCAGGGCGACTCTCGTGACACTTCTTTAGAGTTGTCCAGGTTGTCCAGGTGGTGACATCCTGCTGTGAAATAGCTTTGTGCCTGAACAAGTCATGTCCAAGACACTGAGTCACCAAAACATGGGTGACAAATTTTCATCTACTTCAAAACCAGGAGGAAAAGGCCTAACTGGGCAGACATTAATGTGTAGCTAAAGGACTGAAGGCTGACAGGTCTCTAAATAAATAAATCAGAGTTTTCACATACCCACACATCCAGACACCTGGACAAAATATTTCATGGAAACCCCTGAAGGAAGAAGAGCTATTTGAAACAACACTGGACACAAGGAGAAAAGAATATGAAAAGGTTATAAATAAGCTTGCATCTGGAATCTGGAAGAAGGCTTTCAGCCATCAGACCATTGAGGTTTCTCAACCATGTGCCAGTGGAAGAAGAGGCAAACATCTTGCTGCCCTGTGGGGCTGTGTGGTGGGATGGAAATGAGAGCAGGAGCTGTGCCACCTCTGATGGGCTGTGGCAGCTGAACCATAAGCATGAGGAAAGCTTAACCAGTGGCCAAAATATTCACCACTTGACTGAGAAAGTGTTAAGTGGTAATTTAACCTCCTGGCAACTTGTATTTAATATAAGCATATTGTTAATTTCATGCAGAGCTGAGCACATTCTAAAAGGCATTGCAGGGATGGCCTTGGGCCTTTTCTGATACAGCAGGGGACACAGCTGCCACTTCTGAGATCACGGCCCCATTAAATAGAGCTGACAGTTTTGCAGGAGGCAGAAAACCTTCCTCCATTGGTACACAAAGCATTGCAGTGCACCTTCCTTTTCATCCTGCCTTGAGAGCTTCATTGAGAAGATGGTACAAAAGAATAAGCAGTTCCATCTTATCTCCCCAGTGGAGCAGAACAACGGGGAATCCATAAACTTGTCTGGGTTGGGTGAGGATCAAATCTCTGTTGTAATGCAGAGCATGGCCCTGGCAGCAGTCTCTCCTGCAGAGCTCAGATCTGCAGGACCATTTACCCGGCCTTGAGCTGGCTCCTGTCACACCACACCTGCTGGAAGGTGTCCCTGGGGAAGTTCTTCCTTTTGTGTTATTGCCGCAGCCAAAGGGAGAAGAGGCAGGGGAAGGACTCAAAGCCCAGCATAAGCTTACAATTAAAAACTCCCTCAGCCAGGGAAGCAGGGCAGTGGAGCAGGACAGCTGTCTTGCAGTGCTTTCAAGATACAGTTCAAGCTCTGCACAGCTGGAGCTGTTCAGTAGCTCGCAAAGGAACTCTGTACCCCTGCCAAAGCTCCCCAGCTGCCAAATCTGCCTTTATGAGCAGCAGCATTTCACCTCTTCCATAGCTGAATACAGAACAAGCCTGACATTATTTTTCATTCAACCTTCCCAAGCATGCTAAGAAGATCACAATAAACACTCAGTGTGTGTGTGCATGTTTTAGAAGTGTTTACTTCTTCCTATATGTGTGTGTGCACACTCTCACATCCTCACAGTCAGAGTGCTCTGGATGCAGTGTCCCACCAGAGTGCTGAACATCTCTTTCCTATCCTGCTCTGTTCTGTGTCTGAGCTACATTCAAACCCCTTGCTTTTCATCATCTGTGGGCTCTGCCATGAACAGCTCTTTGTCTGGGCCACGCTGCTCTTTGTAGGTGCCATTCCCATCCCTACAGATGGCTGGAACAGCCCTTACGTCCCACTTAAGTCCTATTTTAAGGATCTGAGCGGTTCTCAAGTGCTCTCCATGCCTCTTCTGGAGTGAGGAGGTGAATTGAAGCCTGTGCAAATACCTGCCCTGGAGAAGTGAGCCAGGGTAGCTGTGCATAAGTAAACTCAGCCTTTTTTCACTCTCCTCTGCTGCCCATCAGGACCCATTGCTGGTCACCTACTGACATTCAGTTTTTAAAGTGTCTCTTCAGTTACATGCTCCAAATAACAGGGACTCTGTTACTTCTCTAAGGATATCTGGGCTTTGGTTTGGCACCTGAAAGCTTTCAGACCTCCTTTCAAGCAGGCTTGAGGTAATGGGGCATGTGAAGTCTTGAAAATCTGGGTAACTCAGACTTCACAGACAAGTCCCTGGCAACCCTCAGCGTGTCCCAGCTCTCCAGGCGACGCTTACCAGTGCATTTTGAGGAGTTATAACCCATTTGCCAACAGCCAAGTATTATTTCTAAAAACAGATTACAGAGTTGCTCTTACCATTTAATGGCTATTCATAGAGTGTTTAAATGTGTGTATCATATTTGTCCTCTAAGGACCTGAACAACTGGACAGACAATGATGATGTACACTACATGAATGCCACTGTGACTACAGGAATATTTTAATTTTTTGGATAGAAAATCTAAAGCACAGAAGCCCCATGGTTTTCCCATTCCTGTTGAAGAAATCTGTCTAAGAACTGCAAATTCAGCAAAGTTATTTTGAAAACCATGTAGCCTGAACACTTGCTCAAAAAAAAAAACTATCTTCATTCAGGTTGCTCAGGACCTGTTCCAGATAAGTTTTGAATATCCCCAAAGACAGGTATTGCAGAACCTTGCAGGGCAAATTGCTTAAATGTCTGACAGCCCTCATTGGGATTTTTTTCCTTGTATCTACTTGGAATTTGTACTCTTGTAAGTTGCCTCCATGGCCTTTTGGCCACTGTGCACCTCTAGGAAGAGCCTGGCTCTCTCTTCACTGGGTCCTCTTCCCATAAACATGAATTATGACCCCTTATTTCAACACCTCATCAGATTTTCTGCTTTGCTGCTACATTTTTAATCGCTATGGTAAAGTTTTCATTTTATTGAAAATCACTTCTCATTACATGGCTGAGTATGTTCCAGATAATGTAGAAGAAATTGTATTTAATGTGGTCGCTCACTTCACTCAATGAAGTGGAAAATCAACGCAACATGTACAGCTTTTTAGGCTCTACACTTGCTTATGAAGGTTTTCCTGATAAAGTCTGCCCACACTAACGCTTTACTCCGAAGGGATTTTCTCCTGGGATGCATCTTCTGCAGATGCAAAGTCATCACCTTATTTACTCAATGAGACCACAATGACTGAACTTGCTAAGATGCACTGAAGGAATCAGCACCCCAAAAAAGGCATGAAACCACATAAGAAAGGATGGCCTGAGCAGCAGGGAACATGAGCAAACCTCTACCTGTTAGTTGTGGTGTTAATACAATATTTCATATAAAACTTGTATAGCCCTAAAGAAAGCCCATGGATGCTGGCATAGAAATCTACTTATTTTCTGTTTCCCACAGTAACTCAGTACTTATTGGCAGTTATGTACCTATGGGCATATGCTTGCCATAAGCATGTAGATGTCTGTAAGCTATATAGGATATATCATGTGTTTTTATAAGGAATATTGAATTCACCTTTCTGGGATATAAAGATATCTTTTTGGATGAAGGGATGAATAGACTTTGCAAAGAGCATTCCATTGGATCATAAATATAAATATTCTCCTGTCATGCAATAGTGACACCCATCTCTGGAGGGAACCTAAAGGGATTCACAACTTTACACAATGAATTCCAGTGGAAAATGATGTCAGGGATTGGCTGATTCACAATGTATTTCAGCATTTCCATTGGGTTTCTTGGTTTACTGGGAACTGCTGTGTGACAAAAGGACCACATTCAAGCATCATTGGTGTTTTCCACGTGCTAGCATTAATACAAGCCCAATTTGGCCCTGTGCCTTTTTAGCTCATCCTCCTAATGCAGGGAATTATTCTGACAAGTATTTCTGTGCCTGCTGGGGTGGTGTCCTCCAACTGCCTTCATCCTGCTGTTCAGAATTAGTGACACAGAGAGAAAGAATCACTCCAACAAGCTGAACACTTCGGAGGGCAAGTTTTCTCTGAGCAAATGCTCTGGAGCTGCTTTTTTTAATGGCAGTTTCATTCCATCCACAAAAAGCTGACTAAGCCAAGCCAGACCCCTCTGAGATGCTTGCAACATAGTTGCCCTTTGCTATTTACTTTTTGGAACAGCCTTTCTCTGATCCAAGAAAGAAATTTATTACAACTGAAGTCCTTTGGAATAGAAGTGAAATTCCATCAGACTTCAAATGAACCCTAATGACATTGCAAATAGGTGGCAGGAGTGTTCCCAAGTTTAGCACTACAGCTCTGTAACCAGCCAAAGAGTGAGATGGATTTAATTTTAGACTGAGTATGGGTTGTTTGGAGTGTTGTTTTTTTTTACAGCCATTGCTGTAAAAAAAAAAAAAAAAAAAAAAAAAAAAAAAAAAAAAAAAGAAAAGAAAAGAAAAGAAACAGCAAGATTCATAAAAGCAAACACATCTGTGCTATATATTTTCCCTGTGTGGCACTATAACAGCTTCAGTCTACAAAAATTAATGGACTGTAACAATACAGTTGGAATATAAATGCAGAGTTGGCACCATAATCAGGGAACAGACAATATTCCCTGACTGTAGAAAAGTACAGATCACCTTTTCTCACTTATGCAACATTAAAAGAAAGGATATGCCCATCAGTGTCCTATTTATATTGTCAGCATGAAGTCTGTACACCCAGCACACTGTAGTGCCCTGCTGCCTCTGCTAAGATGCACCAAACTGACCCCCTCTGATGCTGACATAGTTTCATAGTTTTTCCTCAATTACTAAACATGCAGTTTTGTCCAAGAACGTAGCTTTCATGGAAGAGTTTGGCATAGAAAGAATTTCAACAGATTTTACTAATCTGAGCTCTAAATTGTGTGCAGTCCCAGTGGTCTCATGCATGAGATACTGATCTCCCAACCTCCAACTGTGGGTTCAGACCCACATGAGTAAAACTTTTTTCTTGCAAGAAAAAGTGCAAGAAAAATTATTCTCACCTCCAAAGAACAAAGGTATACAATAAATGAGTGCTGCACAAGGATATAAATTTTCAGAACTGAAGAGATGGCTATGACAAACTGTAGATTTAAATTAGGACAATAACAACTCAAGACATAGTTTCAGGTTAAAATAGTCTTTCTAAGGCAAAGGACAGGGATGCCTTGGCCTAGGTAGTTTGGGCAGGCAAAATATATTCTGTCACCAAAGGAGTTTAAGACCAGGCAAGCCTGTGGGGAGTGACCTGCTTATGGTTGATTCTGGACAACCAGATAAGGACTAGCTGACTTCTTGAGGCCCTTTTCCACCCTATGGTTCAACAGCTTCTCAATCACTGTTGAGCCTGAGAATTTTACACATACATTAAAGGATTAATTTTTGGTTGCTGCCCATGCTTGCTAATAAGTCACAGAGACACAATCTCTAACACCTGCCCTGGGCAGAGTACGACTTGTTACAGGTGCATCCAGCCCTAGTGCATCTGAGTCTGAGAGTCCTGGGACAGATACTTGAGAACTGAGAGGTGACAGTTCTCCCATCTGGGTTTAATTCAGTGCACTTTATAGAAATAAATGCTGCTTGTCTGCAGATCAGGAGCCCTGTAGGTCACCACCTGTCTTGAGTAAGTTGGCCTCCCACTTTGTCCCCCAAAATCTTGTGAGTGGGCAAGAATTACATTTTCCAAAATATTACTAAAGGTTCTACAACGTGTTGTTTTTTTTGTTTTTTTGTTTTATTTTTTGCTGCTTTTTCCATGATGAATTAATTGATAATCTTCCCACATGCCCTTTCACAGCCATGCCTCATACTCAGGCCTCTGGGAGCACTTGGCTGCTGGACTCATTTGACTGTGTGGGACTGATGTCAATTTGTTGTTTCAGTGAGCAGGGCAGCCTGCCAGCTCCTTCTGTGACAAACTGATTTGAATGCTATTAGATTCTCATTTCTTCTGCAGTGCATTAAGTACTTTATTGATGAAATATGTGCAATGGCACTAATGATGGATTTACTGTTCCCCTGAGGTGTGCAGGTGGGGAAATTTACCCAGGCCTTGGCTGGCTGGAGAAACTCAGCACCACCCCTATATCTGCTTACATGAGCATTTTGTCCAGCATTGGTCCATTTCAGATTTGTCCTCTTTGATGGAAGAATGGCCCAAAGCACCAATGTGAGGTATAACAGGCAATGAAGAGGGGCAGCTAGCTCTGGAAATACTGATAAAAGGGGGCAAGGTGTGACAGCTCAGGACAGCATGGAGTCTGAATCATTTATCATCTCTGGGACTTGAACATTGTTACCTTCTCAGTCAATTGAGGATGCACAATAGCAGATGATTTGAACATTTCCTCATGTCTCATCCCCTGTGCAATGGGACATGGTAAGGATTTTTCTCCTTATAATTACATAGCAGAAGTCAATGGCTATAGCAAACCCTAAGAGGGAGGGTGGTTGTTTTCAGAAGCATCCCTCATCTGTGATCATCAAAGATGGCAAACAGGAAAAAACATCAGTTATCTCATCTGCTGCTCTCTCTGTACTCAATAATTCAAAGAAATATTTATTTCTTTTTTCTGGTGGTAAGTTGGCAGGTGGCTTAGGAGCAAAGCCACAGGCCCCAGATATGCACAGAGCTTTAAGCTTAACAAGAAGATGCCCTGGGCCCTCCAGCCTTGCTCAGTTAGAGGTTTGGTACCTGCCATAGTGAAACTTGGTTCTGTCTGGCTGAGGGATGAAGACACCAATCAGCTGCAGGGAGGTAGTGGACCTTTCCATTATTTTCAAGAAAGAATTTTAGCATGTGCTTAATTCCCAGTTAAGTTGAGCTAAGAACATTCTCAAAGGCTTTTCTGAATAAGGATGAGCGTATGACCATGCTTAAGAGATTTCCTGACTCTTTCCATAAGGTGGCTTTTTACTGGGTTCAATAAGACTTGACTGGAAACCAGAAACCCTTTTCCTAAGTTTTTGCGGGTTGTATATTTGTTCAAACATTGCCAGTGTAGGGGGGGTAGAACAGCATTTAAACACAAAGAAAATGAATGAAACAAGATACCAATTGAAAACAGAGCCTCCACCATGGAGAAAACGCTCATTTAATTTTTCCTTCATAAGTTATTAAATTCAAGAAAGCAATAAAACCACCCAATTTCATTAGGTGGTTGAAATAAGTGTATATCATCATGGAGATATTAGGTTGCACGAGTGTCATCACCAAGCTCTTTTAATGGCCTTCCCCTGCTAAAGGGCCGAGTGCTTTGCTCTGGGTGTGCAGCCCCAGCTCCGTTTCATTTCAGCAGACACATGCTCCCCATCTGTGTGTCTGGAGTACTTCCTACAGAGTGCTTCAAAAAAAGAACATTTCCCACACGTGTCCTTCTGAGCTGTCAGAAAAACAGCCCCACAATTTATTGATCTGACCTGATCAAGTCAAAAGGGTTCAGCTCCAGCCAAAGCACTTTTAATAAAAACTGGGTACAGTGCAAGAGAAGAAGGCGTGTGGAAGGCTCCTGAAACAAGGTGCAGAAGCAAAATGCTCCTGGCAATGTGTTCACACTGTTGCCAGCAAAGAGGACAGTGCAGCTCAGGGAATTTTTGTCTGGGAGCTGAGCTGCAGAAAGTGACCATAGGAGCATCCCTGTCCTGCTCCAGAGGCAAAGCAACAGGGAAGAGCAAGCAGCACATCCTCCTGGGGCTCAGCAGAGATCTGGAGCTGCACTGACTGGATCACTTGCAAAGACAGAAGTGTTTCTGGACATGGAAGTTTGGCTGGACACAGGGTAGCTGTGCTTTATGTGTGTGCATACTGCTTAACAGAGAACTTAATGCTCTCTGTGATAAAAACACATAACAAGAGATTCACCCTGATAAGGAAGCCTGCAGCAGGGTGTTTAGGGCTCTGCATGGTGAGAAGTCTCACTTTAACTCATTTCTTATCATAACTCTGTGGGAAAAGGTAGTGTCATGACAGAGCATTGCATGCAGCAAAGATTTTATAGAAACATAAGGATCTATTTTCAAATTGAGATGTATGTATACATTACATAATCTGTTGATGTATTTTCTGTTATAGAGCTGGAATACAATGCCTCTAACAATATCTATGTCTAATTATTGAATATTTTTTCTGGGAATTTTATAACCACAGTTTCTTTCCTGGTAGCTATGGAAAATTGGGCACCTCTTTGGGGCATCCATCCATCTCTAGGTGAAATTTTGAGACTGGTATTTTACTGTCTTTGAAGTTCAGACCTGACCTAATCTTAATAAAGTTTTGTCTTACTAAATAATTAAATAAATAAAAATGGAAGGAAAAAAAATATTAAATGCTTGTGAAAATAGTTTTGCTTCTTTACTTCCAAGAGCCAGCAGACCTAATGGCAACCTTCCAGCACCTGAAGGTGCCCTACAAGAAGGCTGGAGAGGGACTGTTTACAAAGGTCTGTAGTGTGAGGATGAGGAACAATGGTTTTAAATGAGAGAAAAGTAGATTTAGATTGGATATTAGGAACAAGTTCAGGGCAGTGGAACAATGTACAGGTTGCCCAGGGAGGTGGTTGAGGCCCCATCCCTGGAGATGTTCAAGGTGAGGCTGGGCAAGGCTGTGAGCAGACTGGTCTGGTTGAGGGTGCTCCTGCTTACAGGGTTTGGATCAGATGAACTTTAGAGCTCCATTCCAAACCAAACCATTCTGATTCCAGGTTGTACAGGAGCTGGGGAAATACATGTAGCTAAATGAAGGAGTTTTGTTTGTTCTGGAATGAGAGGTTGATGACTTTATGAGGAAAGTCACCAATTGCTTTATATACCTTATTGAAGTGCCTGGTGAAGAGCAGTTTGGTTCCCTGACATGGACTCTCTGTAATTGAGATCAAGAGAAGCATCTTCCAATATCAAATCCATCCTCTGCACTCCTCTGTCTTTATCAGGCACAGAAAAAGCCTGGGATTATTACTATCCCAGTGGAGACACCTCTGCATGGCTCAAAACCAGCTTAGCAATATGAAAACAGCCTTTATCAACATTTGGGATATATTGTTCAGACAGATTTGGCCCCTTGAGGTCTATAGAGAGCTGCTTTCAGGAAGTCATGTGTAGCATAAAGTGATGAGGTTGTTGAATTTAATAATTGTACTGGCAGACATATTCTAAGATTTATTTTTATTAATTAGTTCTCCCTATTGAACAACAAGGAGAGGATTCTCTCTTTTATGTAGGCACCAGTAAGAAATTCTGTACATAAATAGTCAACAGGGCCAGGACTGACAGGCAGTGATGGGAGGTGCAGGACCATAATTATATTAGAGATGATCTGAGCCTGAATTACTGTTATTTTTTGCTATATGAATAGTTCATGGAAACTTATATTTACTCAGTGATCTCATGAAAGAATTATTGTTCCTTCATTCTGGCAGTGTTGCCAGTGTGCTGAGTCCTTTACAAAGATGAAGCAACACATAGCTCTGGTTGCTGAAAGTAGCATGAATTTCAAACACAACCCACATTTTAAACTTCCAAATTTGCTTTCACAAAGTCGCTGAACATTTACTGTCAACAAAGTTCCTTGCTAGCATAGTTCAGCTGTTGAATATTCACAGAAATTAACTCTGGTCAAGTCCAAATTTTTTTTTAACCAAAACAAATGTAAAAGACTTTTTCCTCTCTCCCCTGTGCTGCATATTCACATACCAGGAGTTTAAGTGACACACTTCCCCATCCACCTAATTTCCATTGAGTTTTAGGTATGTGCTCATGTTGAATAACCTCTTGCATATGTTTTTCTTGAATGAAGGAGCAGAACTTTGGCCCCAGAGCTGGGGAGGATGCAGCCTGGGTGGAATTCCCAAAGTTTTGCTGCTGACAAATTCAGAGGGCAGTTGGGACTGAAGTCCCTGAGCTGTCCAAGGGAAAAGATGAGCTCCCCAAAGAAAGGTGCCTCACATGGCAGGGCACCTTCTGCCTCTTGCCATGCCTACAAAGGGAGCTGCAGGAAACAGTAGGGAATAAATGCCTGATTTTTAGGGAAACTGAGTTTAAGGGATGAAGCTCACTCTGTGCTAGATTAGCAGCACTCGGAGCAGAATTGGCAGTAAGCAGCATTCCAACTCCAGCCCAGTTTGTGCAACTCTATTTTTTCTGTTCAGTTACTTAATGAGAAAACAACCAAGTTGTAAAACTTGTGTCTCACAGTAACATTCCTGGAAGGGAGTACTGTATGCTGCAACTTCCAGAAAGGGTTTATTTTAAAAAATAATCTTTGCTTATTCATGAAGTTTTTCATAGAAATATACCATTTTATTTACCTGAGTTAAGTTCTGGATTCCACCCAGGTTTTTCTCTTCAGCCTCACTAACAGTGGGGTTCTGTCTATTCCTACAATCCATCTGTGTTCTGCTCAGAGAAATTCCTTCCCAGAGCAAGGCCTGTGTTTGTGGAAGATCTTGCCTTTGGAAGAGGGGTCCACGATTTCTCCCGGTAAGGTTCAGTGATTGAGACTGCATCCCCTCCACATCCAGCTGTGGAAACAAACAATGCTCCAGCTGTGGGGTTGCTGTAGAAATGAGACATCACCCTCCCCAAACACAGGGCAGGGGACTGGATACTCATGATAGCACTTGAGGAAGGTGCTTTCTCCTGCACAGGGAGTCCAAAATGCTTTCCAAGTACTCATTTACTGGATGCACCCATGAGAAACACACACACAGGGGGAAATAGCACAAGCCTCCTCCTTACACAGGTGGGGCACAGAAAAATCAGTTTTAACATTGAGATGCTTAAGCCAAGATCCCTCTTATGGCATCTAAAACAGGATCTCAGATTTTGATCTAATCTAGCATAATTTGTCCTTTTTTTAGGAATAAATGAAACGCACTTTGAAAGTACCTCTTTCTCCCAAAATTAAGCATCATTTTCTCAAGCTTAGGCCTTTCTTTGTTACACACCCTGAACATTTTCCCAGTAGGGAAACAGCCTTTTATTATGCCTACTGCTTGTTACTCTCTGGGAATATTAAGTCAGTCTCATGCCACATCAAGAGCCAGTCTGGTTAATTTATTTCTGCAGCAGTGCCTCCCTAGCTCTGTCCATTATCCATGTGATTTCACCATCACCACAGTGCTCACTGCAATGGTATTTGTGGCCTCAGCAGACTTCTACCCTTGAAACACTGTATGCTCTGGGGGATTTTAAACTCCCTTTTTTTCCTCTGTCTGTTAAAACATGGAGAGAGAAAGTAAGGAACAATGTGTGGGATTGCAGCATGGGTTGTTACAGGAATCCTTGCTTTTTGTGTTTCACCTCCAAGGCTGCTCTGGCTTCTGTTTACTGTGCTCCTGTGATAGTCACAGTGTGACACAGCATAACAGCAAAGTTCAGAGAATTGCCTTTTTTATGAAAATACATTTTGTATTTTTGCCATTTATCAATTATCTAATATGAAAGTGTAAGTACAGTGTGTGGAGAAGTCCTACTGTCATCCAGTTGGGATTACTCAATTTTTCAATTTTATATCTTCTTTGGACAAGAGACACCATAAGCACATCCAAATGGCAAAGGAATGTCAACTTTTTCTATATTTCAAGAGCCTATTGAATAAATACTGAAGCTGAAAAAAAAAAAAAAAAAAAAGCTCTTTGGTGACAATTACCTCTGGGTTCGCACAAAACCACATTTACATTGGGATTTTACATCACCTTTCCTAGGGTCTGAATTAACTGATTCAGAATGAAATTGTTGAATATCTGCATTTTGACTCAGGTTAGCTGGTAAAGTCCATTTAATATAAGCCACAACCAGATGTCTTTTATTAACTACTGCTAATAAATGTGGCTTCACTAACCCAGAGAAGATCAGTCCAACCTGGGAATGCTTTTCTCATGTGACAAGGCTGAGAATCAAGGGGCTAGAGGATGCCCTGTTGGGTGGAGAAAAACTTTCTTTGGCTGCATATACCAAAAATCTAACTTTCTGCTCCTCAAGTCGGGACCTTAAGTGTGAGCTGGTGGAAAGCAAATGCTGCTTCACCTGCAGGGAGATAGAATTAAATATAGTGCCAGTGGAAAATGGTGAGGTGGAAGACTGAAGGACAGAATGTGATCATTTTATTATTCTGCCCCAAGATCTCCTGCACTTCAGGGTTCAGCTGGGACACACCGAGACCCAAAGATGTCCCCAATGTTGTAACAGCTGCATCTTAACTTTGATTCCTAGGTTTACTTGAATAAATATCACCGGGGCTGAAACCTATCATAAAAGGCTTTAGAAAGCTGACAAAGTAACAAAGACACCCCACAAAATAGGTCTTGGGCTGAATACTGGGCTAATATTCTCTAATCTCAAAGGACTTTTCAAACAAACATATCCCCACAGAGGTCTATTTGCTCAACAACTGGCATTTAAAATAGGTATATTACCAAGATCCAGGATTCTGGGCCTCTGTTTATACTCTGAAAATCAATATCAATAGAAGAGGAAAGGGTCTTTGGCTGTTATCCTTGTGACTTTACAATTCCTTCCCCCCCCACTCCCTCCTGGGATTTCTGTGAATAGCTAGGGGCAAATAATGTCTTAATTGCCCATGAAAAGTATACTTAACTGCTAATATAAATACATACTCAGAATGAGGACTTCAGGCGACAGAATGCCTTATTATTGAGGGACTGTAATTATTAACTCAGTGGGTAAATGAACTAAGATTTGCTTGGTTTCTCAAATTTCAGATTTTACCAGGTTGTTGATAGGAGTAGAACAAATTTGGTTTGCTTTTAGTTTGTTTTTGTTTATCACTTCCCTCTGCTTCTCAACATGCTTGTTAAGTGGAAAAGAAATATGATAAAAGGAAAAATGAATATATAGTGTGTCTCATTATATCAGTCAGAATCTTCAAGAGAAGAAGAGTAAGCCTATAGATGTGTGCAAGAGAGAAGTGACTGAGTCCCCAGGCCAATGCTTAAGGGTCACACAGCTTTAGATACCTGAAACTTTGGGTTTGAGCCTATTCTTGTCTTTTTTTAAGCAAGTCTCCTGATTTATCTCAGGCACAGCACTGAGCAGGGGTGCCCGGGGATAAATACCTGTGCCCCTGAAGATGCTCCAGGGGACATTGCCTCCTCCTGACTCCTGCCAGACCCCTCCAAGCTTACGTCCACAAACCATACTGTGGTCACAGAGAGCTGACCATGAATTTGAGTCTACTTTTTGTGTGTGATGATGAGCATCAGCAAAGTGTCTCCATTCATCTTTTGATGCTAACAGAGTCCTCTGCAGACCAGGATTGCCCTGCCCAGGAGGCAGCAGCACCAGTGCTGGTGTCCCACCAACCCCCAGGCCAGCAGGTATTCAAATTGGACTTGTTCCTGGTTGCCTCTCCCTTGGAGGATGCAGGGATCATCTGCTAAGAGTTCAGGTGGTCTGCTTGAGGCTGCCAGAACATGGCTTTTCTCCAGTGTAAGAAATGTATTTATAGGCCAGTTGTTAGTTTTTGTTTGTCTTACAACAAAGCTCATTGTAACCATGCTGTCCAAAATTATTGAGCCCTTTTTGGCAGTGGTGTCCAAAGGAGCTCACAGAGCTGGAAAGCATCACTACCCCTGTTTATTCACTGTATGGAAACTGGAGATAACAGCATTCAGCTCAACTCTCATGGTTTGGACAGTGCCAGGTGCTCTCTGTTATTCCCACTTCCCTCCCAGAGAAAAGAAAAGAATAAAGAAGACAGACTTTAAAGCTGAAACACCTTGAGTAGGTAGAAGGTGACTGACCTTGGTAAATGCTGTCCTTCTGCAGAGAAGACCCCAGGAGCTGCAGGAACCAGGGAGCAGCAGGAGCACCTTAGCCCAGCTGGCACACCAGCCAGAGAAAAACCCAAGGGCTCTCTTGGGAGCCATTTTATACTGAGCCCCATGGGAAGGAGCACTGTGATTGCTCCATTTGGGTCACCTGTCCCATCCTCTCCTCCCATGGGTTCAGCTGCTCCTCATTAGCACTGCCTCATCACCAGCCTGGCAGCTGCTGCTGCTGTCCCAGTTTGGGTTTTTCTGTCCTGGTCCTCTTAAATCAGGACATCAACAAACACCATTCCCAGTGCAATACCAGTTATCTTTGTGTGCTCCTGCAGAAACCAACAGTGCAAAAGGGAAACCTTTTGCTAGTTATGAAAGGCTGATGAAAAGACTTCACTCAGGTGTTCTGAGTATGTAACACACAAACTGAACACCTCAAAGTTGTTCCATTCCAAACTACAACCCCCCCCAGAGGAGCAATGCTCTTTTATGCTGAAGGAAGACCTGTTGCTGTGCACATTTTCAGTCTGAAATGAAGCCAAAAGAACATTTCCAGTGTGTTGTAGTGATGTTAAGAGTATGAGATGTCCAAGTATTTGCATGCCCAAGCTCCTGTGCATGTGATCTGAATGAGGGGGAAAGGAAAATGCCAGATGACCAGGATAATTCAAGGATATCCTGACACATTAGCTGAAGGGACAGGCTGCCTCAGGATTGAGTTCAGAGTCAATAGGCAGCAAGGTGACAACTGCCTGGAGCCACCTGGAGCCTTAACTTGAGCACAAGTTTTCAAAGGCAGCTCACATGAAGAGCTGAAGACCAAACCCATTTCATCTGTTGCCACCAAACCCAGTGGAATCTGATGGCTTGCAAGGCCATTCTGACTGAGCTGTGTACATTCTGGAAGCTTCGTTGTTGAACCTTTGACTTCCAGATGTGGAGGAGCTGTGTCCGTGGGAGCAATGGGAGGTTAATTCCAAGGGCAGCCAAATGTGAGGATCTGGCAGCCATAGGTTTCATCTCTTCCTTCTCCTGGTGGATGTGTGACTCCTTGTAACTCAAGACTATGTACACATCTTCATAATACGTGACTTTGTGACCAATGCTTTCATGGGGGATGAAAAAAAATGCAAAAAGTGTTGCCCCTTCACATTGCTCCAAGGCAATGGGTCCAAAATTTAGCAGGAAGGTAAATTCTCTTGTGTCTTGTGGTTCTGAAGAGCCTGCAGCAGGTTTTGTTCTTCACTATATGGATTAGAAAAATTCCCTGTAAATAAACAGTTCTTTGAAGACAGCATCCTCTCAGTTCAATTTATACAGACAACCTATACTGAGGGTGGGCTTGACCTCTGCTCTGGCTGGATTAGAATTCCTCTAAAATTAAATGTTGATGGGATAATTTCTTGCAGATACAGGCTGTCCAGTGTGAGCATTTAGCCAGTAAAATAATGCAAAAGACCTGGCACAAGTACAGAAGAGAGATACCTCTGAGTTACATCATCCTCCCCTGCCCTGATGCAACAGGAGACATTGATGCTGCTCAGTTTTCTTAAAATTTCTGTTACCTTGGTAAAAGTTTAAAAAAAAAAAAAAGCAAATGAACCTGCTGTCAATATTCAACATTTCCTTGATATTACAGAATTTACAGAGTGAACATCACACAAGGTCTTGTCTATTATTTTCCAAAGTAAGGATCATTTTAAAAACTCATGGTCTCAAAGAAGAAAGATTTGGGGAGAAAAAAAACCAAAACAAGACAACACACTCATTTGAGCAATATTCCCAAGAATGGAACAACAAAACCATTTAATTGGAAATAAATTATATTTATTTTATAATTTTGAATTGAAGCTTTGTGTTAAAAGCATTATTGTTCAAAACAAATTCATTTTTTTATTGAGACACATTTTCCAAGGAAAAAATATCCACAACAATATTCATGAAAGTAAGGAAAATGAGCATTCTGTCATGTTTTTTGAAGCATCCAGTCACTTAGATGCAGCTATCTTTAATGTTTGCTTGGAGCCATGGGAATGACATGTGCTTCCCCTCTTGGTACTGGAATGACTTTATCAAGACTCTACAGCTATGGAACTTCAATGGTTTAAAAAAAAAAAAAAAAAAAAAAAAAAAGAAAAACATAATTATTTTGTGCTATGTCTATAACAGGTCTAACTCTCTCCTGTTTTAGAGGAGTGAAGTGACTGATATCATTCCAATAATCCCCAAAATTCAGTGAGTTCCCAAAGGAATAAAGGCAGAGCTATCCCAGGGTGCAGGAGAGCTGATCTGTCCTGGAGATGGATGGCAGCAAGGACAGGGTGGCAGCAAGAGGTCACAGACATTCTTAGACTTGCTTGTACAGTTGAAAAGAAACAGAAAATTCCCAGACTAAGTTTTGAAGTGTTTAGGTCCCAAAAGAAGAGAAGAGCTACTCTGACAAGCCTCATCTCACAGATGGATGCTGCTTTGGTAAGTGTGGGGAGTGCTGAGCATTTACAAAGGGACTGAAACACTGAGTGACCAAAGCCTGGAGAGGTGGGGAAGTTTCTGGCTGGAGAGGAACGACTGGAAAAAGACTCAGCTTTTGCTGAGGGAAAGAAAGGGGAAGTGTCCACGTTTCCATTCAGGCTTGTGTACCCCAAAGGGGCATTCTACCCTTTGGGAGAGTCCAGACTAGCAGGATTTAAGCTTGGTCATTATTAATCTATCTCTGAGATTACTCATCTCAGTCTCTCCCTCTATTTTGTACCTTCTGAAAGGAGAGTTGCTCTGCTAACATGGTGCTGAGGGGCTGGATGGTTTGTCCATGCACTTGTTACAGGGTTAATATGAAGAGATAAAATGCTGGCATTATGGTTAAAGTCCCTGTTTCCTTAACTGAGTCTGGACACCTTCCAATTGCCATTTTTGTGTTAGTGGCTTCCATCCAGAGACTATTATCAAGAACATCTTGCTATAGGCTTTAACAGCACTCAGAAGCTCAGTAATTGTATTTCTCAGTGTGAGCACCCTTGATGGCACAGCCTGCAACCTGCAGCAGGTACTGGGAAAATTCAGATGGGGCAACAGAAATCATCCATCTCTGTGTCACTGTGTCACACTGTGTCACACCAAGCTCCTGCCTCTGGTGCACACTGCTGCTCCCAAGCCTGCTCTGAGGCAATCAGAGCCTGTGTGGCTTCCTCCCAGCCACCACCTGGCAGGTCAGGACATCCTCTGGGGACCTCCCTCCAAGGGCAGTGCAGATACACCCAAAGACACTGATGTCAGTGCAGCAGCAGCAAAGCTACAAAGCCCATTTCATCTGTCAGAGGTTTTGCCAGCAGCTCCTGGTGTGCAGCTCTCCTTCTGCTGTCACTGCCAGGGGGGAGCAATACCCCCACCCCCTGCCAGGCTTCATCCTGCTTTTTCAGGCAGAGCTGGACAGAGTCAGCAATGTGACTTGTCCAAGGCCACCCAGAAGGAGTACAGGGCCTGGGACAGAATCCATGTCTCCTCACTCCCAAGCTCAAGGGGGTCTTTTAGCTTTTTTTAAAATTTATTTATTTATTTTAAGAGCAAGACCTTCCTTCCTGTAGGCTGCTGAAGGCTCTGGCACTGGCCACAGCAGACAGCCCCAGCTCCTCTCTGCACAAGAATGAACTGGGCACAATTTCCAAGCTATCTAAGGGTTGTGGGGCCATGGGGAGAGAAACTTCCAATCCAAACAAAGCAGGCAAAACGTTATGCAAAATCACTTCTCCATCCCCTTCCTTTCCACTCTCTCTTTTTTGCATCATCTTGACAGAGGATGTTTCTCCTGGCCATGGCCTGGCAGCTGGTGCACCTTCCATGTGGATTTCTGTGGCCCCCAGGAGGAGAAGTCCTGTTTTATAGAGAGGTTCAAGATTTCATAAGCTATTTCACATGGGTATGAAACCAAACTTTCCCTTAAATCTTCCCTGAAGGAAACTCCCCCTACCTGACTCAAGTAAATAAACATATAGATAGATAAATACATAAACTTCTTTTCTTGAGCAATTCCAAATGGTTGGTTTCAAGGAAAGGGATTTCTTTTTCTTTTACATACTGAGTGTTTCTACAGGGTCTGACTGTGGGTGATGTGGTTGTAGGGCCCTGTACAACATGAACCTACAGGCACCCACCCCAGCATTTCTTCAACAGTCTTATGGTGGAGGTGCCATGGCTGGCTTGATAATAAATGAGGCACAGGAAAGAGTAAAATTCAATCCAAAGTTACATCCAAATGAAAAGCAAAAGCATTCCAAATGTCACAGTAGCACATTATGACACCACCAGAGCTTCTCCTCTCTTTTTCATATGATTGTGCAAAATTTTTCAGAGATAACACTCAGATGACACACCTGGAGGAAAGACTTTTCCAAGTAGCCCCAGAGGAGGGGTTTCATTTCCTAGTGAAATCTATTTTCTAACGGGTTAAATACTTTTTGCTTTGTTTTTTTAAAATGCAGATCTGTGGAGGAGGAGAAGGGAAAAGGGATACACCCAGGTGCACACAGACCTGAACCCTGGCAATCTTTTTGCCACTTGTTCTGTTGTATTTAGGGATGTCCCTAAAAGTGGCACAGCCAGTTTTTCCTGTGAAAAACAACAGAAACCTTTTATAAGAGCCTGCAAGAGAACGACTAGAAATGCTAGGGATCTGAGATACACAGGAGATATTTGGCTTTTTCCAAGAGCTGTGCTCTCAGTCTCAAAAACGAAGCCCTCCTCCAGGGTTTGAAATCTGGCACTGAAAGAGCAGACCCCTGTATATCATCAGCCACTTCTGGAAATCTCAGCCAACTCTGCAGAAAATGAGAAAACCTTCCGCTGGAAGTTAAAAGAACAATCCAGAAGTGGTTTTAGCAGCTACTGTGTGTTCCTGCTGTACTAAGTTATTTAACCTGAGACCAAGTTTCTTCCCAGGCTCCTAGCCTAACATGGCATGTTTTCCCTGCTGGAGATTCAGTTCTTGTACATCATGTAGTAAATATAAAAAAGGAGGTTTACAGACCAGTGAATAGAGAAATCTCTTTCCAGGTCAATGCAAGAAATTATTGAGCATTGGAAAGCCTCAGTTTTATCTCCTGCCAAAGGAGGGATTAAGCTACAATGATTCCCAGGCCCAGGGTCTTTTTTTTTTTTTTCCTTTTGCCTTGCCTTCTTTGAGTGTAAATTGACAGAGACGAGTTTTCACTCCAAACAGCTGTCTGTTATTTGAATGGAGTCAGTTCCTAATCCCACACATGACTGCCATCACAGGCTGCTGGAGTGGAAATGTTTCTAGTATCAAAACAAAGCCTCTGGCACAAAGACCTGTTTGAGAGGGCTCTGTGCATAACCTCTGCTTTCAAATACTATCTTTTCTCCGAAGGCACTGCTGGCTACCAAGCTAGTCATTACCCATTTAATTAAGAAAAGATGCCCTCTGTTTTGCATAATTATAAAGGAGGAAAATCAGTATAAGATGCACAAATGAAAATCAGTTGTTTGAACCCTTCTATTTCTTCTTTCTTTTAATGTGTGTTTTCCCTCCCTCAATTTTCATTTCGAAATCAGAGCTCCAAGTGAAGTGGCCTGAAATAATGAATGGGATTGTTCTGAGAACTGTAATTCCCAAAGATCAGTTGCTGGAAATGCTCATACCTACCATTAATACTAAAATGTCTAGAATTTTAGATGGAATAAACATTCTAGGTATTTCTCTAGTTACTTGCCAGTCCACACTTGCTTTTCAAAATCTCAAAAAGGTCCTGCTGATATACATAACATTTAATTCCAAATATTGTCACCCTTTCTTGCCTCAAATTAGGGATGAAATTTCCTGGCAGGTGCAATAATGCTCGGCTCAGGATGTCAGGGAAGAGCTGAGCTCTCTCACCACTCTCATTGACAATTTTCTTCCTGAATTTTGGCAAAGGACTTGCTCTGTTTGCCTCTTGCCCTATTTGTACTATCATGACAGCAACACTTTTGTTGTTAAAAAGGTCTTTCCTCTCATTCCAGCAGGAACTACTTCTTCGTAGGTGTTCATACAGCAGTAAGGATGCTGTACCTCATACTGGTCACACTTCCTATACCAAGAAGAATTTACTTTGAGTTTAAATAATGCACAGAAAGAGTCTGACCATTCCTTAATGCTCCAGAAGACCAGCATGGCATGTTAATGAACTGACTCTGAAACCAGAACTGAAGTCATCAACTGAAATACTCAGATCTGTCAGTCTCCATGGAGTGATACCCAGATTTTTTTCTTGGGGGGAAAAAAAGGAGATGATCTAATTTTGGGGGTATTTTTTCTTTTTTTGAAGGGCTTCTTGCCTGAATGATGGAACTTTAGAACTTAAAAATATTGTTTCCTGTGTACTCTGTTCTTCTAGGCATGTGCAGGTGAGGTGAAGTGAGATGCTACATCAGCTCCAGGGAGAGGCACTGCTGACAGCAAGGTCCTGAGCTCTGGGAATGCCTCATGGGCAGCCAAAAGTGGCTGGGACAGCTCACACATGTTGGTGTTTTCTTTGTAGCATAAGATGACAAGAAAAATCAAATTTCCTCTACTAGCTTAGTGTCATACTGAGGTGTTGGGAGGACAGAAGGGTGCAAGGGTGGTGGCATCTTCAAGGATGGGGGTAGCAGTATCAGTGTGAAGGAGGAAAGCAGCCATGCTGAAGTCAGGCACTACAGGAGAAAAGAGACCAGTGAGGGGAAAGAGGTTCATGAATTGGCAGAACACACACAGTGGGAAGGGCTGGAGCTTGATGGGCCCTGAGGGTGCTAGCACAGCCCCTCCACAGGCATGCCAAGTGATGTAGATCATGAAAAGCTTGGTGCTGAAGCAGGTCTCTCTAATTAATTACTGCATTTGGCACTGTAATCCCTCTCAGGCTGACTTAGTGCTCAGTTCAAGAAGCCATAGAAACTCTGGCAGGCTTGGCTGGCCCTGCCAGCAGTTGCTGTTTCCACCCTCTGAGGTGCTAGGATGGATGTCCCAGTTGTACCACCATGGTGAAGGAGATGGTCTATCAAAGCAAGGAGTGTGAAGAGAGGTTGGTCAGCAGAAGTGTCCTTCAGCAAAACCACTGGCTTCTTTCTGTGAGACTCTCCATTTGAAAGTGACATTCACCCCCAGCTCACAGACACCCTGACCTCCTGTTTATGTGACCCTCAGGGGGAGACACCAACAACTAGAATCAGGTTTCAATCCAGACTGAAAAGTTACTGTCAGGAGCCCAAAAACAACTCATGTGGAGCAATTTGGATCAGGTCATTTGGAGGCTCCTGCAGGAGGTGGCAGCTGGATCCAAACCACAGACATCTGTGAGCTGTGTGTTTTGTCTGCCAGGGAGGTGGAAGGGCAGCAGTGTGAGGACAGATCTGGATGATTGGTTCCAGCATCTCTTCTTGGGCCAAGGCAGGAATTGTACCAACCCAACAATCTGGGATGCAAGTTCAAGGAGAAAGCACCTCAGGGGCAGTGGGATGCAGAAAGCAGGCAGGTATGGGGGTGGCTGTTTCCTGCTCAGCCTGCTCTTAGTTTTGTGCAAGGAAAGAAAGGCAATAAAACTGGGAATGTTTGGCTTCTTGTTAGTTCATGTAAGCGAGAAGAAATTCCCCTTTTCATGACTGAAATAACTTATCAGCTTGGAGACAGGATCCATCCTGTTTTCAAAACTCCCAAGTGACTTCAGTCTAACATCACTAAACCCTTTGCTTGGAAGTAGGGGAATTTTACTCAGGTGTCTGTCCTGAATGATCTGAGATGGGTCACAAGGGTGGCCAAGGCAGTCCAAGAAGTTCCCATCATCTCCTTCGCCTTGGGCATTCACCTCTCCTCCTGCCCCAACACTCACTGCCCCACTCCCTTGTAGGACCAATGCTCAGCCATGAATCACAGCACCAGGGATGAAACATCAACCTGTAGGTTTTTTCTGAAAGGAAAACCCTATTTCTACCCACAGCTATTGTCCTGACAGACCAGGAGTACCAACTAATGGTAGTGCATGGGAGGGAATGAGTGGGAAGCAGGGACTTTTCAGGCCAACCTTCCCAGCAGACTGAATATTTTGTAAAACTGTTCTTCTTCTTTAGAAAAACTCTTCACCTTCCTTTGTAAAGTGTAAATGAAACCCTTCTGCTTTTTGACAGGTTTGTCTGGAGGGAGGTCCTGATGTCTATCGATGAGGGCAATTGGATTGCCTCAGGAAGGTAAAACCATCTGGAAAGGTTATTTGCATCTGCATTTTCTCAGTTTGGGACAATGTGATAGCAATGGGAGAGTCTTCAGATGGCAATGGAAATGTCAGCCTTTAGTAAATATCACAGCTGTAAAAGTGGGACATTATCTTAAGAAATGTTTTTTTAACTGATAGGAAGTTTTTCTTTCTAAGTAAGCAACAATGTTCACTATGACAGGTTATTTGGTGGGTAAATTTGGGAGGTTTTAGTTTTTACCATTTTCCAGAATTTTGGGGGGATTTTTTTTTAAAAGCAGCAAAAAAGTTTAAAAAGTAATTTTGGACCATTCCCCAGATCCTCCCCTAGACAAGACCTACCTTAATCCACAGTGTTTCCAGCTTAGAAACTGAATTGCTTTTTGTGTCACTTAGAAAAACAGAAATCACTCAAAGCTTCTCTGCAGAGTGGGTAGGCAGAGAAGAACTGATCTATAGTGGTTGAAATCTAAATTTTACTGTCATAAGTCAGTGAAGAAGCATGAACTATTTATCCAAGCAATAGATGGAATGATTTTGTTATTTTTTTTATTTCCTTCCCACATAGCTTTGGTAGCCTGTAAACCCTGCACATCATGTTCAGAATGGCAGTAAGTGACCAGTAGGTGCAGGTCAGTTTGTGGAGCATTCCCCAGGCTGGACCTACAGTGCTGTTATTAAGGGGGATTTTGCCTTCATTGGGCTCTGCCAGTAACAGATGTGTGGAGGCAGAGGGGATAATATGAAATCCTATATACAAATCATCCCACAAGCCACAAATGCTTCAGGGGGTCTCTGCCAAGGGTTGCTTGAATGTCTTTTTCCAAGAAACAGCCCCTCTTCATCATCATCATCATCCTGGCCCCTCATAGCCCAGCAGAGCATTAGGGCCGTCTGGGAATCCCCATGCTCCTGAGGGCACCAGAAGGGAGGAGGATGGACTGGAAACTGCTGGCTGGGTCCTTGGGTGCTTGTGCATGGCCACAGAGGGGTGAACTCTCTGGGCATCCCCTATGTGTGCACACAGAGAGGCACATGAGTGGGGTTGCAATAGGGACACGGAGCAAAGCAGGCTCCTTCAGATAAGGATGTCCTGGATCTGCTTTCCCCCATGAATATCAATTCCCTTCTTGGTCATGAGCCTCTCCCTTGCTTTCCCTGCTTTGTAACAAAAGATCTGTTCAGGGAATGCCAAAGTGCAGCTGGATAAAAATGAAAAAAAACATCTTCTTTCCCTCTGCTCCTTGTAGGGTGTCTGAAAGAGCATGCTCAGCATGCAAAAAAACCCTGCTGACTTCACACTCTACTGGAGAAGGCAACTCGAAACCAACAAAAATAATTGTCACTGTGTTTAGCCAGAGTCAATAAAAGCTCTAAGGGCCTGGCATTGTCAAACCCAGAAGAAAATAAATTGCCAGTTCATGAGCACTCCCTACAACGTATCCTGAAAAGAAGTTTTCTTTCCTTGCACCTCAGAAAAAAAAATAAGGGGAAGGAGAGGGAGAGAGCTGAGAGGGGGGAGAGAGCCTGGCAACACATATTTCATGTCTAATGATATTGTTTTAGCCGTGAGCAATAAACTGTGGGGTCTTGAATGATGGCATAGGAGAGAATAAATAGCAGTTCTGCTTACCCCGATTGGCTGTTGGATCAGGTAGTAAATCTGAAATAAAAACTCTCTAATTTGTAGGGACAGGCAAACAAAGTTGCAAAAGCAATGGAGTGACGTGATTTATCTTTCAAAAAATGCCAATGATTTTGGATGCCCAGCCTGAGACACAGTCAAGGGTCCTGATTTCAGGGAGGGAAAGAGCTCAGTGCAGCCCCCAAAATGCAAGCACGTTTCAGATCTGAAAAAGGAAGGTGTCTAGTGCTAGGCACACAGGAGATCAAACACTGGGGGCTGTGTCTTCAGAATCATTCCTGGTTTTACTCCCTGGCTCTGCCAATCTCCCCAGCAGCAGTGCCCCCACCCCTTTACAAATCTTGCCTCACCTCACCTCAAACCACCAACCACTTCTGCAAGCCAAAGCCAAACCCAGAGTTCTAATAGTTTCCAGAGATCCTGAGAGCATGAGGGAAAGCCATGTCCAAGTGATCCTTTTATGAATGTTTTAACAAAATTAAACAGAACGCAGTAGAATGTAGAGACAAAAAAAGTCAAGCAGAAAATGAACAATACTATTTATGTGTCCTTTTCTGTGCTTTTATCCTTAGGCTGGTAAAATCCTTCTATCTGACCCTTGTTCATCATAGCAATGTTAGGTCCATCACATGAGGGACTTAATTTTCAACTTGAAGCCATGTCCTGGATTTTGTTAGACATCCATGCAGACCTTAGACCTGCATGGTGTTTGTGGACCTGCCTCTGAGTGTCCTGCTCAGTGCATGAAAGAAGTGTTCTCTGTGAAGAAGGAATCACCTCTGCTGTGATAGTGACCTGTGCCAACTTTCAATTGCCTTGAACAAAAACTGCTCAGTTTTTCAGAATGAGTTCAGAGTTCAGAATGATCTGGTGGGTATGAAGGCAGCAGCTAGCATAGAAAGCTGAGGAGCCCTAGAGGAAAATTGGCAGCAAACAAAAGCTGGAATGAGGTTGAAATGAGGCAGACAGCAACTACTTTTTCTTTGGAAACATCCCAATGGACAGAAAGAGCTGGTGAGGGAGCAAGGAATGGAGATGGGTTTATTTGTCACTTTGGCCCATCTGCCAGGAGAAGTTGGAACCCCAAGAATGGAGGAATGTCCCCATCAAACAAACAGGGGTAGAAACAGCATCTTCTCTCTCCCAGGTAAAGAAGCCTGTGTTGTTCAGACAAGGTAGCCACGATTTGCACCACTAGGGTTGGATCTGCTCAATCTTCTTGTTTTTCTCCCGTTCACATCTGACATTCCTTGGCTACCAACCCAGGTGGTTTTACAAAGGCAAAATGAGTTTTCACAGAAATAGGCAAAAAGCTGAGCATACAGCTGCCCAGTGCTTGAAAATACCCACTGCTGCATTCAAAGCTTTGTACCATGTTTTTAATTAGATGTGACAGCTTAGGGTTCAAGCATGTGAGGAATTTCAGTCTAGATGAAAAGGGACTGGGCAGAGATCAATAAGGATAAAGAGGCAGCGATAAGGAGAAGGACCTGCTTAATCTTGTTTTTATCTCTGTTTATTTATCCTCTGTCAGCAGTGCTCTCCTGATCAAACACACAGGCATGTAGAATCCAGTGCACTTACTCCTTGTGACATGACAATAACAACAGAGCTGGCACTCACATCCCTGGTCACCCCATCCCTTAGCAAACAGGATCTTCTGCTGGCTGACACGCAGCCACCACTGCCCGTGTTTGTTCGCCTGTGCTCATCAGCTCCTCAAGGCACTCAGCTCTGGCCTGCCTCTTGTCCTCTTGTCCCTTCCTGTGTAGCTGATAGAAAGTGTCACTCTTCTCCCACACCTTCCCACTTGACAACTTGCACTGGGACCGGAGATGGGCAAGATGAGTCCGTGAGTTGTTAGAGAATGGAGGGTTTCGGCCCTCTGCTCTCACCACAGCAAGGAGCCCAACTCTCCTCAAGCTCTTTTTACTCCACATCTCATTTTATCTTAAGGGATTAAAAATCACCCTTTGCGTTGTCTTTCCAAAAAAAATAAAAAATAAAAAAAAAAATAGCACTCTGCAGGTGAGAGGCAAGGGTCCAGGGGGCTTGTGGAGCTCAGTGGGGGAGCACTTCATGCAAGTCAGGATGGAGCTGGGTGCTCACTCATTAGACCTTTTTGTCTTAAGCAGGGGTTTCATCCCTGATTTACACCCTTCCTGATGGCTCTGCTGTATGTCAGATGTATTTCTCTGCTCCTTGGGGTTTCACTAACTTGTCCACACAAAGCAGGGGCATTGGGCAGCCTCTGCAGTGGAGAGACTTGCAGAAAGAAGTGGCTGAGGCTTTCATGAGAGGTGGAGCCCAGTATTCCCATTTGTACCAGGGCCCTTTGCACTGCCTGAATACACCATCTGACTGAACTCCAGGGCAGTTGCTTGATTTAGAGCAGCTGGGGGTACAGCTGGATATTTGGAGAACACACATATTGTGACTCTCAAGAGAACAACTGGACCCTAAAGGACAGGATCTATAGCAGTCCATACTTAGCCATACAGCCTCTGAGCTATTTCCAGCTCCCCCCTTCCTGGTTTGTTGAATAAACCTAATTCAAGCAAGGCTATTTTAACATCATTGCATTTGTTTCCAGAATGATTTATCTGCCAAAACTGTTATATGCCATACCTTCCAATCAAGGCTTTTCTACTGAAGACTGCATGAGGCAAAGTATTTCCAGCATTGTCCTAATTACCTCCAATTTTTACCTGCAAATTAGCAATTTCTGTAAGGCACCAGAAAATATTAACCATCCTAACTGCTAGCACATCATAAGTTTAACTTCCACTCTAGGTAGATGTAGAGGGAAGCTGATGGCAAATTTGATCAGTGACACTACTGAAGAGTGAATACAGCACTTTTGTAAACCCAGATTCATTTTTTTCTAAACTTATTTATTGAAATATCCATATTTAGACAGTTTAGATTGTTGCTGTTTTCTGCAGATTTTGCCCAGAGACTGAGTTGGTCTTTCTTGCATCTTCTTGTGGTGCCTCATTCTTTCTAATATCTAGGGAGGAGACTGAGTGATAGTGTCCCTTGCTAAAATAACTACACTTGTAACAGATTAACTAGGCCATGGCACTTTTACAAATAAGTTGTTAAATCCCTTGGCAGCTTTGAAATAAACAAAGGCTTCACAGGTGTTCTGTGCCAAGAAAGAAATGTCATTTGTTTCACATGTTTCCCAGTGAGGGTGCCTTTGAGACGGGACAGCCAGGATGTTGTTGTTTATCTGTCCAAAATGGGTTAGGAAAATCTCCTATCAAGATCAGTACTCAATAAACAGCAGCATGTTGGAACAACACAGGTTCCAAAGGTTGCTTTCAGAGATGAGGAGGCTTGCAGCTGATCCAGATATAACTCTTGTGATGCCCTCCAGGATTGCCCATGCATCTGCACTATTAGCACAACTACTGTAAGCCAACAACCCTCATCCATCTCCTTCAAGAGAAGACCATGGGACCTGCTGAGATCTTCCAGTGTGTTTCCTCACTTAAGTCCTGCAACACGAACTCTGCCTCAGGCTGCAGCACTTCCAGACAAGCCCACTGAGTATTCTGGCAAAGACTTTCCCCAGGGTCACCACGGGGATGGGAGGAGTGGTGACAGGGGCTGGCAGTAGCACAGCTCCCACATCAGCTGCAGGCAGATTGCAAATCCTTATCCCTTCTGCTGCAACTGTCTCCGGAGGTTAGCTCAGTAAGAACCTTTGTAAGAACAATATATTTAAAGGAAAAAAAAAATTAAAAAAGCAAACAAGCAAGACAAATGATGCCTAAGACTTTTACACATCTAGGAGATTGAAATTTCCTCTTGTGGCATAGTTCAAAGAAAGTCCAAGAAATGCGAGGCAAAAATTCCCAGATTCCAAACTGGTTTTCCCCTGTATGTTCAGTTTCTTGTCAACAGGCTTTGAGGGTTTTATGATGTGTTCACATCTGGAAGAAACTCCATGCATCCCCTTCTAACCCTTCCTTCAACCTCACCCTTACCATGTCCCTTGTCGTGACCCATGCAGTTGTTGGAGAGCTGTTGACCATTTCTTCTTGTATCAGTCATAGTTATCTCAACATCACCTTTGTCTGATCAGCTATCTCTATCTCCTGCAGATAAGCAGAAGCAAACGGGGTAAGGGCTATCATACCAGCATGATGACTACCTGAGATCTAGATGTGCTGGGGAGGATCTAAAGGGCTTTAGGCTTGGGCTATTCCTCACCAAGCTACCCTTCCTATCACCCTAAAAATGTCAACTTTAGTAATCTTTTAAATTATTACTATTCAGCCCTGCTCAGAAGAGAAATACGAGATCCAGAGCTGTCACTGAACTCCAGCACACAGGATGAGAACTGCTCTGTGCCCTCCACAGTCTGAGGATATTTGCATCCAGAGTCATGTCAGAAAAACAGAGAGGCAAGTTGTGAAATGAAGAGCTGAGCTGAGGTTCAAATCCAGAGTGTAAACTCCCAATGTAATCAGATCCAAGAGATACAGATCAGGGAGTTATATTGCTTTAGCTATTTTCAAAATCAAGAAAAAAACAGGAAAAAAAAAAGTGAAAATGAAGGAAAGTGTAGAAGAAAAAAAGAGGGCAGAGGAATCCTTACTACATTCTGAAGAAGGCAAGGCAGAGCTTTTTATTAAATGTTATTAACACATTAATTTTTGGCTGAATGCTTCTTTTGAATTTCTCTTTGTATTATTGCTTTGCTCAATCTACCTGTTTCTTAATCTGCTAAGGAAATGAACTCCTCTCTATTCTGGAAGTGTAAGGTGCAGCAAGCAGTGCCTGCTGAGTATTTTTGCTCAAACCAGGGACCACAGTCCAGGCTCCTGTTAACATTTTCTCCTCTCTGGCTCCTCATGCATGGCTGATACTTACAAACGTGCCAAGCAAGAGAATCAGATACTTTTTTTCTTACCAGCACACATTGGCACTCCTTGTCCCAGACGCTCTGTGGCCATTTCTATTTTCTGATCTGGCATTTTCTCTGATGCTTTGGCCAGTTTGGAGCAGGCAAGAGCCTTTCATGCCATGCCAGTGGTGGTACAACGTGTTCAGCACAGAACAGGCAAGGGTGTACATGACCATCTCTCCCTTGGAACTGGAGCCAAACTGGGACTAAGAAGTTCTTTTAAGAAGTATGTTTGTTTTACTGATGACCTTTGAGAAGAAATGACTATGCTGTCCCATTTCTTCTACTGAACTTGGCCTGCCTTTCATTGCACAGCCTTGACGAGGGTGGAGCTGGGGTGATTGCTTGGCATCCAGTGGCAGAAGTGAACCCACAGGCAGGAGAAGGCTGACAGTCTGCAGTTGCATATGTTTTTGTGAGAATTCATTTCCTTGTTTTCCTGAGAGGTCATGCTCTTTCCACTGCTCACCTGTGTAAATGGAGTAAGAGATTTTTAATCTTTTTTATTTTATTTAAAGTCTGCTCTACTCACATAGCGTCCTCAATGAACTCAAAGTTTTATCAGCTGGTTTCTGAAAATCAGACCTGCTGATCCCCCATCAAGACTGAATTCACCTTCAGCAACCAAAGCTGCCATGATTTCCATACTAGAAAGGCAGTGTCTGTGTTCACACTTGTGGGGATGGTCCACAGATGATCCTGTATGAGAAAGATGAGGAGTTTGGGCATAAATCTGGAGTCTTTCTTCTTTTTTTTTTTTTTTTTTGTACCCACCAGAAGACACATCCTAAGGCAAGTTTAGTTATATAAATATGTTGAAGTTTCTCTTAGATAAAGCAGAGCTGAAAGCAGGAACTTTCTTTCTTAGTCACATGTGGGTGCTCTGAAGATTGACCTAGATGCAAAGCACATCAGATTAGACTGGTTTGGTATTAGGACACCTGGTTCTTCACTTGTCCCTGCATTCCCACCATGCACATCTAGGACTGTGCCACCAAGTCCAAGGTTCCCCAAGTACAGCCTCTAGACTTGGCAGTGAAGTGTCTGGTGTTTCTTAGACAGGGATAGGAACCCTATGGTAGAAATCTTTCCTTGGGAAGATAACCAAGGTAATTTTAAGATCTGGCACACCTCACTTAAGTGGGGTTCACCTGCTCTCATGTAGACACTTTTTTAAGATGCTCCAGAGATGTCCATGAACCATAAATCAAGCCAAGGATAAGTGGTACATTAGACACAGGTATTTCTAATGCATACATAGAAAAGAAAGTGAGGATAGCTCCACCTCCTATGGAGGTCACACCATGACTGTTACTCTGGTAAAATACCTGGTGATATTCAGATTTTAAATTCCCCAGTAGGGATTCAGGTTTGTTCTGTACCAGTTTTGCCTTACCACCTGGCATGGATCAGATGTCTATGGGAGGATGTTAGACACAGATTACACAGTGTAAAGAATAAATAAAAGTATTGTTCAGACTGGTTCACTTGAACTTTTTTTTCATAGTGTACTTTATTTTGAGGTAGCTCCATGGTACTTTATTTTGAGTACCTTTGGTTTCTCTTCTTCTGTCTCTGTAGCTGAAGGCAATATTTTAAAAAGTGAAATTGAGGAGGCAAGCTACCCAGATGTATGAACTGGGCATAGCACTCTGATAACTGTGGTGCCCCAGTGAGCAGACTGGTCTTGAGAAAGTGAACTGGTACAGAATGAGTTTAAGAACTTTACAGTAGAGATAAGGAAGGATCTTCACATTATTCAGTAAATTTGAAACTCCTGGTGATCCATATGGTCCCTTTGCTCTTTTACTGATGTGTGATCATGAGCAGAGATGTGCAGCCCATCAGTAAATCAACCTAAATACTTTGTTATAGCAACTCTCATTACAGAACATTGATAGATTAACTGTGCTCCGTTTCAGTTTATGAGCAAAGCTCTTTGCTCTCCCTGGCAGAGTGATTAATGTAAGGTTCACATACTTAACATTAGAGACCAGTATTTATGGCCTTAAAAACATCAAGAAAAAAGCAAAATGTCTGCTGTGACAGTGTATATAGTACAAGTGTCAAATCTTATCAAGGATCCTCTCATCCATTATAGCTTCAAGAGGTGCTATCATTTACCAAGCTGACCTGGGAGGCCCCAAAGCCTCATTGTAACATTCTTTGTATGGTAATCCAGTTAAGAGCAAAATGCAGGCTAAGTGAGACATAGCTTAACACTTTCATACACTCAATAAAACCATTACTGGGAAAGAAATCATCAGTAAGCCAGCCAAAGCCATTCTTCTCTGAGGGAGAAGGATGGAGTAAGAATCCTCCTCAGCCAAGTGAAGGGATTTTTCTCCCCCCCCTTGCAGTACAAACATGCTGAGAGAAGTGTTGCCACTACTGATGGGTAGGTGGTACAAATTTGGGGTTGACCATAGGGTAGGGTTGAGGCATGGTACAGGCCAAGGCATCACAGTAACCTCTGCAATAATTAGAGTTGGTTTCTGTGATGCTGCTCTTGCTCACTGTGGCTGGAACTTAGCTGGGTCTTGCAGAAGAGTCATAATGGGTTTATCTGCAATGCAGCTTGAAAGCTTTAGGGAGGACAATACCTGTTTACATTGAGGTAATTTCTCTTCTGGGTGTCAGAATCCAGAATCTTGAGCAAAGGAAACAGATCAAATAATTTCCAGCTTGGACATGTTCTTGCCAAGTCAAACTTCTCCAAAAAGACCTGGATTGTCCTCCATCTCCTGCACATCAGGGACGTGCGTGTAGGCACAGTCTAAAGGAGCTGTACTACTCAGTGGCTGCCATCCCAACATGCTTCAGAGATGAGCTCAGAGACAGTTTGATAGGGTTGATTTATTAATATGCTCCTGTAATAGACAGGTGTTCCTGAATGACTAATACTGCCCCTATTCAAGATATCAGTTAAGCACTCAAAGGCACTTCAACATGCACAGAATCCCAAACACACCTCAGTATCATTGACTTCGGTGAGACACCAACATGCAGTTACAGCTCTGTACATACTTTCATGAATCAGGACCATTATTTGATTAAACTACTTGTGATATTTGTGAAAATGCTGGCAGACTGCAAAAGTTTCATTGACACAAGGTTGAGTCATTATTTGTCCAGAAATGTGAAGGACTAGCACCCAGCTTTCTCTCTTTGCCCAAACTGGTTCAAATCACACATCACTTGTGTGTGAGTAACTGCAAAGAGCTCCAGTGATCTTTGGTTTCAGCATACACTTCAGTGGGCTTAACTCAAACAATAACAGAGGTTCAGAGATTGTCATTTTTAGACATGTTTTGCCATGTCTAAACCAAAAGAAACTGTGCAGGATCAGGTTGTGAACTGATAAAGTACAAACAACAGATAGGACCAATTTGAGGGTTAAAATGCTGTCCACCACCAGCTGGGAAAAGGGTTTGGATGTTTTCTGGTTTGGAAAATTTCTTTTCCATGATAACGAGCTCTCAAATTCAGCTGTGAGCTGTAGTTAAAGCACTGCCTCTCAATGCCTGGAGTCAGGGGCAGCTTTCCTGGGCTATGCTGAAATGTCTCCATTTGATGTTAGGGTGAGGGATGGTCGAGGAGTTCACATTTACCCAGAGATTGATTGGGGGAGAGGCCAGGCTTGTGCCAGACTTGAAAGAGAACATGCTTCTGAGAGATAAATTCATTTTCGTGTTTATTTATCTAGAGTAGAAAAATGGTCCTGCCCAGTAGAGCATATGCTGGGAGTAATGAAAGACAAACGTCAGCTTTTGAAGGAAAACACCCATTCATCAAAGGACATGTAAGAACAAACAACTTGTTCATTAAAACACAATTGAAAGGTGGCTTCTCCTCTCCACTCCACCTGCTTTCCCAAGTTGGGGGTTGCATGGGAAACTGCTGCTCTCCTCCCTTTCTGCTTACTCTCTGTCTTGAAGCAGATGAAAGGCTTTTTCCGTCTCAGAGATGGGTAAGAAAAACACACAAAACCCAGGTCCACAGAACTTCACCAGCTTTTATTTTAGTTTTGGAGAAGGCCACATCTGCATTCAGTCCAAGTCTGTTGTTACATGGCATGGCTGAAGGAGTAACCCCATATCTGGGCCAAATTCTGGGGGGCACTTTGTGCTTTCTGCGAGACCTTGTGGCAAGTGCTGGAAGCTGGTAATGTGATACATCCCAAGGATCCCTCTGAATGGGAGGAAGCAATCAAACTCCTCTAAATTTTCCCAGGATGGGAAAGCAATTTCCTCCTCCAGCTGTAAGAATAGAGCAGATTGAAAGGTCTAAGGGAAACTAATTATTGCCCTTTGATGAGTCTATCAGGAAGCTGAGACTGGCTCATCGGTGTGAATAAATATTTTTGTCTTTGACTTAGTTGTCTGGGTAAACCCAACAAAAAGAAATCATCAGCTTAGTGAGTCAAGAATCTATATCCCTGCATGCAATATCGATTCCTTTCATGAAGTCTCACACAGATATATGAACATTTGTAATAAGTACAACAGAATAAGGGCAACAACCAAGTTATGGAGTAGGCATCCCAGATAAACCCACCAAGGTTTGGGCTCTGGCTGGTTTATATTGTTGCCCATTACTCTGTTCATTTTGTATCATTTTTCTGGCCACTCCCCAGTGAGGCTTTTGATTATGTTTGCAATAACATTGGTCATCTGCATCTCTGGAAGCCATAACTAATTAATTTTGGTAAAACCATGAAACATGATAGAGAAAGACAAGTTTTGCTATGGCTCTCCCTGAGGCTGTCTTTTCTTATAGCATTACACAGGAAAGCTTGAGATTAGCAAATAACTGAATTAGTTGTTAATTGTTGTCCACTTTTAAAGTGAAGTCACAGTTCAGTTCACTCCTTTAGGAAGGGGTCAGCTGAGCCTAAAAGATCATGTTTACAGTTCCCAGTTGTCAGCAATGACTTGCTGCTTTAAAAAAAATATATAAATTAAGAAAGGGGAGACTTGGAGACTCCTCTTTAAGCATAGATTAGATATAAAAAGTAGTGAGCGGAAGAGAGAAATTCTGCTTTGCATCTGAAATCTGTGAACAGGACCCAAGAAGGAACAATACAGCTTCAATCTGGGAACACCCTGTAAACCCAAAGCCTAGAAAAATGTGGGTAGGTAAAATTACTCACCATCCAGATCACAAAACATCACTGTTGGCATTTCTTTGGATGTAACTGGAAACGTATTAATTATGATCCAGTTTAACTGGGGATTTTCTTAACCTATAAAGTTCAAGTAGCTGTTTCTTCTCCCCAGACCACTGCTCTGGCTTTGCTGACTCTGAGACTAAATAGCAGCCTTGTGCAAGTGACCTTGTTGACAACACTTGGCATACAGGCTTTTATTTTCAAAAAGTGAGCAAGCAGACACCCAGGTTTAACTTGTGACCTATTAATATATCTAGCTGGGACACAGCAAGGCCACAGGCATCTCAATTTGTACAGTCATTTGTTTGAATAGCATATTACTTTGTGCCCACGCACAGGCCAAGCCTGAGTGTTTTGCAGGGCAGGAGGGAAGGGCAGTGTAAGCCCAGCCACATAGGGAAGAGCTGGGACATCAGGAGGCAGATTCCTCTTCTTTCTGTCACTTTTTTTATGTTAGCTTTTTTCCCCCTATCTCTCTCTCTCTTTTTTTTTTTTTTTTTTTTTTTTTTTTTTTTTTTTTTTTTTTTTTCTCCTTAAAAATTTTTTTAAAATCTGATTCTGAAATTAGGGAATAACCTGGGTGAACTCTCCACCTGCATTGGCTCAGCTGTGCTGACCATTGGATGCAGAGTCACAGGCTCATTTATATGGAAAGATATGGAAAGGAGCAGCAGCCCCTTCCCCATCTCTCCTTCCAGCTCTTCAACTCCTGTGCTGATCACCCAGGATGCAATTAAGGAGAGAGGAGAAATTGCAGCTATCATATGGTGGATGGTAAGTGTGTTTTTCCAAGGAAAAGCTGTTCTGCTTACCTGTTCCTGCCATGTCAATAGAGATCCACAGGATCTATACTGGGGGATATACCAGTCTACTCTCATGCTGGTCACTAGTGTCCTGCCTTACCCATCTGAAGTCTCAAAATACCAGTTCAGGCAGTGACAAAGTGAATGGGAAATACCTCACCCAGCTTTAGCCACCAAAATCTTGATATTTCACCTGACAGAGCCCCTTATTATCAATGGGGAAAAAAAGACACTTTGTCATAAATAGTAGTCTCCCCCTATCTCAGCATGAGGTGCTGGTACTCATCTTCTGCTGCTGAATAGAAAATATGGGAGGTACAGACCCTACCAAGCACACCAGACTGAACCATGCTGCTAGATAATGTCCTCTCTCATAGCAGCTTCTCCCATCCCCATTTGCAGAGCAGTTCATGTCACAGCTCTGTTGGTCACCTCCGGGAAAATCAGCCAAAGGAGCTGCTGTGGCCTTTTGAATTACTGGGCTCAGCTAACCCAGCTGATCTTCTTGAAGTGACATAAGCCATATTTGTATGTTGCCCTTAGCTGGAAGAAGCCAAGGCATGGCAAATGTGAAGTGATAAAGGAATTAACAGCTGGGGTTGGGAACCCCTTCTAGAGGCACTGCTGGAGACAGAAAGCTGTGTATTGGGTAACAAGACAAGCTAAAAGACCTCCAGGTGTTACTTCAGTTGATCAGAAACTATTGCAAGATTTAAGCACTAAAGCTGGTCTGTTTTAGTAACTCTGTTCTGCTTTTCTTGTGTCAAGCAAAATGAAAATGGCAATCCTAGAGATAACCAGGCAGTCATACAACTCAAGATTTATGCATATAGACACATATCTAGTTTTTATAGCAGGCCAGGAAGTTCCACCCCTTGGAAAAAAGATTAGGGATACGTCAGGCAGAGCAGACACAGTGGTGGAGCCAGACACTTAACAACAAATAAATGAATGAGAAAGATCCTAGGTAGCAGATAACATACTAAAAAAAAATAATTTCATTGCAAAGGAGAAGATATCAGAAGTCACCATGTTTCTGCTAATTGTCAAGACTCTGCTAATTGTACATGGAGCTGAGCACAGTGCTGAGATAGCTGAATGGTTCTTGCACTGCAGGAAGGTTGGCCAAGGCTAAACTCATTATTTCTGGGCATGGGACAGGCTGGAACCATCAGGCTCTGCCAGGCCAGGCTTGTTCCTGTGGGATGCAATGGATGTATCCCACCCCCAGAGGCAGCTTGCAGGTGCCATCCCTGTCCTGGAGGCCAGGAGAGAAAAGACTTGGGCTACTCCATGCCAGTTGTGGTAGGGACTGAAAACACTCCTAAATGCATCTTGTCACCAAGTTTGGAAGTAAATGCATGCAGAGCACTGCCAGTTCTTCAAGTCAAGGGAGGCTACCAACATGCATGTGTTTGCAGCTTGATCTTTCTGTCCTTTATGAGCAGCTGTGGGATTTCAGCTGCTCAGAGCACAAGGATCAACATCTCTGAAAGTTTTTCTTATCTATCCTCCTTCTTTATGGGAGACAATTTTGTACAGGTGGAGATTTTACATCAGATGTGGGACTCAGCTTGAAAATTAAGAAAAAAATTAAGTACCCATATAGCGAGATCTACACAGAAGCATTTTCTAATCTCCTGTTGGAATTAATGAAGAAATACAGGGTGATTCATCTGCATAAGAACAGGTGTCTAGTGACATTTCAGCCACAGAGCACCAGACACCAGGGCTGGCAGGTGTGACACAGGCCATGGAGACCCGTGCCCGAGAGGCAGTCACAGGAGACAGCAAGAGCATCTGAGATGGCACCAGGCACCTGGGACTTGTGCCTCTGGTCTGTGCTTTGACACTTCATTTTAGAGCTTGGATCTGTGCACCAAATCCCACCCAGCAGTCTGGTGAATCCCACCAGGCATTTCAGAAGTCCAGTGCTTGGCATCTGTGGTGACAGGATGCCTGTATTTGTCCTCGGAGCAACAGTGCAAGTGGGCAGGAGCCACTCCCAGAGAAATCAGCTCACAGGGAACCACTGGCACAGCTCCTGCTGGGAACAGACTGCTGGAATAGACAGATCCTGACAGCTACACATGGATCTGAGCCTCCAAAAGGAGTTTAATTCATTTCCACAGTCTACAGTAACCAGTACTCTGCTCAAGAGAAAGATCAGAATTGCAAACCTCTTCAAGCTGTGGGAGGAAATTAAGGAATGTTTTCCTAAAGGGTATAGAAAGTTTAGGGGAGTAAATCCCATGGACATAAAATACATAATCCCAAAAGAATATAAATACTCACAAATCACCATTTTTCACATTCTCCTCTTCAGTTGCTTTGACTGTAGAGTGGGGGGAATATTACCTATTTTTCAAAAAAATTCTTACTTCTCCTGCAGCCCCTTGCCATGCTCTTTAACTCTTTTTTTTTTTTTTTTTTGTTCTGGACATGTCCTGCAACCTGTATGACACTGCTAAAGCACTTCAGAGAAACTTGTCAACTTCATGAATGCAAATTCTAGGACCAACAAATAGAGAAAAAAGTACTGTGAAAAATGTCTGCCCTTGAGGAGAGATAACTCCAACCTTGGTAGGGATGTGGGGAGGGGTAAGGGATGTCTGTGGATCACACACCATCTGTGGGTGGCTTAGAGCTGTTTTCTACTGGCTTGACCCAGCTTTCTTCCTCTTTCTGAATTTGCAGGCCCAAATATGTCATCATTTCAATATTTCCTCTGTCATTGCTCAAAATAATTTATTTAAAGGGAATAAAAAGAATGAAAAAACCCTTATAGTTGTAAGAAACTTTGGAAAGGGCTTTAATAGCTGCAACCACATGGTTAAGCTGCCTGTAGATGCCTGGTTTGGTTTGGGTTTTTTCTGAGGTTTTGGTCCTTGCTCTCACAAGGGGGAATTGTGTGGTAAAGAGTTGTCAAATGGGAGGGAAGGAAGGTATCTCTAACAGCTGATGGCATCTTTTTGTATCACAGTTGTTTGTATTATCAGTATTACTGTACCAGAAAATATATATACACACACACCAGAACAGGAGTCTGGGCCATAAGAAGCCTTTTAATAAGGCCTCCGATTTTGGCAGAGGTCTGTCTAGCCCAACTTCCTCAGTCTGCTTTTATAAAATAAAGCAAAATATTCTTTCTTCTTTGCCTTTGAAAAGAGGTGACTGGCATGCTGCCACACACTTCATAGGACACAGGATATCTCCCTTATCATCTGTGTAGAACTTAACTTTTTTTTTTACGGGCAGAAAGTTCGTTTGCTATTTTGATGTGAAACTGGGTTTCCAGATTTAAGTTTTTTCCACCAGCTGGAAACAAACAGTGCTGCAGCCAGCATGAAAATGCAACGGGAGAGCAGTGAGCGTGGCATTTTTCAACTCTTTCCCATGTGGGTACCTCCAAGCCACTTGACAAGTCTCCAGAATACCTGTCCTTGCTTATCACTAGGAGCACTGTAGCTATGAAAGGTTGAGGTTTTGTCCTGTAGGAAATGAAGGATGGAGCAAGGTTAGACATTAGACCTTATGTCAGGTAGACATTGGGCTTTCTCAAGGCCCATTCTGCTCCTTAGCCTTTGGTTTTCCTCCCTCTTTGAATTGGAACATGCATAAACAGAGAGAGACAGACACCCTCTCTGCCATAATACTTTGACCACTGATAAGAAACTTTCCCTGTGTTTTCCATCATGCCAACCTAGGTCCTTCCTGGGGTGACAAGAAACAAACACATTTCCTCCCACACACAATGCTGGGGTCTGCTTTGAGAGCCCAAAGAAAGGTTCAGCTCAGGATTTTCTGTATAAGTTTTAATATATACAACAGATCTGAGTTCATTAAGCAAAAAATGTGTGGAATGAAACTAGAATAATTTCAAAAACGGGAAAAATATACACTCAATTAGAAGTGGATCAAGATGATTTATTTATGCAGTAGTGTTGAGAGTGTATGTTGGGGAATATTGCTGTACGGTTCATCTTACTGCTAGAGGTGAATTTGAGTCACTGTGCTTGGATCTCAGAGTGAACTTTCCCAGAATTTAGGAGGAAGCCTTTAGATCTCACCAGAGTATTAACTTCAGCCTTTGAAGTTGTTTATGTTTGTTTGTTTGTTTGTTTAAATAAGTCTACTACCTGGAAATACCACAGACTTTGGTCCCTGCAGCCTCCTACAGAATTGTCCACCTGGTCTCAGTGCAGTAAGGATTCTCTTCCCTCTTTGTCCTGTTGCACCAGAGAAGGATGAAAGAAGATAGAAGATGTGGCTGCTTGTCCCATGGAGAGAGGGCTTGGCTGTCACCTCTTGCCCTGCACAGCCACTCACTGTTAGCATGGGGGAACAGAAAGGTCTCCTCACCATCCTGGGCTTGGTTTGTGTCAATGATCCTCAAAGCTGTAGAGTAAGAGGAAACTCATCTCTTCTGCAACAGCCCAGATATTCCCACCTTCTCATCAGACTCCTCCAGCTGAACCAGACTTCCCCCCATCCACAGGTACAGGCTTGGCCATTGGGTGTATCCCCCAAACAACCCTGTCTCCTCTGACTGAAGCCATTTCCCCATCTCCCATTTTTCCAGGTTGGAGTGTGCAACCTGGAAAAAGTTTTATAGACACTTCTGAATGGTGAAAGCAAGCTGCTCTTCTCATTTCCAGCTTCCAGATGTTTCACCCGGCAGTCACAGGATGGATGGGTGCTTCTCAGAGCAGCAGATAGCTCCCATGAGAAATCTGACATCAGCTAACAGTTGTGTTGGCTTAGCATATGTTTGTTTAAATGTTAAAAACTCATCCTGTGATTTATTTTAACCCGTTTTGTCACTTGCCCACAGCTACTTCTAGCAGGCTGTTTAGGACTCCAGGGAAAAAGCAAATTGAGAGTGTTCAGTGAGTGCCCTGTGAGCATTAAGGACAGAACCCAGTTTCTGAAGGAAGGTTTGTGCTGTATGGGTTCTGCTGGACTGATCCAATGGGCAATAAAATACTGTGAGCACATCACTCACAGGCTACAGTTTTCTTCTGAGCCTGTGCCAAGAGCAACCTGGTAGCTGAAGACAAACTTGTGTGGATGTTAAATTAAAGACCTGATGATTCTTATGGGTCCCTTCCAACTCAAGATATGTTATGATTCTAGGATTCAGATTTGTTGACCAAGGGAGATTTTTATATCCTAGGAAGAGTTTGCCATTTAAGAGAAAATGTTCTACCTCAGGATGAACAAGAGATTGTCCAGAGCAGTGACAAGCAGCACTTGATCTGCAGCCTTGTCCTGACACAGGGAGACTCCCTGCTCCCTGGTAGTCTACAATGAATGAGCTACTCTGCTCATCATGTGAATGACCAAATGTTTCCTGGGCAAGAGTAAAAATGCAGACACAGGGTGCTCAACATAGGATGGGAGGTTGAGACTAAGACCCTGATCTAAATTAGGCAAAGCCAACTTGAATGCAGGTTGTTGCATCTTACAGGGATACTCAATTACTGGAATACTGTGTGAGAGGTAAGTTTGTGTCTCACTCTTCTAGGACAGCTGAAAGTCTCACCCTTTTCTCTCTGACCCCAAATTCCATCTCTGTAGGAATATGTACATTACCATAGAAAGCTTCAACAATCTGATGGTTCATATAGAGAGATCAGAAGCTGTCCAATAAGCCCTACTAAAAACCTTTAAATGTAAGTAAATTGTTGCTGTCAGTGCTCAGGATTTGAATGTTTCACTTTCCCAAATATTTTTGTTTAAACCGTACATTTGCAAGATGTGGAATATTGTTGCTGGATTCTTTTTTGCTCTGTTTTCTTCTTCTTTTGAGTGTAGAGTGGTGTTTGAAAGAAAGCAGTTTTGGGCTTTTCTACCTAGTACAGCCAGAGGGCTATTAAAAAACAAAACCAAATAACACACACACACACACAAAAAAAAACCAACCAAAAAAAAAAAAAAAAAAACCAACCCAAAACCAAAACAAAACAAAGAGAGAAGAAAGAAAAAGAAAAAAAATCTGAAACCTTCTCAATCTCCTGACCAGCAGTGACCATTATATGATGATCAAAACAATAGCATCATTGCCAGAATTGTTACTATTATCAGAAAATCACAAGCTGCTTTAAAGAAGATTGTTAGCACCATTGTTATGGTTATAAGATGGAGAAGATGAGGCACAGGAGGAAGATGGGACTCCACACTCACACTTCTCTCTGTTTGAAAGGTTTCACCATTTTGGAGCAGCTTCAGTCCACTCCCCCAGACTGAACTCTCCTTGGCTGCTGGAGAAGTGCATTCCCCACCCACAACTTGCCAAGCCATGCTCAGTATTTCCACAGAGAGCAGCTCATCTCCAGGACTGCATTAGGGCTGCTATGATATATGAAGGCTGAAGCAGCCTTCACACTGCCTCCAGTGTGGTATTTGCCTTTTTTTATTTTTTTTTTTCCTGGGAAACCATGATCTATGTTGTGGGTGCCAGGGAAATGTCCTCCAGATCATCAGGCTCAGCCATAACCCTGGGCTGTGCAAGAGGAGGACAGAAGGCTTCCTCACAAAGCCCACAGGGGACTGATCCAGCTGTGAGAAACAGCTGTGTCTGTTTAGATGCTGGAGAATATTGTATAGAAAAGGATTGTTGAGTCTGGGCTACTCGCCCTTCACCGTTTGTTTTTTTTTTTTTTCCAGTAATCTGAATGTGAAGCCTTAGCTACCTGAGCTGGAGAATACTCAAGGCTGCCTACCCCAGAAATAAATAATCAATTAAAATAAACCCAGCCTTGCTGTACACAACAAAGACCAGTCCTAGGAGGTTTCTCTGTAAAAGCTACACGCTGCCATAACTTCAGGCTAAACAAGTCTGAATCAAGAAGTGTTTTGCCCCAAGTCTGTATATTTAATGGGAAGCTGATGCTTATTTTCCATGGGAAACTAATTTTTCCAAAGGACATTTTCAGCTTGGCAGCTCAGCACAGTGCTGCTGTGACAAGCTGCTCTTTTTGCTGCACTGACAGATTTTTTTGAGAAATATTTATTTTTTCAGCAAAGTCATGAGGCCAATGACAGGTACATTGTGGAATGCAACAGAATGCAGGGAAGTGCACAAGAAAACATGGAAGCTGGAGCACAACGTTTTCACTGGCATAGCCAGATAGAACACAGACTGAAGCCACATTTGTGTAGCTCTCAGTAAAAAGACATAAATTATGGAATAGTCCAAGTCTGCTGATCAAATTAAAAGACCTGAATGGAAAATTTTTTGTCAGGTAGACCTAGTTATTTTGGGGTTTTCCTGCCAATATGCAAGATGTAAATCATTTTGCTTGGTCCAGACCTTCATTTTCTAGGCTTAAAAATGTAAATCACAAGAAAAATACCTTCCAGCTCCAGTCCTTACCTTGGTGAGAAAGAAAAATTTGATGCCAATGAGAAGTTTCTGTTTAGCTCTTAATCAGATTGACACTTCTGAAGTTGTAATGCATTTCAAAAGAAAGCATTCAGTAGAAAACATTCCAAAAGGTACAAAGGCACAGTTCTCCAAAGTTAAATGTCTTCTGGAACTGATGTCTTTCAAAGTGTCTTTCTTCTTCTTCTTTCAAATAAGAAATTAGACACCTGAGCTTGGGTAGTTACCAAAGCATTGCCTAATAAAATGTTGGGATTTTTGGGGTTTTGGGTTGTTTTTTTTTTTCAGATGAATCAGGCGCCAATATCTTCTAATGCATGGATTGGTGCTTTGATTCCTGCTCTTTCAGTCTCATGAGACACCAACCCGTATCAGCTGCTGTGATTCTCTCTAGGAGATGGTGTTTGAAAACAATCTTGTGAGTCCATATCTCAAAGGACTGTTTTGCAGACACATTCTAAGCAAATGGCTCTGTCCTAAATAAGCAGAAAAAGGACACAAAGTGTGCCCAGTCACAAAATCCAGCTTCAGAGTACCAGCTCATCTCAAATCCCTTCCCATAAGCCATCAGTGACCTAAATCATTATTCTCTTCCAAACTTCTTCCTTGTGGATGGAAACTGGCTTATATTTTATCCTTCTTGCTTTTGTTACAGAATACAGCCAATTCACCCACAAAACTCTCTGTGGGCATCATAAGCCAATTGCATCCAATGTTATACTTTCCTCATGCACCAAGGATTATTTCAGCACTGAAAAGAGTTCAGCCATAACCACAAATGCTCAGGGAATAGAAATCAGGAGATACCCAGTGATCATGAATCTCTTGAAACAGAGCTGGATATTGAATTATTGGCTTGTAAGCTGACTGTTTAAAGGCAAAAAGAAAAAAGAAACTTTTTAAAACTTCATGTGAATGATTATTCATAAGAGTGGTTCTGTAGCCTTTTTTAATCAAAAATTTCCTTCAATTTCTAGAAGCTATGCAAAAAGCAGTTACTTGTCAAAATAGGCAAACACCTCATTGTAGGACTGTATACAGAGCTTTATCTAAACAGATGAAGCACCCATCATGCCAAGAGATAGCTGGTAAATTGGTTCATACCACCCTTTATTGTCTTCATAGCATCGTTGTGCAGATCAGCTGCACACAGTGGAAAAACAGTTAAGTCAATGGTTGGATGCAAGGTTTACATCTCACATTGATTATGAGCAGGAAATTCTCCTGGTTGTGCTGTCAATGAGGTATCTGAAAGGAACTGGGATCACTGACAGATGAACAGAGTCCTCACCACTCAAGAAGCCTCATGTGCCCAGTGTGATCAAACTCTCTACAGAGTGCAGAATTGGTGGCAAGAATTGGTGCCTTTCTATTCAAACCACCTTGCAGACAGGACCCCTGGCCCCTGACTGTGCCCATGCTAGAAATTTAAAGGAAACATTCTCACCCACTCCATAAAGCTGATGAAATGGTCTTTTGCTAACTTTCACCCCATGGCAACTAAATCTTCCCCAGGCAATGCCCCAGCAAGGCTGAGGAGACAGAGCCCTCCAGGAGCTGTTCCTGACAGGCAGTGGGTCCCTGGGCCAGGGATGTTCCCAGGGTCATTTCCTTTACTGGTGTAGCTTCAGAATGCAAATTTGCCTTATAGTGTAGTGTTATGCTGAGGCTTACAGGATCCTGGAACTGTAAAATGATGCATTTTCTGCAGAATGACTTCCACTTATTCTCCAGGCTCCTACCAGGGAACACAGCAGGTTGGCCCAAGTTAACAAAGCATAACACTACTTTTGCAGTGACCCCGTGAGAGCTCTGATGTGCACAGCACTCTGCAAACACATTACCAAAAGAAAGGCCTCACCACCAAAAAAAAAAAAAAAAAAAAAAAAAAAAAAGTATGATATAAGCAGGACAAGAACCAACATGGGTATGGAGAGTCAGAAATCAATGAGATGATCTTGGGAGGCACATGAGGAAACTGCTCAGCTGTAATGCCACATCCTTTGTAGGCATGACTGGATGTTTTTGAAAGCATAGAGAGCTGTTTTCACATCTGGACAAGAGTACTGGGATGCTGCAGGTCAGTCCTCACACATTTTTCTGAGTAAAGCAAAGCTTGCTGAGGTGCGTGCAGAGATCTGCTAGTGCAAAACCCAGCACTCCTCCAAACTGCAACTATTAGGACACCTCTCCTGGGAATCCTGAGCCTTCCCTACATTTTGTAGCAAATGCTTTACATTTACACATTTTTTCCCTCTGCTGGCAGCCCCTGCCAGCTCCCTGCTGGATTCTTTCCCTCTTTAGCTTCATCATCGCCAGTGAAGGATGCCAAACATTCTCCATTATGTGCAGCCTCATGATGTTCCCATTCAATTCTTGCTGACATTTTTGCAGCTCCATTATTTCAGCTGGGCTAAGACAAGCCCAGCAAGATGTAACTGCCTCTGAGGATGTAATAATGACTCACAGGATTTGAGAGGATGGGAGAACTCAGAGCCACAGCTCATGGAAACATTCACACACATTTGCAAAGTAATCCTTCAGTTTCAAGAAGTTATTTCTTGTAAGCCAGCTTTATAATTTTTGATGCCCAACTCTGAGCTTTTCATAGTTTAATAGACAGTTATGAACTTTTGAAGTTGTAAATTTTGCTTGTATGTCTTTCCCAGGAACCATCTCAGAGACTCCTGACTTAACTCTAATACAGCTATTCTCCCTCAGCTCATTTTATGAGCCATGGAGGCAAAAAAGGAATTTCTATAGTTCAGGTCATCTAACTTTACCTGGTGCTTTCTATCAAAATCTTGTCCTGGATTTTTCAGTCTGAAAGAAGAGCCAAGGACAACTTGCCATGTAGTCTACACATAAAGTTAGGTAGACTTAAGCTTTTTCAAGAAGTCTCATGACTTGATTTTTTAATTAACTTTTAGGCTTTTTCCTTTAAAGAGCATTCCATTTCTGATGTCTAGAGGTCTGACTGTACTGGTAGACACACGCCTGTGAGCACAGACAAAAAGCTTGCCATCTGACAGTGTCAGCTGGGCTCCTACACTCTGCTATCACACACTTTGCCAGTTTTCCAGACCTGTAATGCCATTTACCTCAATCTGAGAATAAGGCCCAGGACCAGATCTTCTCCATAGGAAGAAGTCTTCTTTATCTGGGGATGCATCAGAGTGCCACAGCATTTTAGTTCACCTGTCTGGTCAGTCCTCCAGAAAAATTAACCTGCGTCTGACTGTTTCTCCAGGATTTTGGTTGCCATTGAGGTGTAAGGAGTTTCAGTTTTCCCATTTCAGGGGCAGTAACTACACCTGTGAGGCACTGCTCAAATCATTCTCAACTTTGCTCATGTGTGGACTCACTGCTGCCTTCCGCTGGGCTCTTCCTGGATGAAAAAGCAAAAAAATATTGCAGCCAGAGAAAATCCTGGAGATAAACCAGGGCCAGCTCCACCACATCAAGAATAGATCACCCTCCTAACTGCAAGTTTTGAATGAGATACTGTCTAGCAAGTATTTCTTTTGCTATAAGAGCAATTACACCCTCATCATGTAACTTCTGCCAGGGTTTGATTGATCTCCATCACTGAGAGGCAAAGAGAGGTTTGAAGGGGGCCCTTCAGATACCTGATGGGGGCCTCCAGGAAAGCTGAGGAGGGGCTTTTTACTAGGGCAAGGAGTGATAGGACAAGGGGCAATGGCTTTAAACTGAAACAGGGTATATTTAGGTTAGATGTGAGAAAGAAATTCTGGACTGTGAGGGTGGAGATGCACACGAAGAGGTTGCCCAGAGGAGTTGTGGATGTGGAAGTGTTCGAGACCAAGCTGGACAGGGCTTGGAGCAACTCTGTCCAGTGAAAGGGGTCCCTGTCCATGGCAGGGGGATTGGGACTTGATAAGTTTTAAGGTCCCTTCCAACCTAAGCCATTCTATGGTTCTATGATTCTATGGTCAGAAGGTCCATCTCTGAGATATCTCTTGAAACCTTCTAACACTCTTTCCTAAACAGTCACCAACGAGTGTCAGCCTGGGGAAAATGAATAAAAAACAGATGAACCACAACAAAAAAAGGGGCTATTAATGTGTAAGACAGAGTAGAGGGAATTAGTGTCTCCCCTGATCACACTGGATTGCTGGCTCCTTCAGGGGCTGACATTGCTCCAGGCACCATGCAGCAGGAGCTCTGCACCATCCTGGCAGCTACAGCATCGTGCCCAGGCCCATGGTGATCAGCAGTGTGGTGCTCAGCCTCAATTACAGGGCAAGTCCACTTTTTTTCACTGAAATATAATATAGGAACACAACCACCTCCTGCTGAAATACCCACTGATTTAAATATCATCTCTTCTTTGCCTAAGGCCTTGACAATTTCGTAAATAGATTTTTAAACAGCAACCACAATTTCATAATAAAAGCGCAAGGGATCAGAAGACACTGAAATTCTACTCTTAGATACATTGTATGCTGAATTTTACACATAAGAGTGCATTTTCTTATTAGATTTTTTCCAAGTCTCCATCCTACTTTTATTCCAAAATAACTTCTCTAAGTGACATCTTTAACATGTAATAACACATATTGACTTTCTCCTGAATCTAAGCCAGGACACAGGATGCCGTCATCTGGTTTTCTCCCCAAATTCCCTTAAAGCCCAATAAATCTGTGACTATTTCCTCTCTGAAGCCTCGGAGGATATAGAATTACTTCACAACTCCTCGAGCCCAGAGCCCTCAGCATGGCTGATGGAGAGCCAAGATCAGAATGAAGTTGCTGAAATTGGGAAGTGAAACAAAAATAGTTCCCTGGAAAGGAGCAAAGTGCAATGACAAAAGCAAGCCCCATTTGGAACTCCAGCATGATGGTTATCCAGGCATCATGGTGAAGTGTTTGCCTCTACAAACTGTTAAAACAGTAGCAACTGTCATATGGTTCCAGTCATAGCCCATCATTAACAAAAGCTCTGTAACAGCACTTGATGCAGTCATGGGCCAGTGCAATTTAGTTTTCTCATTGTACAGTCAGCAGTTCCTAACTTTTCCTGTAAAGGCATAAATTATGTTTCGAGTTCAATTTTATACAGTGTCATTTACCAAAAAAAAAAAAAAAAAAAAAAAAAAAAAAGCCACTTGCCCTTCCCACATTGCTATTTTACTGTATGATCCATGTCAGATTAATCTCCATCTCTGGCATAAGTTTTATCAAGCATTACATTGCTGCTGGCTTTGAAGCGGAATTTCACAGGCTGCCCACGTTTGTGTGGCTCTGTGACTGTAACACACAGTGCAGTTTGAGGAGTTTCTCTTTCCAGCAGTGAAAGAACAGGTTTTTTGCCACTTTCCCCTCCTCACCTTTCTAACAAGAGCAAAATAACACCAGGGTGTTTGGCCACTCTCCTGTCTGTATTCACATCAGGATCAAAGCACAGACATTGCATGGAGCCAATGTCTGTGCAAAACCACCTGCTCCAGCTCTCCCATGCAGGGAAATTCCAAGGGCAGAGATTGTTCTGTTCAGGTCATTTCTCCGCATAGTAGAAGAGATGGAGCTCAGAAGTGTGTGGCCAAAAAGGTCCCCATATATGCACCCTGATGGCCAAGGTTTTTTTATAGCTGATTATCCTATTTCTATTTGCAGACAACTAACATTACAGAAGGCTTTTGGGATATGCTAAACAGGTTGATGCTTTTCACCCATGTCAGAAAGAACTGGAGGTTGCCTTTCCTCATCAACAGTAAAACAGGACAGAGGAAGGGAGGAAGATCTTTGGTGTTGCAGAAAAGCAGGAAATGGCTCCACCAGTATCAGAATCTCTCCCAGCACCCCATAAGTGCTGAATATCCTGATCTCCCATCCAGATCCATGGTTAGCTCTGTGGCCATGTCACATTAGGGTATTTTCAGACATTTCAAGGTCTCACTGCATGTCCAGATGATGCTGCACAAATACCCTGCATCCCATGGTCCTGCTCACCAAATTTGGATTTGCAGCCCTTCCTCTAAGCAGAATGAAGGAAAACTGCTCAGTTTGAGAGTGTTCTCATTGAAATGACTTTCTTCAATGTCCTCAAAAATCGAAAGTAGGACTGGTAGGCACATCACTGTAGTTTAATGATCCCTCTTCTTTCTGCTGTGTGCTCTTAGCTTTGCAGAAGCCAAACCATTAAAATATGTGTTTCTCTCTCAGCATGGACTCTTGGCTCTAATTATTACTTAAAGGACATGGGTAAACACAGGAAAAGATGTCCCAGCAGGAGGGAAGGGATTGTGAGCACATTATGTTCTGACAGCAATTCAAAATTGCCAGTAGGTTACAGAGTAGGAAGTTGCAGATAACAAGTTGTTTTATTTAAATAGCCAATATAGAGTCTGCTCCTGCAGCCAGTGCTGTACACATGTAGAGAACTTCGTTTGGTCAAACAAAAAAAGGCAAGAAAAAGTCACTTAACATCCCTGAAGGATGCATTAGGCTGAGAGATTGGCCTTGGGTGTCCTCTCTGTCCACAGCAGAGAAAGTCACTTAAGTTAAGCAGCAGAACTCCATGGCAAAGCTGGAAAGCAGCAAGGATTGTCTGGGCTTTCCCAGCTCCAGGGTGGTTTTTATTTTTCATTTAAACACCTGTGAGGTTCTCTTGGCATAGTAATTGGGAAGGGCAGTTAAGCACCCAGCCCCTCATGGTGTCCTAGCCCTTGGATGTGCAGGGCTACAAAACAGGGCACAGCAGCAATGGACAAAAAGAGACATTCCTGGGAAAGAGGAATTTATTTTGGGATTTATTTTTGAAAGAGGAATTTATTTATTTTATTATTTTGCTTTAAATAGACCTTCTTGTTGATGTGTTCTCATTTCTCTGTTGATCCTACTTTTTCCTGATCCCCATTTCTAACTCAGACCTCCAGTCTCACATCTCTCTGCACTCCCACAACCTCCACCCACCCTCTTCTCTTCCTTCTTGAAACCACTACACCAGCACTGCTGCCCCTACCCAAACCATAGATAAGTGTGTGTCACAGTGCACCAGGGAAACAATTAGAAGGAAAATGGTCATTAGTAGCTGCAGCCATTTGCCAGGGAGGCAACAATTTCATCAGTCTTTCTGGGACAGACAAAATCACCTGTGAAAAAGAAAGGATAAACTGGAGAAGGATTTCAGGGAAAGTGAAGTATGCCAAAGGGTCTCCACCTCTGTGATTTTCAGCATCCAGTGGAGAGTTCATGTAATTTACATAAATGAGCTCCTGTATTGATGACATTTGCTCCTAGCAGTAGTGCAGCCATTCCTGTTGTGTGGAAACAAGTTACACAGACAGGGAGAGTGTGGCAAATCATTTCCCATCATTGAGTTGACCTCACACTGAAAAAACACTGCTTGAGGAAAGCAACAAACCATTCTTCATGGCTCCCTGGGGACAAGAGGAGGGCTGGCCCTGCAAGAAGATTTCAGGCATCAGGAAATAGGCCAGTGGCTGAGTTCAGGCAAGCCATGCAATGCCCATCACAGGAGATTTTTAAAAAGAGACAAAGCAAATGTCTGTAACAAGCTGACCAGGTCTAACTGATCTTGCTTTAGGGCAGGGAAAGGGTGAAATGCTTTCTAAAGCTGTCTCCAGCCTTATTTTCCATTTTGCTACCTATGAAATATTTTCAGGCAACTGTGATATCTTTGTTTCTTATTTTCCCTTAAAAAGCAGTTGGGAAACTGTTTGTCCACTCAGCAGAAAGCCTGCCATTCAAACCCCTTGAACACACGAGCTGGCTGCCATCCATTTTGACTAAGACTTTTAAAGAGGAGCTGGGTAAGCTGAAGTCAAATGAGATTACCAGTCAGTAATGGTGTTCTTGGATGTGGGGAGCATGGTCCTCCACTTGGGGAAAGAGAAAGCTTCATGTATCTCATGTATACTGCCAAAAAAGCCACCCTGGTGGAACAACTATGATGTTTATGATTGGGTGATGCTTCTGATCAGTGATGATTAGGGTGGTTCTCAGAGCAGCAAACCTGAGATGAAAGATTTCATATCATATAACCAACCACCCCACTCCAAGTGTGCCAACAAAATTAAGAGAGACTCTCTGGAAACACATAGAATTCGATTATTTTTGCTAAATTACCACATCCATGGCAAATTACAGGCTGTCTATTGGAAAATATCTCCTCTCAGTCCTGCCATTTTTTGTTCTTCTGTTTTGTTTATGTTCCCAGCATTTTCCCCTGCTGGCAAAGACCCAGTGTTTTTTGGGAAGAACTAAAGATAGGCTTTTGCTCCACAGAACACCAGTTAGTGGTTGGACTAGGTTGCAATTAGACAGTGTGGTCTTCCATTTCTCTGCAGACCTGAGATATCAAGCTTGTGGTGTGACCTAAAACACTATATCCAGACCTGAGCCATGCCAGACCAAAGCAGTGCAGAAATCTGACTGGTGTTTAGAGGGGCAGTGATAAGGGCTATGTAGTCACAGACTATCAAAAGCTGCTTCTTATCTTGAATGTCTTCAAGGGGCTTGAAGAGGGATAGAGGAATTCACTGACTTTAGAATCCTGATGGCTGGGAGAGCCCATTTCAGCCCTTTGATGCACAAGAAGCCCCAGGGACTGCAAGGAGGATGGAGGATCATACTTTGCTGAAAGCAGGGAGGCCTTGCCCAAAGTCACCAGCTTGGCCTCAAAAGCTGTAAAGCTGTGTTAGCCCAGCAACCAGAAACCCTTCTCGTGCAGAAATCAGGGGGTTCAAAGCACTTTAACCTTTCCAGACAGTGTAGGGATGAACACTGAATTTTTTCCACCAGGTTTTAAGCAGAGATTTAACTATCAGCTCCTTTTCTTCTTTTCTCTTGCACATTTGCAATTGGATTTTTGTGCTTCAATCTGCAACCACGTGCTGGAGGTCTCAGTGGGAAGAGAGGAGTTCACTTAAAGCCAGTGCTCAGCATGATACAGTAAATTCTTCACAGACTGGAAAATGGCTTAGGAACCCACATTCACAGTTAGAAATCATCAGCCTTCTTGGCCAAAATAGGGACATCCCAGAGAAATGTTATCCCACCAACTGCAATCTCTGGTGTCTGCACTGTGAGTTATCCTGTGACTTGTGGGGAGGGGGCAAACACGCCTGTCCCAGTACTGTCCTGTCTAAACATTTCCCAGTTTTATTGTGTTTATCATCACATCAGATCCCTGACATATGGGATTAAAGGTGAGAAACTGAAGTACAAAGTCTCAGGGTAGGCTTTGAAAAGATTATGATAAGCATCTGCTCCAAATCTTAAAAAAAATGGTCCCACAAGAATGACCTAAGATGATGGCAGAGCAGTGACTTTCTCTCCCATACCCCTCTTTAAAAGCACAGAGCTGCTCCTGCCTTTAAATGGCTTTTCCTTAATTTCAATTTAGTCCCTTTGAGGCTCTGAAGTGAAATTACAGTCTTATACTTGCAAACAAAAATTTTTGTAACAGCTACTCAGTGACACCTGTAACCAAATTAAATGGGGATTTCAAATATTGTAGCTTGAGTTTCCTTAGTGCACAGGTCACTATGGTACCTGTCTCTTGCACCTGGAAAGGTTTGGGAAGGGAAAAAGAGAAAGCAGTGAAAATCAAATTAAATGAGAACCACAAGATTATTTTGGTAGTACTTAAACTCAATTAGCTTACTTAATGAGAGAATGCTTCTTTTATTTCTTTTTTTTTCTGCACAAGTAACTGGCTTTTCTAACATGGGTTTCTCATAAATCATCATAGCTGTCTTTCACAATGCTGCCCAGGGAAAACAAGCTAAAAAAAAAGAGAATTGAACAAAGTTGTTAATAAAGATAAACTTTGGAATCCATTATGTGTGCAAGCTATATTATTTCCGGATGGCCACGGGTTTATCTGGATGTATGCAGAAGGGATGAATGAACCCTATAGAAAAGTTTCAGCTCAATCAGTTCAGCTTTCAAACCTGAAAAAGTTTCATTTACCCCAGGGAATTTGTGAGGAGAGAAATTCTCACCAAAGCCGGCGATTTTAAATTAACCTTCAGGTCAGGCCAATGCTGCACTATTCTCATTATTTAATTAACAAAATTCATGCTTTGAAACTTTAAATATTTGCAAATTCATCCCCTATAATGACTTTCATTCATTATTATTTATCTAGAGCCAGAGTCAACCTGTAGCAGCTCTGGTTTCCTGCAGCAGGAACAGCTGGAGGAGACAATCCAGGCACTCTCTGTAGGTGTTTAAATGGGAGCAGAAATCTCCAGAAATCTGGCTCCAATTATGAGCACTATGGGCTTTGAAAATCTGACCCTCACCTTCAGTGTCTGCTAGACATTTTCCAAACAAGTCTGATGGTAATGGCACAGTCACACAGGCAAAGTGCTTGCAGGGTAGACACAGCACAGGCTTGGGGCTTTGCCAAGGCAGATGCCCTGGTGGAAGGCCACAGCTCTTCCTCCCACCAGCAAGTGTCTCCTAGTGGGACCCTGCAGGGTGGAGGCAGCAGCAAGCCAAAGGTGGAAGGATCTGACCATCAGATCTACATTAATTTGCCACCAAAAATAACTTTGCTGTGAAAACCTCGAGATTGTGATGGGAGAACACCAGGCGCTTGTGTTCACTGCTGACTGCAGAAAAAAAAAAAAAAAAAAAAAAAAAAAAAAAAAAAAAAAAAAGCAGCAAAATCTTCTCTCATCTAAATTTTAAAATTCATCTTTAAAAATCACAGCAACGCTCAAAATATATCATTTAACTTAAAGGATTTTTGTTTCACAGCTGCCAAGGACAGTTCCACCTTTGTCATCAGCTTGCTGGATGGCCCGAAGGAAAACACTTCACCTCTACCACTTTACCAGAGCCTTCCAGCTCTGGTCTGTTGCTGTTAAAAGAGGAAAGTGATGCTGACACGCTGTGTAAGTGCTTGGAGATTAAAATGCTCACACTCCTGACAGATGGAGAGAGTCTGTGGGTATGTGCACAGGAGCTAATAAGGCTTTCAGTACCACACCTGCCACCCTGTACCTGCAATACTTGTGAAAATGTCCACTGATGTTTTTAAAGCCCTGCTCCTCATATCTGTTCATCTACCTGCCAAGCCTTCATGGCCATAGGAAAGCAATGACTGGCACCTGTAGGTACAGCAGCAGAGGGAAGTTAATTTGAATAATGACATCTTCTAAATACTGTTCTAGGCATAATCTTGCTGTCCCTTCCCTTGGGCTCTTCCTCGTGTGCTGAGATCCCATGGAAAATGTGGAGATGAGTGTCACCTTCTTTCATTTCACTGTGTGTGGCCAGGTTGTAGGCAGAACCAGTGAAAGGGAGCAGAAGGCTTGGCTCATCTGTGTCACAAGACAGGGACAAAAGTGATGCCAGGAAGGAAGTGGCAAGTTTTGTGTGGACTCCAGTGTAAGAAAATGACCATTAAATGTGGTGGCAAATTTAACTGATCTCTGGGTACACATCACTTTCTCTGGGAAAGCCACACATCTGGGGGGTTACTAAAGGACTTATAGACTTGGCATCCCTGAGATGGGACTGCACTTGCTCCTCCCAATGCCAGAGCTTGCAGGGAAGCCTGTGGGGAGATAAATCTCTATGTACCAGTCCCACCTTGGGATAACAATGCCAGTACAGGATCTGGTGGTCCTTGGTGTGTAGTCCGTCCCTACTTCCATCCTTGCCATCCTGCCTCTGGGGTCCCCAAACCCCATCACTAAGAGCCAGCAGTGCCAGCCATTTCAATGGAAAGTACATGAAACCCTCTAGTGGACAATGAGAGGGAGTGGTCTTAGGCTACAAAGAGTGAATATTTTTGTTGCTTTTTGCAGTTAACACCGCTCTGATCTTGCAAAAGACTGTTTTTCTCTAAGGGGACATCTTGCCTCTTTCTGTTGGTGTTTTTCTCCTGGTTTTGGCCACACCACAAGACAATGCTCTGAGCTGGGCCCAAATGCTTGTATTGCCAGGGTTGGAGGCTGTTTCATGGGTAGTGAGGGCCAAGAAATAGCCTGGTGGGCAATGTCCGGGTGGCAATGCTGGGTGTGGGGTGGCCTGGGTAGCTCCATTCTAAGAGCAGATGAAGTGCTGGGGGTTAGATGTAGTCAGGCATGTAACTGTGTAAGCACCTAAGATTTCCCCTCTGCAACCCTGTAAATCCAAATACCTCAGAGGCTTTCCTGAAAATCTTTTTGTAGTTTAAACCCCTTTATAGCTCATTAAGTGTTAGGTAAGAGCCTTGCCAGGGCCCCAGGGTGAAGCACTGTCTCTGTGAGGCCAATGGGAAGAGCTGAGTAGGAAAGGGATTTCCTTGCATAAAGTTTCTAGAGTTGTAAAGTCCAGTTTTTTTCTGGTCCTTGGTATTCCTGAAGTTTTTATTTTTGACTGAGCAGGATATCCTTTATTGCAAAATACATTTATCTTAGCAACTCCTTCCTCAGCCTAAAATCCTCCTAGAAAAGCTGTGGCTATCAGGGTGCCTTTACTGAGAGCAAATACGAAGTCTGCCTGGCTCTGTGACTCTGTCCTTATCAAGCTTGTCCCCAGATAGATGGCAATGAACATCATCACCTCAGCTTGGCCCTCTTACCCTCCAGCAGAGATGCTGCAAAGAGCTGCTCTTTTCAAGACTCAGCTTGACAGGGTGTTGGTCCGTCTTGTTCAGACTGTGCTTTTGCCATGAGAATTTGGACTTGGTGATCCTTGAGGTCCCTTCCAACCTGGTATTAGGTGATTCTATAATTTTGATACTGCAGGGACTGAAGCATGCACAAAGATGTCCAAGCCAGTTTTAGCCTGGGTTACCTTGGCCCTTCAGGCAGCTGCACACCCTCCTCATGGTGACTGCCCTGTTGCAGCACCAAATAAATCAGCCAAAAGTTTGTTTGGCTCTGCTTTTTCACAATATACAACTCACAGTCCTTGAAGCATAGACACAACCAGAGGCATAAAGATGGATGGGGCACTGATAGAACCTTGGTAGGGCCCAGAAGTGTTTGTAGCCATGTGTAAGTGACACTGCTGGAGGCAGAAGAGGTTGAAGGTGAAGATGCTGTATGTGAATTAGAGTGATGGATTTGATGGGTGCACTGTTCGGTGCAGGAGGAACTGGCTGGATGGTCACATCCAAAGGGTAGTAATCAATAACTCAGTGTCCAGATGGAGACTGGAGACAAGTGGTGTCCCTCAGGAAAAGGGAAAAGTACTGTTTTGTATCTTCATCAATAACAGCATTGCATTCTCAGCAAGTTTGCAGATGACACCAAGCTCAGTGGTTGCAGTTGACATTCCTGAGGGACAGGATGACATCTGAGGGGACAGGGACAGGTGCTAGAAATGGGACTGAGGTTCAACAAGGCCAAGTGACAAGGTACAGAAAGGTTCTGCACCTGGTTCAGGGCCATCCCTGTTATCAATACAGTCTGGATGATGAAGGGATTGAGAGCAGCCCTGCAGAGAAGGACTTGGGTGTACTGGAGGATGAAAGAAAAAAAAGAAGAAGGAAAAAAAAAGCTGGACTTGACCTGGCAACGTGTACTTGCAGCCCAACAGCAAGAAGGCCAAAAACATCCTGAGTGGTATCAAAAGCAGCTTGGGGAGCAGGTCTAGTGAGGTGATTTTGATCCTCTACTCTGCTGTGGTGAGACCCTACCTGGAGTACTGTGTCCAGTTCTGGGGTCCTCAGCACAGGAGGCTGGACATGGAGCTATTGGAGCAAGTCCAGAGGAGGGCCACAAAGATGATCAGAGGACTGGAGAATCTCTGCTATGAAAAGAGGTTGAGAGAGTCAGGTTTGTTCAGCCTGGAGAAGATGCAGGGAGACCTTATAGAGGCCTTCTAGTACTTAAAGGGAGACTGTAAGAAAGATGGGGACAGAATTTTTATCAGGGCCTGTTGCAATAGGACAAGAGCCAATAGTTTAAAATGAAAAGTGGGTAGATTTAGACTACATATAAGGCAGAATATTTTTACAGTAGCAATGGTGAAGCACTGGAACAGGTTCCCCAGAGAGGAGGGCCCTTTGGACCGCCACCTTTTGCCCTCTGCCCTAGCTGCCTATCCTTTGTACATCAGCTGAGCTCTTGCTCAGGAATCAGGACATTCTTGCTTGAAGAGTGCACCCAACCCCTTTCCCATCTTGGAGGGCAGTGCCTACCTCTCCCAAGACATGTGGGGGGACAAGGGCCTGTTTCAACTCTTCCAAACACAATTGCTCCAGTGTGGGTGAATTTTTTTAAACTGTGTTACACTACTGAGTCAGACAGGGTATGGGAACACACCTCTGTGCTCTGATGGCTGGGGCTCCTCTAGAGGAAGCAAAGTGTGTTTTTTCCTCTTTGAATTTGTTCCTGCATTTTCTCCTATTCCTATTTTAAGCAAATACATATGCTAGTTCAAGTAGGTGTAGCAGTCTGTGCACCAGAGCAGACTTCAACAGGGGTCTCTTAGTTTCTCAACAGTATTAAGGTGTTGAGTGAGCTGCCATGGCTCAGTGAGCACCTTAGAAAAGATGCTTGTCAAGTATAAAATAATGTTAACAAATTAAAGCGATTAATTTTAGGATGTGGTATGCCAGAAGTCAAGGAAAAATGCAGCTGCTGGCCTTGCATTGGGGTGCTTTTGTCACATAATGTCCAGAGGAATCCCAGTAGATTGAAGGACCTTTCACTATGTGCAGCAAAGGAAATTCTCATGGTCTTCATGGGTTATAAATGGAACTGTTGTTGAGTTTCTTCATGCAAAGGTTGCCTGCTCCCCAGAAAAATATCAGTGGTACCAGAAAAAAAATCACCCAAGCAGATTTTCTCCCCATTGAGATCCCCTTTCAGGTGCAGCCATGTTCACTCCAGCCTGGACCTCAGCTCAGTGGCTTTCGTACGTCCCTCCAAAACAGTTTATTCTTTTTTAGCAAAAAAAATTATTGAGTAGTAGCTGGAGGAGCTGAACAGGCTCAAGTTAGGAAAACCAGATGCATCTGAATCATCTGTCAAAATCAGAGGCCAGCAGTTGATCTATGGCAAGGTAATGAAAAGAGTCACTCTTACATTAATGGTGCCGAACTCTAGGAGTGCTGCAAATCACAGAGTGGGATATTGTATGGAAGTGTCAATGTTACTGATATCCAGAGGCCTCTTACTGAAATACACACTGATGAAAGGCCTCATGTGTGTGCTCAGATACAACCCAATAAAGTCCTGCTCCTTGCAGGAAAACAAACACAAGATCTCATAGCGTTAAAACAACAGTCTCCTGTTACCCTTTTTTTGCAATGTCTGGAGAAAGACACTGGACTTGAGAGACTTTAAAAATTGTTTTTTCTTATTGTTTTTTTATAGGCCTAACAGCCTACCTCCAAGGTCATGCCATTGAGAGGCAGAAGTGATGACTCAGGTGCCATCAGTGAGTCCAACACCCTGTCCTGTGCTGCTGGAATTTTTAGCTGGGTTTATAGCCATGGTCTTGAGGTCCCATCTGAGGCAGAGCCTCAGTGCATGAAGTCCTCCACAAACACACAGTGAGGACAGACCTGGCCAAGTGGTATTCAGACCTTTTCCAGGAGGTACATAGGTGGATTTCTCTATAGGGAACCACACCCCTTATGTCCAAGAAATCCCCACCACAATGACAAATCAGGGTGCCAGTGAAGGGGAATGCAAGAGGGAAAGCACTTGGGGACATTGGTGAGGAGCTTTCATGTGGAGGCAATGATATATGTGGCAGGGACAGAGAGCATTGGGCACAGTTTGGTGTTTATACAATGGTTTGTCTTGATCTAGGGAAGTTTCTGCTCTGTCTAGTGGTCTGAAGCTTGATGGCTCTGGTCTGATCACTATGACCAGTGGTGACAAATGTGGTGAAGAACATGCTCAGGGTCACACTGAATGCTAGAGGAATAAACCCAGACCTTCCCAGCACCATCTGCATGCCAAATCAAATGGGTGCTGGAGGACAGAGCATCCCCCTCATGATACTCGCATAGGATTTGAATGGTCTTCTGGCAAAGAGATTAGAAAACACAGAATCAGGTCTGCAGGTAGCACATATAAGGAACAGCCAGTTTCTCTTGACTTGATGTAGCTGTCAAAATCTGACACCAGCCCACATAAACTGAGGATTCAGCCCGCTATTCTTGGGGCAAGTAATTTACAATAAAATATGTGCATGTTCTTGGGCAGCCTGCACTTTTTTTTTTTTTTTTTTTTAGGTTATGATTCATTCTAGATTGGTAACTAAGGTCAGTTCTTTCAGTGATAGGAAGTGCTCTGACAGCTGCAAATCATAATAATATATATCTGTGTACATTTGTGCCTACATGCTTATGCATCTCTGCTGTTCTAGCTAAGTGCACAGTCAATGACTTTTGTACATTACAGAGTTATCTTGAAATTGTTCTTGCAAACAGCCAGTACACACATGGTCAGCAGGTCAGTGCTCTGCTAAGACACTTTTACCTCCCACTCAGAAAATTCTGACCTCAGATAGGAACATCTTCACTTAGGATGTTGGTCAGATTAGGCTCAGGAGCTACAAACCCAAGAATTAAGTGGCAGAAGTTTCTTCTGATGTGCTGCCCTTATGCTGCAGGGCATGCCCCATGCTGCTCTGTGGGAAGTGGCCCAGTTCTCCTGGGTGAGCTGCAAGGTTTAATGTAATCCCAAGTAGAAATGCCATCAAAATGTTGCTTTAGTTCTGGAAATTCAGCATAATTCAAAGCTGGTTTTATAATGCTGCCAGACCCACTTCCATTGATGGAAACTAAGGTTTCCCGAAAATCAAATGGAGGTAGTGACAGTGTGCCAGTTTTAGGGCTCCAAGGTGGTGACACTGGTTGCTGAGTCTAAAATCTGGGCACAGAGCAGAGCTTCTGAAGCTTCACATCTGGCTCCAGAGACTGATGGCCATGTCCTTGAACCCCACATAACCCAGTCTGCTCCTTTCTGATAGATCCGCATGATAAAATCCAGCTTCAGTGGGATTTATTTTCATCCCTCTAATGAAAGTGTTTTGATTCAGTTTGCAGAACGGTTTGGAGAGCAGGAAATTTAAAACTAGCACAGTGTGTCATAGGATTGAACACAGAGATTTACTGTCAGCCCACCCAACGGGGCTGCAGATTGGTGAGGGATGGAAAAGGCAGTTTGGGGACTTCAGAAATGCTTTCCTCCATATACTGGTGATTCCCTCATTAAAGAGTGGAGATCAATCTACAATGCCTCTCCCTGAAAGCCTGTCAATCAATTCAGTAATCCCCAAAACCTGACTGAGATACTACTGGAGCCTCAGGAGGTACAAATGAAACACAGCATTGCCGTGAGAGGGAAATTATCAGCTACGTTTGCTTGATGAGGAGAACTGCAGCATTTACAACAGGTATCAAACAAACTGTTGGGTTTTTTTTTTTAAATTTGTATTATCTTTTATATTTCTCAGAACTCCTTAGTCAGACCCTACTTATTAAACTTAAAGGATTAGCCTAGACAAGTAGAGCTGGGGGCCCAGAGGCAACTTTCAGAGCTGAGTGGTGGTAGATAAAGGAAGATGTGTAGGAGCTGGGTCTTCAAAGTGACATCTATCCATGCATTACACATGGACATGGGTGCTGGTTCTGGGCTTTTGGAGAGCTAAGTCCAGCCTGTTTCGCAAAGAAGAGACTTCTCTTTGCCTTGCAATTATTTTCTGAACATCCCCTTCTAGACCTGTTGGTGCAGTGAACAGATAGCCAAGAGAGGCAAGGATGCCCACAGATTGGTTTTGTCATAGACACAAAAGGCAGGAGAGAACAGCACAAATTCTGCTCTGCATCTGCCAGAAGGATTTGGATCTTGTGGGAACCACCAGGTTGTTAAGTATAAAGCAAGAGATGAGATCACCTGATGAGAAGAATGATTTTTCTCTTCTGCTTCTGCTAGTGAGATAGGTTATACTCAGGCCCCTCACAAACTGATCTGCTGCTGTGGATTTCAGCTGCTGTCAACTATCTCCCTAAGGAGGAGGGCAGTGGTGTCACCACACTGTAGCCACCACCACATCCTGCAGCTGGCCCAGACAGCTCCCTGTCCAGCAAAACTGCACCGTGACCCCTGTTTGAATGTGCCAAGGGCTCTCTTATACCTGTTCATGGGGCAAACACACTCCTTAATTCACTCTGGGCAGAGGGGAAAGATGCTACCAGCATAACTCATTCTCCCATGCCTTTGCCCCAAACCCCCAGCCAGTTGTTACCACTGGTAAATGTGAAATAGCTTTTGAAATCCTATTTTTCTCTGTCAGAGCATCGGCTGAATTTGGATGGAGTTTGGAAAACTAACGGGAGCACTGGTTTTAATTTTAGTGGGGGGAAAACAACCCTCCTAAGCTTCAACTTGTTTTCCAACTTCCAGAACAGCAACCACATCCTCCCTGTTTTACTGCTTCTCCTTATCTGACAACGGGGGTTATGCTGCAGGGATAAAACAATGTACTTTAATGCAGAGGTCTCATATGTTGATTGGGAACAGCCACAACCCCAGCCTACACAACGTGTTTTTTGAAAAGATCTTTTCTCAGAATTTCTTTGATGGCTGGGGTTGGGTCCTTTACTTCTTCAGAGAAAAGTGACCTTTCAGTCTCCAATTCTGAAGGTCGTTCCAAACCATGGAGCCCCAAGTGCCAAAACATTTTCACATTCAAATCTCTTTCAAGCAGAACAGGGAGAGGAAGACCAAAGTTAGTGCACTCAGATGACCTCATTTGCCACATCAGAGCACAGACCATTTATTCTACAAAGAGCATCAGTATGTGTGCAGTAGCCAGGATGTCCTGGTAGCCAGTTTTTTCAATATTACTGTTAATAAGCCAGCTTTTATATGGTATGGTTTGGCTGGGAATAAATGTAGAAATTCTACAGCATGCAAAATTTTGAGGCTCTGATCAGAAAAGCCTCCTTAGCACATATGTAGTTTTAAGTACACAAATATGGAGATCATCAAAACTTTCCACAGAAGATGATTTCCAGTGGAAAAAATAGCTTTTAGGTATCTGGAGAGTGAGAGGCCTTTTTTTTTTTTTTCTAGAATTAATATATCTGTAAAAGTTCTGCTTTTTGAGGAAAACACCAAATATTCCTTCACAGTTCAAATACTTTGAAAATGAAATGTTCAGATTCAGCTTGCTTTCCACAGCAAATGGTGAGGGTTTCGGAACCCTTTATATCCCAATTTTCTTTTATGGGCTTGGCCAATTTTTATCTCCCACAGCACAACTTTTCATGTCATGAGAAAAGACTGTGGAGTGTCATAGGAAAGAGAATCTGAGCAAGTCTGGTCTACTGAGGCAGATGTGAGTATAAGGCATAACAATTCCTACCTTAGCCCATTAGCATTTCTAACTTTGAAAAAAGAAGAAAAGAAGGGGAAAAAACCAACTCTCATATACAGAAAAATTTTCCCTTTAAAGAGAAAAACTTAAAACATTATGTGGAAAATACTGATATTGCTTTAATTTTTGTTAAAATTCCCAAGAGAGAAAAAGATCTTCAAAAGCAGCTTCTGAAGAAAGTCAAATTGGATCAAAGAAAAAGGGGTTGTTTCTAAGTCAAAATAATCAATTTTCCAAACATTTCAAATAGCAGCTTTGCCTTACAAAATCAACCTCACACAATCACCTGATGAGATAGAGACATGTTCCTCTTCCTTGAACTGTGCAAGTCCATCATCAAGAGTTCATCAGCCTAATGGAGGAAGGTGTGACTGTATGTGAGAGTAGCAATCCCTAAAATAATCATTGAATGGGGTGGTTTGGAAGTCACCCTAAAGATCACTCAGTTCCAACCCCCCTGCATGTGCAGATGCTTCAGGACCCTCAGTGCTTACATCTCTGAAACTTCAGGACTGTTAAATCCACCCACCCATCTACCCATCCATGTCTTAACTTGTTTGTCCCAAATAATAGGGCCCACTATGAGTAAATCAGTATCTGGTTGGGATGGGGCTGTACAAGGGGAGCTGTTACAGCAATGGATGTCTCATATTTGGTTAAGTGCTGGCAGGCTGCTCAGTCCTGCCCAGGATGCTGTAACAGAGGCAGTGCTGTCTCCCAGGACTTGCACTCCATGTGTCAGGCCTCAGAACAGCAGGATGTGACTGAGAAACCTGAAGGAGGGATTTGTTTGGAATTTTTCTAATTATTTATGGCTTAACCCAGCCCTTATTGTTGTCCATTGCTCTGCAAAGCATTTCACTCACCAGCAGGATTCATTTTAGTGTAAAGCTCTGAAAAGTTTGGACTCACCTCAAGCTGCCCTGAAACATATAACTAAGGGTAGATAATACCATGACCTTTTACCTGCAGCTGCCCAGGGGTTTCTGTGGGATCTTTAACTCTGTAATTGGTAAATGTTGCACAGCAGTGATCTCAGTACAATAGGGAGGCCTTGTGGTCCACCTGGAAACAAAAGCAGAAATAGCATTGGTGCCTTACATGGGTGCTTGAAAACTAAAGGTTGTATTTGACCATAAATCACTGTTTTGCTTGGTCAAGAGAAATGCTAGCACAAGGCACTAAGAAAAGGAAGCAAAAGTATAAGAACCTGCTTGTATTTCAGGAGGGGGAGGGAAAACAGATATGGATGGAACCATTTTTCCTGGAGCCCTGCATTGGTGGGTCTGCACAGGACTGAGCATAGGCAGGATCAGTCCAGGCACAGGCAGGACCAGTCCTACTTCAGCAACCCACAGCCCCCAGCTGTTCTGAGCAAGGGGTGGTGCAGATGGCAAATACTTCCCTTCAGGAACAAACAAAATCCTGGCCACCTCTCACTCTTACTGCAAGATTTCCACTGTATTTGAGACCTTATGATGATTTGTCTCTGTTTCTATCAACCCCATGACTCAGCAGGAAGGGACAATAGAAAATTATAGAAGCAATATCTGGGCTTGTACAGCCAGAAAGTTGAGTGCAGATTATTTTAGGGGAAGAAAGTAGTGCTGGGAAGAGATTTCTTTTAATGCAGGAGCATCTCACTCCCAGGTCACACTCATGATGTGCCCAGCAATGCCCACTGAGCTACCTGGCTGGCAGCCAACGTGTCTGATGTGAGGTCAAAAGGATGGAGTCCAGCACTGTCCAAGTGGATAATGCAGCATTTTCCTTTTTTTTCTTTTTTTTTAAATTATTTTTTCTTTTATTTTTGTCATGGTTAAAGCTGGGGGGAAAAGAGCTTTTCCATTAGCTATCAATATTTGGAGCCTCTAAGCAGATGCACCATAGAGGTTTCCAGCTCTCCTGCCAGGGAGTGGGTTTACAGCATGAGAGTGGATTTCTAGACCCTTATCCCAAGCTATGCTATTCTGTCCTCGCCTCTGAAAGTCCAGGACACCTTATCTAACCCACAGTCCCACTCCATAGTGACAAGGCTGTCCTTTACTGGTTGTGTCTTACTTTGCTGTAAGCTCTCTCCATTATGTGGTGTGTTAAACTTCACACCTCCTTCTACTGCAACCATTGTGCTGGCACAAAGCATTTGATTTAATCACACCGTGAAACACAGATGTGCATAAGAAAAGCTCTTCATCCCTTCAGCAAGAGCAGTGTGATGGGAAGAGCAGACAGAGCCCCTCAGACTGACCCAGAGCACCCGCTGCCTTCTCCCCCCCTTGGAGATTTCTGGGATATGTGAAAAAAAAAACCCCACATCAGAATGCCAGAACTAAAAATACCCCACACCTCATTCCCATGGTGTACAATGTACCTAACAAGAAGCTCTTTCAGAGCACAGTCATTAAAATAAAAAAAAAAAACAAACAACAAACAAAACCATGAGCTTTGCTGGCACTGAGAGCAGTGTTTTGCACGTATTGCTGATAGTGGGTGACATTTTAGCTCTCTGTGCTTCTTGAGAGAGGAATATCTTTTTTCTTTTAATTGGAACTGCTGGAAGCTTATTTTGTTGTTGTTATCACTTTCTGCTAAAGGTCAAGCAAAAGGACATGGAGCTTAATAGAGGAGGTCCTGGAGAGAAATGAGGACTCTGAACATCTTCCTTCTCTGATGCTGCTTTGAACCAAACTGTTCAGGGGTAAGAAAGAGGTTGGGAAGATCACCAAATCCTCTGGGAACAGCCCCCTCCATAACCCCTACCACATCCATTTCACAAGGACCACAGAGCCCATGGACAGAGCTCCTCTCCCTCCCATTCCAACTGGTGGGTGGAATTGACAGCAGCTTAGGGGTGGAGTTGGTAACCTCTCCTCCTCTCTGTTATCCCTTCCTTGTCTGTAGGTGCCTTGCTGCATGAGTATTTTCCCAGGGAAGCTGTGCTGGATCCATAGGGAGTGCAGGAGGAGAGGGGATGCTGTAGCAGGAATGGATACTGTGGTGGGAAGGTGACCATTCTTTTGAAGGTTGCCACCACACTGCCTTTGATAGCAGGAGAATCCTATCCCATGCACTCTTGTTGCAGCCTGAAGCACTTCTGGGTATTTTTAGGTGTTTATTCTCAGCAGTGTTAGACTAGCCAACAATCTGCAAAACTGGAGCAAACGTAAAAAATCAAACTCCTCTGCAATCCATCTCATTCAGGTGACAGGATTATCCCTCAAAGGCTTTGGAGAAGCTTTCTTTGACTATATAGGGAGACCTATTTTCAGCTCCTTCGTAAGTCAGGTTGGATCCAGGCCTCAGATTCTAGTTCAGGCAAGCACTTTGGCATGTGCCATGTTTTAAGTAGGTGCTTGAGACCTTGCAAAGTTCATAGCACTTAATTATGTATCCAGAGGTAAGTGGATACTTAAAGGGTTTTGCTAGATCAAAGCCCCAGTGCTGGGAGCAGACAGCTACAAATCTGAGATGCTCTCAGGGAAGAAGCTGCTTCTCTTGCTCTCTCCCAGGGAAAGCAGGCTCAGAAGAAAAAGTGGGTTTTCACTCAATTCCTCTACCTGTCTTCTCTCTAAGCCTCATCCAGGACCACCCTCATGGGTGTGTGACTGTCTCTGAGAGACACTGAGATTTCATGACCAATAAGGAGCCTGACTGGTTAACCAGAGGGGAATAAAACCAGAGAATAAATTGTTAGCATTTGGGTACATAAACATAAGATCTAAGAAATAAAATGTTTCTACAGAGCCAAGATTAATTTTTACTTCTGGAATTAATTTAAATATAAAACACATTCACTTATTTGTTTAGCACTATGACAGTCAGTAGCCTTGTGATAAAAATCTGTATTGTTATCCAGCATTTTGATTTCTTTACTGATATTTTTATATGTGTACTGATATTGATATATGTGTAAGCTTCTTTATTGATATTTTTCTCAGAATCAGCATGATATAGTAAACAGTATTATATCTTATCTTTTTTAATTTAAAAAGGAGGCATCTCTCAGGCCAAAATTACTTACACTGCAAGGAGATAAAGGGAAGCTTTAGGGATTTTTTATTCTATCAAGGACAAAACAAGGAGAGAGATGGAATAGACAGACAACACTGCAAAGAAGTGTATCATCTGTGTGCCATGGAAGGTGCCAGTTCTGCAGCATATGCTGGATTTTTAGGAATTTCAGGGTTGTTTAAAGCCTGGCATAAACCTCAGAGCCCTGCTGAAGAAGTCTTCCATGGAGATTGGGTGCTCTTTACAAAGATCCTTTAGTTCAGATTTCCATAGTGTTTGCTTCTGTGGTCCAAAAGAACTTCACAATAAACACGCACACACAAAGACACAAGGAGTTATAGGGTTAAACTCTTAAACCTATTTTAACAGGAGATAATTCACCACCTTCTGGAGGTCCCTTGCTCTCTCCATTCACCCCAAAGGGTACTCAGGTTAGGCTTCTATTTATTTTCTTATTTTTTTTTTAAATATCAAACAATGAAAACAAAACAGACCACCATGACCTATTGGAAACCTTGCAGTATCTCCTGTTTCCCCAGCTCCTGGGTGGGAGTTCCCATTAGGACTGGATTAGGGTAAATCAGATTATGCACCACAGACAATGGTGTCTGCAAGCTGGGGACAAAAGGTGTCAGGGCAAATCTCTCCTCAGCCCCACTAATATTGTGCTGCAGCAGGGCTGTGAAACCAGTCCCCATAATCAGTGCTCCTGTGGACAGGCAGTAGTGGAACAGATCCACATTAATTGAAATAAACCTTTGCCAACATCAATCCCAGGTGAAAATGAAGCTCAAGTGCTGGCTGCATCAGCCAGCATCTTCCTGTGATTATTTTCCATTATTCCTTTATTTCATTTATTCTACCTTCTGCTGGCAGCCACTGAGAAAAGCTGGAGGACAAATGAACATTTTGGGGTAAAATACCAAATCTGGCCAAGCCTCACCAAGATTGTCCCCAGCCTTTCAAGCTTCATCAGACTGGAGCTGGCTTTACAATGCCTGGATGGGCAGTCACAAAGCAGCAGGAGCAATGCAGGAGGAACATTTCAAGTTCCCTTCTGTAAAGGGTTTTGTGGGGTTTGGTGACATCTGAGCAGTCTGAGACTCCCATAACTGGAGAGTTTCCAAGTGTGTGCATGTAAGAGTGCATCCATGTGACTCCGTGTGCATCAGCTCTTCTTTCTGAAGATCCTCAGATAATTGCAGACAGTATGAAGCTTTGCAGGCTTTTCTCAATTAAAGCTTCAGATTTTTTTTTTTTTTTCCCCTCTCAAAGCATAGCTGTGGGTTTAGTAATTTATAGTTTCACATTAAGATACTCAGGAACTATCTGGGCTGGTTTTTATGACTAGAGCCATTTATACATGTTTCTTTACTTTAAATCTTCCTCTTCCTAAGAAATGACACTTCTGAACAGCCATGGGCTACTAAAGTGGTTGAAAACTGTGGTCTTCAGCAGTGCCTTGAACAGAAAATCCTACTTGATTTAAACACTTGGAGTTGCCCAGTCATAACTGTTAGCATAAGAACAGTTACTTAAGACTAACTCTTTAAAAGAAGATGCCCTTATTAAGGCATTTGGAAGCCAGTATGGTCTTTTCTGTCCTCTCTCAGGTTTTGCACAGCTGAATCCTGACCTACATTACATCACCTAACCTTGAATCTGATGCAGACCAGGGTGAAACCTGGCTTTTCGCCTCTTATAAACACAGGAGGTCTCAGACCATTCTCCCCCCCCCTCAAACCTGGGCTGATGTCACTGTCTTGTGTGTGTATTACTCATGTCAGAGACTTCTGCAAAGAAACATGATGTCCAAGAAAAATACAGGGCAAAATCTGCCAGCCACTGAATCAGTCCTTTGCTGGGTAATGTTAACAGAAGTTAAATGGTCACCACCACTAGCTATCCCTATCCCTATCCCTATCCCTATCCCTATCCCTATCCCTATCCCTATCCCTATCCCTATCCCTATCCCTATCCCTATCCCTATCCCTATCCCTATCCCTATCCCTATCCCCGTCCCCATCCCCGTCCCTGTCCCTGTCCCTGTCCCTGTCCCTGTCCCTGTCCCTGTGTCACTATTGCTAGCACAATACAATCAATATTCCATGGAAAATTTGTCCTTCCTCTCGGATCCTGGTATTATTAAAAAAAAACAAACAAACCAAACAAAAAAACCCACATTATTTTGGAGCAGAGCAGTTTTATATGCTCCAGAGCAAATGGGATTCACAGGCAATATATTTTTATTAACAGGTGCCAGATTTCAGTTGCCTCTGGAATAATGATGAGCTGTATCTAAACCTTTGGTGGCAAAACAACTGTGAACAAAAATGGCTGAAGTGACTTGGCAGAAGTTTTCTTCATTCCTCTGGGACTAAAATAAAAATACAGCAAAACATTTATGTCCCAGTTTAGCAAAGTTACGTTCCTAGTTGCTTTTCTGAGGAAGGCAGTCCCAGTAATCTCATCTACACCTCCAGGTTCTTGCAGACTGTGAGTGGGGGCTGTGCCCCATCACCAGTGCAGCCTGGGGCAGGGGTGAGGGGATCCCATTGGAGGAGTCAAATGAGGGCTGATGCCACCCCAAAGCCTCCTTTCCAGGTTGGTGTTGGACCTTCTGTTCCCCACAGGCTCTTAACAGCCCTGCCACCACTGTCCCTGACCCAGGAGGTCCTCACAATTTGGACATTCCCAAATGGGAGTCCTCTGTCCTTTTTTTGGCAAAAAAATCTCCACATTTTTTTCATCTTTATTAACTCAAAACCATGTTCTTTGGCAAGGACATGCTCTTTATTTCTGTGAAATCCAACTGGAGAAACAGAAGATAAATGATTATGTCTAATACTGCAGCACAGTTTAGAAATACGGTCCAGTCTACCCTCTGATGCAAGACTACACCACTTTTAAACCTTGGCTAGAGATGTTATATTGTCAAATACACATACACAAAGGTCATTAGAGTTCAGGCTGATTTTTTTTTCCCCTTTTCTAGCAGCTATTTAGACTGGTGCTTGAAAAAAATTACTGCTTTATGTTCAAATTGTATTTACATTTGAGCATAGAATTTCAGCATGGGCAGGGGAGGAGAATTTATTTTCTTCACTGCCAGCCATCGATGGTTTTCCAAAATGCTTATTTCTCAGAAAATTTCCACAAACTATCCATTGTGATCAAGCAACACTTATCTAAACCACTTAGCAGCTGACATGACTACACAGTAGGTCACTCTGACCACGTAAGAGTATTTAGGCAGGAAAAATAAGGGGGAGGATTATTACTCCATCTTTAGTCCTCCTGACATGCTGGCCCCAAGAGCTGTGACTGTATAATCTGCCCTTCAGTGTATTTACATTCCTGAAAATGCAGATAGTTTGAGATGTGTTTTAAGCAATTTTTTTGGAACCTAGTAAAAGGAAAATTGTTTCAGGGACCTGATGCAGTAATTCCTATTTATTTTATCTTCCACTTTCTTTCTTTTGCAGAATTGTGAACGTTGATGTTGAGACAGAAACAGGTCTTTATTGGGACTGCCAGTGGTTCAAAGATGAAAAGGCCTTAAGAGGCTTTTGTTATCAAATTCCACTTATCCTCCCTGTTGTAACTTTCATCACAACTGAAGGGATGGTGCCAAAATCTGACTTCACCTCAGAAAGTGCCAGGATATGCCACTGGAGTTGCAACAGAAGAAAGAAATTGGGAAGGAGTCAAAAATCAATGCAGGCTGTGGCCCGGGAGAAGGGGGAAAGGCTGAGGGAGAAAGAAAATGGTTTAGTGTTGCTTCCCAAACTGTCCCCGAAGTTGCTAGGCAGGTGGGGGAGATGAGGCCAGCCCCACTCTTTCCAACAAGTCCTTTTCAGACCATTTTTTCCTGCCTAATTGGGAAAAAGGAAGACTTCTCACCAAATCACTGCAAAGTCTGCCCTGTGTGCCAACTCCCTCCTCTTCTGTAAAGCAGACCAAAAATTCAGCCCCACGGGAGCTGAGCAGGTAGGGTGCTGCTGTTTCTCAGGGTGTCTCAGAGCTGGATAAATCCTACTCTGTTTTTACCCCTTTTTCAGCTCAGAGTCTTTCCTACTGGTTATGTGTTGCTCTTTGGAGACAAAGCTTTCAGGGCCAGGGATCCCTCTTTGCCATATGTTTAGCAAGTGTTGCAGAGCAATGAAACCCCCCAAAATCTGTGTTTGCATATAACCACAATAATGATGCTAATAGTAATATCTGCATGGTCAGTTTATAAGCCAAGACCTTCAGGACTGACAAGGAAGTTTTGTTGCCTTCACTCTTAGGTACCAACAGGGGACCTTTCAAAAGGTCTGATCTTCCAAGTGTAGATGCTCAGACTCTTCTTGCTCTCCACTTAGGTTTTGCCCAAGAGGGAACTTCTCAGATTGTTAATAATTTTAGAAAATCACATCTCATTGTGTTTGTTCCTCAGTTTTCCCTGATTGTGCAATGGAAATAAGACCACTTACTCCACCATGATTTCTCAAAGCACTTTCAGCAAAGGCCATTTGCAAACAAAACATTATTAATATTGTGAAACAATGAATAATCAACATGCGCCAGCTGTTTCTACATAAACTTCTATCCTTGGGCCCCTTTATACTTCATAGGTCTCTCAAGTTAAAGGTAAAGTGAATTCAGAGAGCGACTATTATTAAATAACACATGGGTGAAGTCTATTATTTGGCAAAAATAGAGATATTTTAGATTAATCCACCAGCAGAAGATTCTGGTGTCCAGGAATAACAGAGTCAACACATGGAGTTACTCAGGAATAATTATTCTGGGAACAACTGCTTCTTCAGGGTTATTCTGGAATAACTTCACTTCTACAGCAGGGGAAAGACCCTGAGTCATGAAAGACACAGTGTAGAGCACCCTGAAAACAGCTATCCTGCAGGCACCCAGCCAGCAGTGAACATTGGGCTCCATTTCATTGAAAACAAAGCTATTCCTTTTTTCTATTGAAAGATCGTGGGCAATTTTGCAAGAGATTTTCTGCTTCTATTTTGGATCCTGTAAAAATGGAGATAGAGCAAATGCACAGCTCGCTTGGTGTCCTTCTTCAGAGGTAGCCAGGAGAGGATGCTGAGAAAAGGGGCTTCAAGCAGGTGAGCAAGACAGCTCCAGCAGCATGTACCTGAAGCTCCTGCTGGCCATAGCTCGGGGATTTCCTTGAAGAAAACATTTTGCATGTTTATGTTCACTTCTCTTGAAGGAATTTTCCTTCACAGCTTTGCCTGAACACTTCTGAATAAATTTATACTTTCTGCCCGAACACCCCGTGGTGGTGAGAACCACAGGGTTTGTGTCAGCACTTCATTTCATCTGGTTTGTAAGGAGAGCAGGTAAAAATGCCCAATCTTCTCCTCAAAATGCTCAAGTATACCAGAATTTTCTCATTACCTTCCCTGGGAACAGGATCTTGCTCTATAACTGATCCCAGAGAGATCCCTGCAGACCCTAGAGGAAAACCTCCACCTGGCATTCTTATGCCTTCAAGCTTCAGGACTCAGCTGGAAATGGGATCAAATCTCCTCTGACTGGGAGTTGTAATCACTGGGAATCTTTTGCTGTACTTTAAAGCAAGCTCTTACCTGCTAACAGAATTTTCCTCACTAAGTACACAGAATTAGCCATACAATTTGTCAGGGTACATAAATAATAGTAAGCCATAGTTGATGACTAAAATGGGTTTATATCCCATGCTTTCCTCTTGCTCCCACCTGCAAAAATTCTACTTCATAATTCAGTACCTGACAGACTGGGCTTGCTTAAGGCAGCACCCAGAGAGAGACAAACATCTTTTGTTTGGTATTTATCTTTTCTCTTGCTCTCTCTCCACCCCCCTCTCTTGCTTGAGATAAATTCACAGCTAATCATGAGAGATGTCAGATAAACTTACTGTGAACTGAAATCCTGCAAGGCTGAAAGGAGCACTGTTGTTCCTTTCTCAAGCAGGTATTGTATTTATACAGCCAAGCGAACAGGCGATGCAAAAAAGATAATTCCCTCAAAACTTGGCCCATAAATTCCCTAGAGAAAGATAAATGATATTTAATTTTTTTTTCTCTTGATGTAGAGCCAGCAACATGCCCTTGGTGCAAAACAGCTATTATAACCTGCCTCCCTGGCTTTTCAAACCCCTCAGGTTTTGGTCTGAAGCATCCTGGCATCCCCCACCCCCAGGGGATGGCAGCACTGGCAGCCCCATTCCATTTTAACTACAGGCAGCTCACAATGTTACCCAACACCTGTATGATTTGCCTCAAAGAAATGAGATTCCTGCTTCAACACTGATGGAGTTACCCACTTCTACACCACTCTGGGAATTAAGTCTGTCCCTGTCTTTCTCATCACTATGAGACTTCTGCTAGGGACAAAAACAGTTAAGGGGATGTTGCTGATGTTTCACTCATTGATATCTCTATAAACAGTTCCACTGCACTGAAACTGATGAGTTCTGATATTATTGTTCAGTGTACAACAATGATCTCTGGTTAATTAGTAATATGTGGGGTTTTTTTTTTCCTCTTCCTATTTGCTCAGTTTGACTGAACAGTGAGGAACTATTTAAATCAGAGACAGCAGCATGAAAGACAGCCCTGTGTCCGTGGGAACCTGTGGGCATTTCAGTGATTTTGTGTTTGTAATGAATACTGATGGGGTGTTATTACACCTAAGCCCTCCCTGTGCCAGCTGCTCTGCACAGAAATGAAGCAAAGGGGCCGTGGCTCAGGTTTGCCCAGTCAACAAGAAAAACCAGGTGGGAAAAGCAGAAATACAGGGAGGAAGGTGAAACTCAACAAATATTTCCATTTGTTCTGCATTTGCTCTAGCTTTGCTGCACTGAATTGTACCAATGCCATCTCAGCATGTTGCTGTCCCCCCATCCAGAGGGACCTTGGCAGGCTCCAGAAGTAGGCTTGTGCAAAGTGCATCAAGTTCAAGTGCAAGGTTCTGCACCTGGGTCAAGGCAATGCCATGAACAAACACTGGGTGGGAGAAGAAAGTATTGAGGGCAGCCCTGAGGAGGACTTGGGGGTGATGGTGGATCAGAAGCTCAACATGAGCCATCAGTGTGTGCTTGCACCCCAGAAAGCCAAACGTGTCCTGCACTGCATCAAAAGAAACACAAAAGCTGATCGAGGGAGGGGATTCTCCCCCTCTACTCTGCTCAGACCCCAGACCCCCCACCTCGTGTACTGTGTCCATTGCTGGAGTCCTCAAGAGAAGAAGGACATGGAGCTCCTTGAGCAAGTCCATAGGAGAGCCACAAAAATGATCAGGGGGCTGGAGCACCTCTCCTGTGAGGATAGGCTGAGGAGGTTGGTGTTGTTCAGCCTGGAGAAGAGGAGGTTCCAAGATGACCTTATAGCAGCTTTCCAATACCTGAGGGGGCCTACAAGAGAGGTGGGGTAGGACTTTTTTGCACAGGTATCTAGTGAGAGGACAAGAAGCAATGGTTTAAAAGTTGAGGAGAGGAGATTTAGGTTGGACATTAGGAGAAAATTCTTTCCTATGAACCATAGAATCATAGAATTGGCTGGGTTGGAAGGGACCTCTGAGATCATCAAGTCCAACCCTTGATCCACTCCCGCTGCAGTTCCCAGCCCATGGCACTGAGTGCCACATCCAGTCTCTTCTTAAATATCTCCAGGGATGGAGAATCCACTACTTCCCTGGGCAGCCCATTCCAATGTCTGATCACCCTCTCCGTAAAGAAATTCTTTCTAATAACCAACTAAAATGAGAGTGATAAAGCACTGGAACAAGTTGCTCGGGGATGCATGGAAGCTCTTGGTAGCCCCAGGGGAGCAGATCCACTTCTTCTTCCCAGGTGTAAAAACCCCAGTCTGTAAAACCCCCTAGCCCAAATCTGCCCCTAGATTTGCAATGCCAACGCCTTTCCAGTCAAACATTACTCAAAAAAAGGTTCATCCCTTCTCTTTCTGACCACACTTGAAACACAGAGTTAGCACACAAAGAGGGATCCTATTTGCAGCTAATTTAAAAATGGCATTTGTCAGCGAAAGCAGTAATTTTTTCAAGATGCACACAGAGCGCTTCTGAGCAAATAGCCCCGAAAATTACAGGCCTATAAACCTCACTTTGACTGAAGTAACTTGACAATGTTCGCAGCAGAACTATTTGGGGATGGCTATTTAAACACAGCGAGCAGTTCATTATCATTTGTGTTTTCCTGCTAAGCTTTCACTCTTTTGTTAAACCCACTTCAGTCCCGGATTGAGACATTCACAAACCTGCCAGGTCACTCCTGCTTATCTTTCCCATGACACCCCTCTGTTTCCCAACCAGCCCAGGGCCATGTCACTGCATTTCCACATAAAGCAATTCTTCTGGATGAGCGGAGGCATTTCCCCCCTCCACCCTTCCCCCCCACCCCCTCTTTTCGGGGCTTAGCCCGGGTTCGGAGCAGACAGTATGACAGATGTGGGGTGCATTTCCCAAGCAGAAAAGAGATGGAGGCTACGGGCTGAATGTTAAATGTGCCATAGAGCCAACATAAAAACAGACCAAACATGCTTATGAGATTTATACTAACGCTTACTTTCTCCGGCTGGTCAAAGGTTCAGGCACTTATAATGGTTTCCCAAGGCACGTTGACTGTGACAGATTTTAAAGAAGAGACTCCTGAAGGAGTTCAAGGCATAAATTGAATTACAGTATGCTTGGCCTGCGGTTGCTAGGGAGATCCCAGAGCCGAGGAGAAAGTTCCTGGTGATTTTTCACTGTTGTTTGAAGGCTGTGAAATTAAGGCTTTGTGTGGTGCTCACCGAGACAAGGCTGTGGTTGGCGTTCACCATTGACATCAAGCTGGATTGGCCTGGAGGGGGCAAATTTTTATGAAACAGATATGACAAAGCAGCATTTTGATCAAGTCATCGCTCTCTTTTAAAAGGGCCACTTTTGCTTTTATTCACACTGTGTGATGGACGTTCCTATTTAAACACTTTCAGCCCCAAAGGCCTGAACCCCAGCCCCAGAGCCCGGGCTGCCCTGAGCTTTGGGAAGAGCAGGGAGTGGGATCAGGGCTTCACAGCTAATCCCTTTACCTCTGGCATGGGTGGAAGCAAATTCCCAGCATTGAATCCACTGAACTTTAAAGAGAATGCAAGGCTTGGGCTGTGTTTTGCAACCAGTTTAATTTCAGCTCGTTGCACAGGCTTGGGCTTTTGCAGGATTCAGAAGGGATGAATGTCAGCACTTTGGGGTTATGCAGGCAGAAGGGAGTTCTCAGACATGACAAGGATTTTTTCAAGGGATCCGGTGGCCAAGCAGTAACAAACGTGGGATTTTTTTGAGAGGGGATCATAAATGCCATCTCCAATCCCCTGAGCACTCTGCTCTGCTCACACCCAGACATCTGTGATCATCACCTGGACTTTGATAAGCATCCCTGAGTTGTGCTTTCCATGGGCTGTGCTGCCAACTGCATTATCAAAGGTCAGCTTTGGTAGGAGACAGCCTGGGCAGTGGCCAAACCTGGCCCAGCACAGCCTGACCTCCACTGTCCTCCTCCCAGGAGCCCACTACTGAGATGATCCCAAGTTTACAGGAGGAATTACTGCTGGGTATTTGTTAGCTCCTCCTGACAGTGAGGTAATTACCATTTGCTTACCATGACCACAGAAACATCTCCATGCTACAGACAAGACAGGAACTGGAAAAAATAAAACTAGATGAAGGAAATGGCGTACTCTCTTCAAGCTTCAAATTGCTGTGCTTATATCCTAGCTCTGCCATGGGTTTCCTGCATGAACTCAGGCTGCTCAAAGGCTATGTACACAGTGCTAAATAACAGTGTTGTGGGAGAAACTCAGGCACCAGGCAACGCATCAGTCACAAGGCTTCATATCAGCAGGCTCCCTGGTTTGGTGGGGACCATGCCCAGCCTTGGTTCTGGTCACACTTACTTCCCCAGACCTTGCTGGGAAGACAGCACCAGCTTTGGGCTCCACAACCTGACACAGTCCTTCAAGCATGCTTTGCTCTCTCAAAGACACTCTCATGTCACACAGCAGGGCTGGGACCACGCTATCTCAGTATTACACTGTAAACAGTATTACAGCCCTCATGTTTTGATACTGTGAGCTGGAAACACACAGAAAGGAGCTGTATGGAATAGGAGCACATGAAGTTTAGAGGAAAGCTAGGGCAAGGAGCTGTAACTTATAGCTAGAGGTATAGCTAGAGTTAAGCAGTATGGATGGAAATCTGCCTATCCATCTTAGATTCAGGATTAAGGATTACCCTTATTATTACCCTTTTTTTTTTTTTTTTTTTTTTTTTTTTTTTTTTTTTTTGATATAAGCATAGCCATGCTCTGAAAATATGGTCTCTAAAGTAACTGTGAATGTGGTACATTCTGCTTGATTTCTGGCCATAGGAGTGTTTCAAACAGACCTAGGCTGGGTATGGTTGACATATGTGTGTTCTGGACAGTATGACCTGGCCATGTTGCCTGACACCCTTAGACACTACAGATGTATTCTCCTTCTGCCATCATTCTGCCTTTCAAAGGAGGAATGAGGTTTTAAATACCCTAAGATAGGAAATTCTGTTTGGGCTTAGAATTGCGTAGCACATTTGTCCACATCAGAAGACAGGATTTTTTTCAAGTAGGTCCTTCTTTCTACTGGAGCTTTCATATACTTTCAGTTTGGTGTAGGGAATCACTCCTGCCAACTTTTGAGGGCAGGGAACCATGGATGGTCATGCTTGCAAAGTGGGTGCTAAGGCAAGTCAAAACTAAACAAGTGAGAGGCTTAAACAATCCCCAGCAAGCCCAAGGTATCTCCAATATCCTGTCCCCACTGGGACGTGCTTAATGTTTCTCAGCCCTTTATGTGAAGCTGGAAATTCCCACATCACAGATGCCAAGTCCTCCTCTTGTGACCTCATAAAAAATGAGAAAGAGAAAAGGAAAAAAAGTGGAAACGGAAGCTTGCAGAGCTAAGTCTGCTATTCCTGCTCTCAATGGAGAGATGCTGTTTGGGAGAAGGGGTGACTGTCCCACAGATGCCAGACTTGCCCTTTCTCTTCTCTTCCCAACCAGCTTTGTGTCTCCTCAGAGCCCTGGGCTGTTCCTGGTGCTACCAGACCCTTTCTCAGCTGTGGGACATCAAGAGCCTTTTTCTTGGAGAAGAGTCTCATTAACTGAGAAGAGTCCCTCCCTCCCTTAGGGTAACACATCCCTCGCCAGAGCCATACCTGGCATGGCCTGGACCAGAAAGCTTCCAGGACTGTGAACCCCGAGGTCTCAGAGCAGTTTTTATGTCAGATGATTTTGGCCAGCTGTCACTTGAATGTAAGCAGCACCAGCTAGGGGAGAGAACTGTGATGAAAATAAACCACCAGGATTAACGTAAAGGAGGAATAAGCTTAATAAATCCTAGCTGGAAAACTTATTTGCTTCATTTTCTCCTAAATCAATTTATCTCTGTCCTCTGACCCCATCCCAGAGGTATTGATGCTGCCCCCTTTCTAACAAGCCATTTGGCACATCCCTTGGCATTTGAGGCCCAGCTGGACTTGTCTTATTTTATAAAAAATAGGAGAACTTTGCAAACACAAAAACTCTCCCAGAATGAACCCCTCTGTTCCATGTGTCGGCCTATTATGCACAAAAATGTCATCTCTGTTTGCTGAGAGGGCTGAAGTGAGTAAAATACAGACAAGAGACCTTGCTTTCACTTCAGCACTGTTTGCTCTGTTTATGCAATGCAGATTAATGTTTTAGCACCAGAGAGTTCAGACAGGGTCCTGAGATTATTCCTTTTCAGGAAGAAAAAAAAAAAAAAAGAAAAGTAAGAAGAAAAAGAAAAAGAAACGGAAGAAGAAAAAGAAAAAGAAGTGGAAAAAGAAACGGAAAAAGAAAAATAAAAGGGAAAAAAAAGATAAAAAAAAAAAGATAAAGAAGCAGTAATTTTGTATGAGAGGGAGAAGCCCCTGGTAAAAGCAATCTACATTTTCAGAAGCTGAACCTGCAGCAAAAGGAAGGAGACTTAGTGGAAATAAAGGAAGCAGACAAGGATTTCTCTCAGTGTTAAACCCAGACAAGATCAGGGCACACAGGGAAGCTGCTTGATGGATGTGCTGGGGGAAGAACTAAGTTCAGGTCTAGGTTTGCCAGCTTTGTTTCTTGGTGCAATGACATGGTTAACCAGGTGTGAAAACACAGATATTGCACATAACCATAATTCCAGACTCTCCTGCAGAGCTCAGCACTCAGAGCCTGCTGAGGATGTGGGTGAAAGCAGGTGAACCTCTTCAGCCTCTTGTCTGGATGTGGAGAATAGTCATAGAAAATGACTGTGTTATATGACTATGAATAGTCATAGACTATAACGTGCATGTTATTCTAAGTAGTGATGTTTTGCTAGGAAAATGTATATGTACATATATATGTATATATATATATGTTCAAAGTTTGTAAACATTGAAAACATTTTTTTCTCATTAATATCCCAGAAAGAAGCAGTGAACATTTCTGAAAAGGTCCTGTCCCAGAATAACAACTCTATCCCCAGCAGATTCCTCACCTCCCAGCAGAGGAAGCTGAGGCAGGGAGAGGACAAGGGAAAAGTCAAAGGCAGGAGCTGCAATCTATGGCCAACAGCCCCTTGGCACCTCAGTCCCCAAGCCATGCTCATGTCTGGCAAAACCTTGTCCATTAGGGCCATGTCCTGGGCCAGTCTGGTTGTTTCCACTGGATGCTTCACCAGCCTTCACATCAACTGCTTCAATGTCACCCACTGCCCATCTTGCTGCTGGAAACCTTGAACAAATCTCAGCCTTTATAGAGGTGGGGAGAGACCCCCTTAAAAGCTGCTGGGAACAGCTCAGAGCTGAATTTCTCAGTACAGCAACACCTTTATCTCACTCTCATTAATTTCTAATCTACCCTTTCCCCTGCTCCATATATCTCTGGGTGGGGAAACATCTGCAAATAAAGAAGGGATTTACTCTGGGCTTTTAAAAGACAACTCATTCATCCTCTCTTTCAGTTGTTACTGTTGTTCTTAAATGAGACAGATGCCACGCATTTATGTGTTCTGATCTGGCTTCCATTCATTTCCATGCACACTGGACAAATGGTAATACTTACAAACTTGATATCCTTACATACTCATTAATTTTCATAATTTTCTTTTTTCAAATCACTGAGCTGGTTCATTCAAAAAAAGTGAACAAGATATAATGCACCAGAGTTTCTATATTTTCCTATTGGGTATTTTTATCTAGAATTTAAAAGCCATTATTAAGTAAAGCTTTCACTTTATTTTATGTCTTAAAATAATGAAGCCTAATAAAATTGATTTCCAAAGACATTCAGTTTTAAATGCAATAAATCAAGCTGTAGAGAGACACTATGTATGGCTATTTACGTCCAATGCAACTACAATTAATAACCTGATGTTTTACACTATTATAAAAAGTGGGTCTATACATATATTTTTTTATGCCAGCTTGATTAATTGGTCCCCTAACTGAACATTCAAGCTGCTACTGTGACAAAATGTTTTGTAGGTTGACTGAGCAATGGATTATTATGAAAAGCTGAGTAATTAATTCTATTGGGAGTCTTATATCAGGCACTGGGGTTCAAACTAAGCCACAATGGCTTGGTTATAGAATTGCCAGGGGGTAAATTCATACCTGGTGTAATCCACTACACAGTCCTCTGGAGTTAGGGCAGGAAGGGGTTCTACTCATGCCTTATGTTTTCACTTGCACAGTGCAAAGGTTAAGGCTGTCAGGCCAGGCTGTTTGAAAGCTTAACGATTAAGTATTATCGCTGTTTGCAGAGTCATTCTTCAAATGTTTTCACCATAAAACAGTTTATAAAACGCCTGGCAGACTGTGGCTGAGAAATGCCAAGAAGTGATTTCTCCCCTCCCTCACTGTTATTTTAATACTTAGCACCCCTGCAAGCAGGGGGAGAGAAAGAGAAGAAAATCCCCAAAATAAATAAAGCCTGATATCTCAAACACAGCTACTCAAAACTCCAGGAGGGATCAGGGCCCCATCAGAGGCTTGTACTAAAAAGGGCTATGTGGACCAGCAGTCACCACTTGGTGCCACCAGCCTGCAAGAGACACAAAGGCACCTTAGTCCCTCTAGTTCTGACCCTCTGCATGGGAAGAGACACCTCTCACTACACCAAGCTGCTCAAAGCCCCATCCAACATGTCCAAAGATCCTAATTGTGAGCTCTCCATTAGGGCATTGCTTTTTTGCATTACATTTCTTGGCATTCCCCTGATTTTTTTCAAACTTAAGGTCAACTCTGTCCTGTGTGATGCACTACCTGATCCATCACCTTGGATTTAGGGCACAGACAGAGCCAACCCTGCCTTCTTCATGTGGTGAGACTGCTGCATTCTGCACATGACATGGCCAAAAGGCTTTTACCATGATTCCTAAGCCTCTGAAATGTCAGCAACCTGAACAGCAGTTGATTCTAGCCTATCATTAGATAAAGAAAACACTTCTTGTTCCCCAGCAACAGACAATGATTTAAACTTCTTCACATTTGTGGAAGAGAATGAAGATGCCTCTGTATCCCTAAATAATTCCCAGGAGAAAGGAAGTCTGAAGGAAAGAACATTGTAATAGAGGAAAATAGAAAGAAGTAAAAGAGACCCTGGGGAAGCCTAAAATCTACTTTACAGATGCTGATTTATTGTGTTGGAAAAGTGTTTCTCCTAAAAAAGAAAATTAAGTTTATCACTGAGTGACAAAAAGTTTGTAACTTCAACAGTATAAAGAACTTGGGCCAAAAAACACACCCAAGCTAAGGCATTGCTCCCAGCCTTGGGGACAACAGGAGGGATAAAAAGAGGAGATTCTGGATAACTTCTGCAGGATTCAGAGTGGGAGAAGCTGCTCTGTGACTCCTGGGTGCAGGAGAGGGCTGCTGGCAGGTGATTCCCACTGTGCTGAGAGAGCAGCAGCAGTGCTGGGGGCAGGCAGGCAGAGATGGGCAGCTGGGCACAGCAAAGCAGCAGGTACAGTACCTGCCTCTGAGGGTCTAACACCATAAAAAAATAAATGAGGCAGAGACAAACTTTGTATGTGCAGCCCCACCACTGTGCCCTTGTCCTTCCTCTGGTGCCTCTGGTTCTCAGTATGAAATTGGTGAGACAGAGATGCAAAGCTCTTTCCCTCAAAGAGAAGAGCAGAATGCCCTCCCCTTGTAAGTGCTTTCTGGTTTTTTTCAGTTGGATGCCTTTGATTTCATGAAGATCCTGCACTGCTCCTTAGCTCACCAGGGCTCTGCTGACATCAGACATGTCACTGCTCACTGCCACCAATATGAAGTGGTGGCTTCCAACTAGTACAGATATTTGTTACCATCTTCCAGGAATTTGATCAGACTTAGAGCAGACACCCACTTTACAAAGAAGCAGAGATGGATTATAGATAGAATAGATAGCTAGAGTAGGTAGATTTATATTAGATGTTAGGAAGAAATTCTTGTCTGTGGGGTGCTAAGACACTGCCCCAGGTTGCCCAGAGAATCTGTGGCTGCCCCATCCCTGAAAGTGTTCAGAGCCAGGTTGGATGGGGCTTGGAGCAACTTGGTTGAGTGGGAGGTGTCCCTGCCCATGGCAGGGGATTTTGAAGGTTCCTTCCAACCCAACCCATTCCATGATCCTAAGATCCTTTCGTTCTTAATGTGGATTATGAGATAACACTGTGGATTTTCAGTATATGAGTCCTCCAATTACTTTATCAGGGCCCTGCAACAACCAGTGCAAATTGAGTCCCAGGGATTCAAATGTTTAGTTTTAACTTGAGAAAAATGGTTTGGGAGTTAGGAAGAAAGCTATTAGACACAGGGCAGAAGCAGTGATGAACAGCAGATATTTCCAGATGCATATGTAGTTTCCTCTTCTGCAGAGTACAGCAGCCAGAGCCATGAGCTAATTCTGTACATTAAGCCCCAAGTCACAAAACTTTCCACAACAGCCCACTGCAGGAGATAAAACAACTTTACAGTGGTCAATAAATAGACTAAAATTCTTCCCTACCTCCCTTATAATTTCCCATCACCAAGAGTACAAGTGAAATACTGTAGACCACAAGAAGAAGAGGTCTTTGCTATGCTTGTTGAGAACACAGAGAGCTGGACCCATTTCAGTAACTTTGTTGTGCCTGTCTGAGTAAGATTAAGGGAAACAGGGATTTCTTATCCAGCATCTTATGCTTGTTAAAAGACAGACACTTCATCTTTTCTCAGAAGTGTGCATCATTAGAGAAGTATCATCTTCCTCTGTTAGAATAAATTACTGTGCAGAGAACATATGGTCCTGCTAATTGTGCTGGAAAAGAAGCAAGCATCTACTGCCTTCCATGTTTAACGAGTTAGAATGGATAAGGAAAATTAATTAGCTTTGTAGCCACTCTTGAAGTTATGTCCGGAAAGCATAGATATCTCTGCTGGATTTACAAAAGGAAAGAGAAATTTAATTTAAAGGGATTATTTAATAATTTCACCAGTGCCTGAGTAGGAAGAAATAATGAAGAAAGTAGAACACTTGTTTACCTGTCTGGCCTGCACCATGCCAGTTAGAATTTTTTTTCTGGTCAAAATCCATTGACATAAATTGATGTAAGTAAAGAAGAAGTCGGAGAGTTTCACCTGTTTAACATAAGTAAGAGCAGACTCCCAGCCTGCACACCTGGATAACATTGTCTGGCAGAGCTACAGCTGAAACTGCTGGAATCAGAATGTGTCAGAGCAGTGCCCACGTCCCCTCCACACATGGGTGGGAGAAGACAAACCACAGAGAGAGCTTGGACCCACAGCCCGAAGAGCTGCTGGGCTCTCCATGGTGGGGACACCTGCAGGGATGATACAGATCATGGTGCAGTCTCAGTCAGGAGCCAGGAAAAAAAATGCTTTGACTGGTAGGGAGAGGAAGCTCCTTTTCCTTACAATGAACCCCCCAGATGCAACTCACATTGGAAAGTGAGATTTTTCATTTAAAAGTTCCTCAGACTGCAGAAAATAACATAATGATGGTACCTTGCCTGTGGGTTAAATCTTAAGACAAGGAAAATATCTAGGAAGGCTCATTTAAGACATTAAGTGGGAGGGAACGTTCACTCAAATGACAAACACAAAACCCAAGATTATTGCAGATGTTGCCAGTCAGAAAGACCCTTCAGAAGTTATGCATGGGCATGATTTATACAGCTACCTGACACTCAAAGAGCATCCAGCCCTCACTTAGTAACAACTTCACTCTCAGAGACCCCAAGCTACATGAAAACTTATTGGTGTATCTTCCATTCTACCTTCAAAAGAAGCAAATATACAACATGCAAATAAAAAAATAGGTATTCATATGTATACATAGAAATTATTGTGAGTAGCAAGTGCAGATGCTTGACTTAAAAAATCACAAATGAGGTATTATTATCTCATGGTAAATGAACACAGTTCAGAACCAGAACAGAGTCTGATCCCCATCCCAAAAATGAGAATTCACATTTGGAGTCACTCTTGTGAAACAGGGCTTTTCTCCTATTTACACCAATGGAGACAAGATCAGGCTCTGACCCACCCATAGCATGGAGAAACAAAAAAAAAAAAAAAAAAAAAAAATGAGATGCAAATCTTAACTCATTTCACTGCTGTGTGGATGCAAATGACACATCATATGTTATGTGAAGTGAGAGAGCTCAGACCCCATCCTGCCTTATCAGAGCTCCGTAGAAACACCGGATTTATGAGCTGCACATTAAGGCCAGTGATTTATGATACTTTCTCCACTCAGGTTTGCCCCTGCCTTGCCCCAGGGATTGTATCTGTGTCTGTAGGCACTTTCTAAGATTTCTACACACTACCTAAACAAAATGCCCTTTCATGAGGCCAAATACATCACATCAAGAAGGCAACTGTATTTCTTTCATACCGGTTTCAGCTCCATCAGCCCTGTGAGGCTCAGTAGCCAGCTTCTGGAAAATAGTTAGCCCTGTGTATGCCAGGGTGATAAATTCATACAGAAATGTTCTTTTAATTTAAAACTGTCTGTGTTTCTGTCACTGGCCGTAGGGCACTGTGACAGGCATACAAGGCCTCTCTGTTTGGGTCACCATCCTTAATGCAAAGAAGGTAAACTCTGACGTCGGCTCTTTTCCAGCAACACAGCAGCCTTTCCCTTTTATTTCACTCCTGAAGTGACATTTTGATGTGTTCAAAATGTGCTCAATGCAGGTCCAGGAGAAAAAATTTAAGGAAATACCATTTGTCACAGTTTCTTTTTGATTTTTGGTTTTATTTTGCTTTGTTTTCTTTCAATAATACACTCTGAAATTATTTAGAATCTGAATGGACCTAGGAATTATTTAGTATCTACAGGAGAACTCACTTACTCACTTGAGTTTCTATGGACAGAAATTATATATATATATATATATAATTTATATATATATATAATTTATATATATATAAATTTATATATATTTGCATATATATATAATTTATATATATATTATATATATAGCAGACAGAGAAAAGAGCTTCTATCGTATTTTCACACATCACTATCTGTAGGGAGGATTTTATTGGTGTTTGTGCTACAGTTCAGGCTTTCTTGCACCAAGACACCTGTTGTATCTAAAGATGGAGGAATCTCAAAAAAAATGTGCACCAGAAAAAAGATAAGGTCATTGAAAGTTTTTCTGTCTCTAAGCACTGACACACCTTTTTGGTTGAAAAGGAAAATATAAATACTTTGCTTTTAAAATACAAACATCTGTCTGGGCATTAGCTCAGTTTTCCAGTCTCTCATACTAATATTTTGCCTTGCAAGTTATTTGTGTTTTTTTCATTTCAAAGACCCCTGCTTCTGAGCACCAAAACCTTAACTAATAAAAGCAACAATGATGATCAGAAGGTAATGATGTGCCCATTGTATTTGTACACTGCATCCCTGTTCCCCACCACTTGTTCATTTGAGGCAGCACCCAGATCTGTACTCAGGGACCTAAAATGTAGATAAGGAAGAATTTGGGCTCCTATATTAATAAGGACAATACAAACCCAACCCTCTGAGAGGTGTTAGTCACTTCAACAGCCTTAATTTTCTGATAGAAGTATTCTTTAGTTGCTGATTCAAGATGAAGGAGGGATGTCATCTTGTCTTCAGGCCCTGGCTGCTCTTACTGATATTATTAACGAGAAGGTGAGCAGAGGTCTTGCAACAGAAAATAAGTATCCTGACAGCTGCTTAAAGAACAATTTAACAGCTGAACCCTTATTTCATGTAGGTGCAGAACTGTAGCCTGTAGGTGCAGAACTGTAGCCATCAATGATGAGCTACTACTAGGCAAGAAAGTCTTTTTTTGTTTGGGTTTTCTTTTTTTTCTTTTTTCCATGGGAAAACACCGATGTTTGCTGCAGGGAGACAGCTTATAGGATAAAAAGCTCCTTGTGGTAGTAGAAATGCCTGCAGTAAACCAGAGACCTGTGAGGGTGAGACCCAGCTCTGCTGCAGAAATCCCAAGCAGGTACACGTCAGGCATGCATTGGGTTGAATTGTACAAATAAAATAAGCTTTTCCTTCTCTGACAGACAGAAAGCTTTTGTTCTGGTCCAGCAAGAAGGACGAGGAATTCCCATCATTGTTCCATGCTTCCCCCCACTTTTTTCTTTTGGAGTCCATTTTTCAAAAAGTAATTTTGAAATGTTCTGGGAAATGCAGGGGGTAGAAGTTCCAATCTATCAACCTCTTCTGATAACATTTAATTAAAAAACACAGCTATTAGTCATCTGCTACCCTGCCACCAGGGCTGGCCTGACAATATCTGAACACGCTGGTGAAAGAAAAGTCAAGAGAGAAGGTTCTTTTTCATTGTATTTTATCGTAGCAGCAGGGGAGCACAAACATATAATTTAAGGGAGTGTAAAGACAGCTTCTTCTGCCAGTCTCTCAGGAGTTTAATCTAGATTTTGCTTTTTAATGAGCCTTTTTTTTTTCTTCTGCTGTAACCAACATGGTTGGTTTGTTGCTTTTTTTTTTAAAAAAAAAAAAAAGAATAAAAGCAGCTGCCATGGAAGAAAGTTCTTGTGTGACCAAAGCTATCGTCCCCCCAACAGAACTTCTATAACTTCTTTTTTAAACCTCTGTAGGGTTAAACTTTTCCCCCAGTGGAATGTGAAGCCAGGAAAAATCAGGTTTACATACTTCAGACAGTGGAATGGGAACTTACAAGATAAATATCTTGCTGTGTCAAAGGAAAACTCATACTTGTTCAGGTTTCCCAGAGTGCAGATGACTCAATCTCATGTAAGTCACAGATGAAGTTTCTTCTTGAGAGAGTGTCAAAATGGAAAGAAGAGGAAGGAACCACTGAAAGCAATATTGCATTTTCTTTTTGGATTGCCTTTGAGCCAGGAAGCTACAAAGAACTGAGACATTCCCTTCCCTTAACATATATCAGAAGTTACTTCCTGTAATTTTTTTTTTCTATTTCCATTCTTCCTCATCAAATTAGGCTGTATATCCACAGCAGAGAAGGTGCTCATTATGCCAACTAAAGTTACAGGAGGAGTGAAGACAAGACTTCTAGCAACTTATATTTCAGTGGAAGTCCTGGGCTGAGTGTAAGCTGTGAAACTGTACTAAACCTCAAACCACCTTCTCTGGTGTTTGTAGCCACCATTTCCATCTACTCTCTTGTTATACCTGGTCTTTCTAAGCTACTGGAAATTCTTGAACAAAGTAGAAGATGATGGCTCAGATGCTCAAAGATGTGTTCAGTGCATGATTTGCATTGCATGCCATGGGAGTAAGCCCATGTTAAGCCAGAGTCAAATGGCCAATGGAGGAACCATCTCAGTCCTTCATGACAGCCTCAGTGGTCCCCTCCTTGTGGTATCTGATGGGCTTTGCTGTTCCTGTCACCTAGCCTGGTACATGGTTCTCATTTGAGGCTGCTATAAAAAGCAGCTCTGTTTTTACTTTGCTCACATAATTGCCAAATCAGCTCAGCACTCAGCTTTCAAGAGGAAGCCAAACCAGTCAGCAAAGTGTGGCCACAACCATGTGTCCCCTGGAAGACTGTCACTGCAAGAGCTAAAATGAGAATGTGCAGCTACCTACTATTATTTTTATTATGACTCAAACTTGGGCTCAGGCTATTCACAGCCCTTTTGGTACTAACTTGTAACCTATCATTATGAGCAGATTTCACAGCCTGCACTCTCTGTAGCATTCAGTCCTTACAGAAACACCCAATGAATGATCCTGACTGTGGCAGTGCTCTCATTCACATCCTGAGGATTCATGAGCAAATGGTGAAGCCCCCTGTTCCCAACACACTGTGTATAGGTACTGTTCTGGAGTCTGAAGCTACTCTTACTTCCTTACATTATCAGGGTGGTTTCATGAACAGCAAAATATGGTTCCCCAGTGTTCAATCACCATGGTACCAAAGAAAACATGAGCTCTGACCAGTGCCTCTCTGGTGTTTGGAGCAATCCCAGCTTTTCTTTTCCAACTCTCAGGTGAGAATTCCACAGTGTGCGACAGAATGTTATTCATGCTTTGGCTGAAAGAGGCAAATAGATAAAATAGCTATTATAGATGAAAAGGGAGTTAAAGAGGGCCAGTGAAAACAGACAAGCTAAATCTTAAAAAATCATCAGAGAAGGGAATGGTGGTGCCATTGTGGGGTACCCCAGAGAGACAGAATGAACATCTTTGGTTTTTATATCTGTTTTTACCAAATTTGAAAACACAGCAATGGACAGTTCAACTAGTGTAAAAGCCACTAACCCACAAGCCAACAAATACCCTAGTTCCCTCCACTGATGTTGCTGAGAAAGGCAAGATTACAGCAAGAGCAGACTTCCCAAAGCCAACTGGGACTGAAATGCAAACATTCACAACATTGAATATAAGCAACTTTTGCATTTCCACAGACTGAGATTTTCTGCAGCTTGCACCCACCTGCATACTTCAGATATGCATCTCTGAGATGGCCTCACACCTTTGGCTCCAGTGTAGACAAACTTGAGAAGGCTTTTGAAGCTTAAGGCTCTCACAAGGTATTGCAGGTGCAGCACATGGTATGAGGAACGCAGGATATCAACCCAGATGAAAGGCAACCCCTGCACCTCAGCCACTTCACAAATGGATCCTAAACTTGACTTTGTAGCATTTGGGATTCCCAAGGTCTTATGAAGAGATTCCTCCAAGACCCTAAGGTTTTTTGCAAATGCAAAATGTTAAGATTTGCACTTGCAACTCAGTTTTCCATGTGGAAAAGACATAATTACACATCCAATATTTGTAATTTTTGGTCCTCGGTTGCAAGTGTATCAAACCTTGCCAGACCTAGCAGAGACATGAAGCAAAGGCTTAAAACTCACAGATCTCCCACTATGGGCACAATTCTGCCAACACAGTGGTTTTCAGAGATATTTCATTATTATTTAACAAGCTCCAAGTTTAAAATTTGAAAAAGGTGAACCCATGCTCTGTGTTTATTTCTCTTCTTCATTTGTTGGAGTGTGTGGTTTGGTCAAGAAAGTACCTATAATGAGATGAGACTCATTAAAAAAGCTAAGAATAATCATGTTAATGTTTTATTCATATGGGAATTGTAATTAAGATGCAGCTGTAATTACAGTGCCATCATCATCTAATGGCCTGGAAGTGCAAATGTTCTTCCTGACATATGGAATAATAGGAACTGGCTTGGTACAAATGCTGGTAACCAATACCCAGACAAACACTCAGCTGCACACATCTCCTGGCCCCTGGGGTGATCTTCCAAAAAGCATCAGTCACTGCCACTCACACAAACTGTTGAAGGCAAAGCTGCATTTTGCACCTCCAGGCTTAAAACAGATCACACAGCACCCCAGGATCAAAAACAAATAAACAGGCAGCTAACCTCAAAGTCCTCACTGACACCAGAACAAATGTTGGGAGCAAAAGTTAGATGTTGGGGAGGTTTCTTCAGGTCCACCTTCACTTGAGGAGTTTGTGGGGCTGATAAAGATGCTGGGCAGTAGGAGCTGTGCTGCCATGGCTCTATGGGGTGCCCCAGACCTGGCACATGGCATTTGTCTGAACCCATCAGTGGGGCTGATACTCAGCTGCAGCTGGTATAACTTTTCCTCCCTCAAGAACAGGCAGCAGCTTCTCAGCATCTTTTGGTCTTTTCCCTTTCATAAACAGCAAGAAAGCAAGGAGCAGAAAATGCACTATTATTTACTCCTTTCTTGGCATTAAACTGAGATTACATTAAATTTTACATTAGGCCACATTGTGTCTGTGAACGTACTTCTGCTTTCCTCATGATCCAGTCTAAACAGCAGATGAAATCTTGAAAGATTTGTGTGAAGAAGTATATGCCTAGCTCCAAAATTCCTCTCTTGGCACAGGCAATTGGGAAGGCCTGGACCTGTCCTTGTCAGGAGTCAGCACATTCACAGAGGTTTCTGCATTCAGACTCCAGAGAAACCCATACCCACAACTGCACCCATGTGTGTATGTATGTATAGTTAAATATTTGTAACACTATATGGGCAAATATATGGTGCAAATATACAAATAGATTTTGCCCTATTAGATGAATTTTTTGAGCAGAAACATTTTCCCATCAATTATTTTTAAAAACTGCAGTGGCTGCCTAGCTGCCAGTGTGTTATCTCCATGCTGTTCAGCAAGATAACAGCAGATGTGGGAACTCAAGGAAAAGAGGGAAGGCTGAGAGCCTGAGGAGCAGGACCTGACCTTGGCATCCCTTTCCTGAAAGCAAGTGGGTAGGTATCCCATCCAACTCACCTTCTACAGTACCTTGTAAGATGGCCACAGGGAGCTCACACCCCATCTCCCCCCTCAGTATTCCCTGACTCCATCCCTCCTACAACATCCCAGCACTGCAGTTCCTGGAACAAACAACATTCCCATCTACCTCTCACACCAACAGAGCCAGTGCCAAGCCCTTTCTGGCTCTTCCCATGCTCTTTCTAAAGAAACAATACATTAACAAAAATATTTCTTGCTGCTTTCATTTTCCCACTGTTACTTTCTCCACTGATTTTAATTAAACACTCCCTGGCTGTGAGAGTGGGGCAGGGAGGCTTTCTTTCCCTTTCTGTTCAAAAGCCCACCAAGGTTTCCTTAATCTCTCACCAGCCTAAAATAAGCTTTCATTATGCCAATGAATAAGGTTCAAAGTTTTAATTAATTTCTCTGCTTACATAAGCATAACAGTATTAGTCATGTTGGCCCATAAATTCTACCGAGTGGCTTGGATTTTTAATTAAATTAATGTCATTACATTAGAGAGATGAAATATATTCTACCACATGCCCTATCTAGGCAGTGCTTTTCCTCCTTCTTACCTCCCCCTCAGCTCTTTGTGGGCTACATAGGTGGGTGTAATGCTGGGCACAGCAGATGACCAGCAAACTGCTTATAAATTAACAGACATGCTTGGAAAAGATTTTCCTTCAGAACAGGAGGACCCTTTCACATTTGCTACAAATGAAATGAAGCAAGAAACCACAGAGATACAGGGATGGGGGGGAATGAATATGCCCACACATAAAAGACACTCGTCACTGCCTGTAATTTGTGAAATATTGTACAAACACAACTTTGGTTTGCTATTGTAGCAATTTACTGGTGCCTAATAAAACATTCATTTGTGTGGTGACCTCTCTAACATTCATAGGCTCATTTAATCATGGAAATGGAGGGCTCAAAGGAACCTCAAGAGATCAATTACATTCCCTGGTCCTCTCTTGAGCTGTATAAAAAATAATAGCGACAAGAGTAAAACCAAAATGCATAGAGAAAGTGGGTATGGTTTAGAGCTTGGTGTCCTGCTGTGTTAGAGGTTATCACAGATAAATTGCCCTGGAAAATACCTCCTCTTATTTGCAACATGCTTTAGCTCAGTTGTAACTCATGCCAGATGAATTAAAGCTTAACTAACAGCTCTGATGTTCTTCTTACTAAGGCTTGAAGAGTGTGTATTTAAGACTAAAATGTGTTTATTTAAAAATTACATAGCAGAGCAATGACAGTCTTTTGTAAACTGGACCAGTCTGTTTTTCTGCCTGCAGTTCAAAAAAATTGCCTTCCAAAAGAGACAATAACCTTTGGTCTATGCAGCCACATCCCACAGAACAAATGATTTTACATTACATACACACAGCACCACCACACAATGGACCAGTTTAAATCCCTGACTGCAGAGCTATTTGAGTCAGAGATGCTGTAGCTTAAATCAACTCTTCCATTAAGTTTGTAAAAGAAGCACAGACCCTATGTGTGTCATTTGCAAGCTTCTGAGAGCAAAGGTTTTTATATTTGCTACATGTGGGGCACATCCATGCAAAGTGGAACGAGTGCTCTGCAGTGTGTGAGCTACAGTCCTGGTGCTGTCATCATCTGTAGGCAGCTGGTGGCAGGACCTGCCAAGTAATGAGCTCAGTCGGTGCTCAGCTTCACCTGTGCCCAGTTAGGGCTGGCCCAAGTGCGCATGCTCAAGATCAAGGGCCAATAAAAGGTGGGGCTTGAGACTGGCAAGGGGCTCACTCTGAAGCAGGTTCGCAGCCGTGCTGGTTGCTGGCCAGTCCCCTACCGATCCTGTCCTCACTCTGAGCTTACCATCGCTTCGAAGTTCTTCTCCCGCAACATCTGGTGGAGAATGCGGGCATAGACTCTCGCCTAAGCCCTCCTCTCCGAGTGAACTTCCCATCTTTCTCCTGGAACTCGGGAAAGTAGGGTAAGAGAGACCCCTTCTTTCTCTTATTCACACTGCCAAGCCTTTTGCCAAGAGATGGGTCTTACTACCAGTAAACCCACTGAAGCTGCCGCCACTGAGAAAATCGTGGCACAAGCGGAGAGCCAGGAGCTCCTTGGCTCCCCGGGTCCAGCCAAAGCCCGAGACTTGTGGGAAGAGGTCTACGACCTACTGGCAGACCTCAATTCTAAAGAAATTAACGGCGACATCATCGGCGCCGATAACACCTGGCGAGTCGTATGCGGCTTATTGGAAATTATGAAAACTGAGGTGAAGGCGGCACTCGCCACCGCCACACCTCCATTACTAAAAACTGAGGCATTCCCCTCCAAGAAAGTGTCCGCGGTGATCCCCTCGGCGCCACCGCTTGAGGAATTAGCGCCCAAAAATGTACCCGCCGTGACTCCCTCGGCACCACCCGCCGAGGAAGGCGTAACAAAACACGTGTGTCTGGGGTTGGACAATGGCATGCCTGCCATAAAGGGCATGACAGGGAAGCCCCACAAAAGCGTAGCTGAATTGCTGGCAGATATCGGCCCGGATGAGACACCAAAAAATAGCGAGGCGGAGACCGCGGCGTGCAGCACATCGAGCCACCAGCTGCCTACAATCATCCCTGCCCCACATCTAAAGAGTGTACAAGAGGTGGCCTGTTCCTTGCATGTGAAAGAAGGTGGCAAGAGCCACACACCCAGTGACCAACTGGGGAGGCCACAGATTGTGGGCAGAGCCAAAGAAGTCACCAGTCCCCGGGTGATGTGCATCCCAGTGCCAGATGTAGCTATAGGTGTAGATGTAAACAGATATGTTTAAGGCTGTTAGTACAGATTCAGATACATTATTATATTGTTGTTTCTTCATTATTATATAAAAATTATAAAGATGATTCTGAATTGTGCCCTTTGCCTGTGTAGACACCAGGCACCCAGAAGCACCCCTTGGTCTCCTGTCAGTGCATGAGCCCAGCTTGCAGGACAACCTGTAAGGAGCTTACCCAGTGTGGACCCCAGGGTGTTTCTCACTGGAGAAGCAAGAAAGGCACTTTCCATCCTGTAACCAACAGCATGATGCACCAGCAGAAGTTTTGCTTTCTGTCCAAGCAGGAACAACTTCCCCAAGCATCCTCTGTACATTTATTTCCTGACATGGAGTTCTTCCCATCACCTGGGAGGGGGACATGCCTGCCCAGTGTGTCAGTGGGAAACTAGGAAGTGTTTGCAGACCAAGACAGCAAAGTTACTATGCTCCAGCTCCTTCAGGAGTTGAGGATGCTCAGTCCTGCTAAAGAGAGGTGGCTACCATGAGCAGCTCAGATTTCAGATGGCTTTTGTCAGAAATAAAAAAATTAGAGTGGAAGAAACAATCACAGAGCTTAAACTGTCAGACACAGTATGACACCATTACACCATTTGAACTTGATTTTAGAGGTTTTTTCCAACCTTAATGATCCTGTGATTCTTTTTTTGAATTTACATCTTTGGGGGCATGAGTCCTGCTATTGCTCTGATATGATGCAGCAGCTGGTGGAACTAGGTCACAGTATCATAACTTTCCCATGAAAATACCAATTACAGTTAAATTTTGCTTTTGGGGAACAATTCCATTGCACTGGTAAATTATTGACTGAAACAAAACAATGGAACAAAACTACTTCATTTTAACTCCAAGGAGAGCCTAGCTTGAGGCACCTACTAACTACTACAAGTAATGAAACTCTCCTTAAAGTGAGAATTATATCTTCATAGTTGAGGTCAAATTATAAAACTGTGATCTGAACTTTGGCTGAAACTTCAGAGTTCAAGAATTTTCATAACAAAAGTTTTTCTTCATTTCAGCATTAAATGTGGAGTTGACAACTCACTGAACTGTAAAGCAGGAGATATTGTTGAGGAAACATTGGAGCAAAACAAATGTTTTCCAGCTGGACATAAGTCTCACCAAAAAAACTGAATATTAATTTTCAGACAAACACAAAAAATGTGTCAAGGCTTTTTAAACAAAGCTTTAAGTCAAACATTTTAGAGAAAGCAAGTGCTCTTCATAATAATATTAATTTAAGTGAAAGTTTGAATTCCCAGTGGATAAAGAAGAATGTGAAATACTGAACTCAGTGGAGAAGTCTTGGTAGATCAGGAAGGATTTGTTGTCTGATGGTATTTCTGCTCTGCAACAAAGAAATGAGATGAGAGTAATGATCACTTATCTGCAAGATCTAGAGCTGATGGAAGAGCACTGTATTTGTGTCTTCTAAACAGACAAAGCATGACCATAAATTAATTCAGGTAGCATATTTAATTGCAAAAATACTTTCACTATGTAGCTATTTTTTTGGCTGTGCAGATCAAGCAGTGTTTAGTTTGGCTGCGTCAAGAACTGAGATGATTACTGACACAGCAAATAAATAAATCAACAGGGGCTTGGCACCACTTCCAGCTGGAGCAACTTAACTCAAGACCAGTTGTTCTTAAATTATTTAAGTTCTTTCAATACACAAATGGTAAGTGAGATTAGACATGGGTGTTCAGGATCAGAGAGAAGCCTCGTGCAGTTAAACATAATGATTTAATTCTTTATGCTACTAGAAGGTAAAGAGGGCTACAGGTTGCTTGGGTCCCTGAACAGAAAATGAGGCTCAAAGAAATAGGTCTGTGACTTCTGGGATGTACTGTTGGGTAATAACTAATTGCATCTGTCAGGTGTAGACATTGGTAACAGCTGGAGAGTTTGAGGTTGTTAAAAAGGGCTGTGGAAAAGGAGCAGATCTGTATAGAAAGTGTAGTAATAAGTTCTCAGATAGATCAGATCAGCTGCTGACACAGAACATTGACTCCATGAGTTGCTTTAGATGAGTTGTGAGGGAAATGACAAAATTCAGACTCCTTCCAGAAGCCAGGAGTAACATATCCCTACTTATCATTGTGGGAGAGATCAGGAGAAAGGAATAGGCTTCCAAACGGAGGGAATAGGCTTCCAAGCACTTCTCTTCTGATGGTGCTTTCTAGACTCCTATCACAGTCACCACCCCATGAAGGACCAAGGCCTCTAGAAACTGGTGCAGTACAGATAATAATGAAAACTACTCCAGAGTACTTTTTCCCTCCTCCCAAGTGATATTTTGCAGCCTAACAAGTGTGAATTACATGTCCACTCCTTGTCAGTGCCCTCACTTTGGCACATGATGGGAAGCATTCACACTAGGAATGGGAAACAAGCCCTAAATTCCAGCAAATAGAACTATGGATTTTTCTGACTGCTTCAGTAGTTGGTAATATGGAATTAGGCCAATTTAGGATAGCGATGTTCCAGTGCATGTATGTTTTCTGAATCTTGGAAATAACATGTTTGAGAAATCAGAAGGCTGACTTTGCTGGGCAATGGGACAAAAATCCTGGTGACTACAGCCCCCTAGATATTTTATAATGATGATGTTTTACAGTTTTTCATGTGTTTTCCATGTAAGGAACTTTGCCTTTCCTCTACGAAATTGTTTCCATGCTTCTCTTGTTTTTTTCTTTGTGTCTTTTTTATAAAACATCTTTATACAGACATACTAGGTTCTTCAAAACAGCTAAGAGCACTAGTACATCCCCTACACCCTGTCTTTTTTTAAATGCTGTCACTGTTTGCTTTCTGGTATAAAAGTCTGCTCATGGTGAGCTCTGGTCACCTCTGGAAACCTCCATTCCTGGTCAGGTCCTCAGCCCTGTGTATTGAAGCCACTGACTTCCCAACAGATGAGCCAAATATCTGACCATCTCTGTGTCCTTTGGTTTATTTTAGGTGGGAAAAAATGTACCACCAGCATTCATGCTTTATGTGAATATGAAACTCATCACCACCGGGAGTCTTGAGGAGACACATGGGGTTTTTCCTATCCTACAAAATTGCCACCAGCTGCAGCAAGTATCTGTGGATTATCAGTCAGACCAACCCGTTAGTAAATCAGAACCTTGGCTGTGCAGGTACCATACTGAGGAAACCTTTGCCATAGGTAGCAGAGGGCTCCTTCCTAAGGAGATGCCTTCCCCATCTGGTCTCCAGAAGACTAAGATCCTCAAAATGGAGGCAATGAGCCAAATATGACAAATACAGTAGGTTAGAGTTGTGGGAGCCTCTAGGCTCAAATGCTAACAGTTACATTCCATTGAAAATGCTCTTAATGACAGAGAAGCATTAAGTGACACTTAGCAGCAGCAGCAGCAGTGGCTTTATGGGGAGACAGGACGATGCCAGCAGAAGCTCAGCTCAGGCTGCCTGGGAAGCCTGCTCCAAGGGAAGATCTGATTTCTGAGATTAAGTTGTTGTCCTGCCACAGTTATTGCTACAGAACAGCCATGAAAATTAAGATTTTTTCCAGGATTCATGGCTGCCTACTTCTGACCTATCAGTCCCCTGGGTTTAGCTCTTGACAGAATTGGATTTTTTTACTGATCACTCAGTGTTCAGCAATATTCCACAGTGATTAAAAGACTATCTGAATCCATATTTACACTAAGCCAACTTTTGTGTGTATGTCATAATACAGTTAGTGTTGAAGGACAGCAATTTCAAACACAGTTTTGACCCCCGGAGTTGTATTTTTTCCTACCATGTTTGTTCTTGACCAATATGATGAGCCTCCTGCCTTACAATGGTTTTCCAGACCTCTCAGAAATGAAAGGATTGTGGATTCCATTTTGCTGAGAGATAAAATGTGTCATCTGGAGACCAGCAGTGAAGTTAGGCAGCTGTGACAGGGTCAGCACCATCCCAGGAGGCAGTCAGTATGTCAGTAAAGATCCAGGAGCCTAAGTCAGGATACTTAGCCTGAACTTCATATTGTCTGGGCTTAAACCTGGCAATCCTGGAATAAAATCAGGGTATTCCTCTGCCTATTGTTATTTTCTTCAGGCTCTCCCCAGATTCAAAATATCCTTGCTGTAGGGCTTTTCAGGCATCTAATTCAACTCTTGAGGTCTTTCGGCTGCATCATGTGATTGTCAGTGCCTTTGTTTTCTTCAGAAAGGCCAGTAGGAAAATAATATATATTGAGATAGTGTGTCCTAAGTGCTAAACCCCAGGATGTTTATGAGTTGTATGAGTCTCTTGAGACACAGTCTACTGTGGAGATGATAGTACTTGCTGATGACTTGGGTCAAACTCTAGAAAATTTTTGAGAGCTTCCTGTTAATGACCCACTTCCTTCCACCAAAAGGAGGAATTGTAATTTAATTTTAAAAGTAAACAGTTCCAAAGAGAATTCATGCTACCAGTGTCATGACTCTCAGGTCAAGTTTTGAGGAAGACAAAATACCAGAGCTGCCAGTAATGCACATCCCTGGCACAAGAACAGGGACAGCAATATCAGCAGATCTACCTATTCCAGATGGACTAGTGCATCAGGACCTGAAATTTGTTGCTGTTCCTTTTTTCATAATTTTTGCTTAGACTGGAGAATTTCCTGGATCTTCATCCATGCAGTTTAGTACTCTACCTCTGACTCAGCTTGGAGTGCTTGAAAGGTTTAAAGCCACAGTGGAGACAGAAGGGAGAAAATCCTACAGAGCACTGATTTGTAACAGTCAGAAAGGGTACAAGAAGTCCTGATGCTCTAGGTTTAATATCCCTCACAAAATGTTTTTTACCATTAGTTATTACTGGATAGTCTGGAGGTGCATATATATTTAAGACCTGGCTTGTGACCAGATGAGCAGAGGCAAGAGAAGTTGAAAAATAAGGAGGGAGAAATAATGAACAGATATTTTTTTTAACTCAACATTTTTAAAAAGAAGCCTGAGGATGGTTTTCATTTCTTCCCAATTAGCTCAGCCTACCATACTTGTGGAAAACTGGAAGCCACCCAAGTTTTTACCACAAGAACAATTTAGTAACATTAACAAATATTTTTATTAATAGCATTTGTGTCTGTGTGTGCAGACGTCTGGGCAGATATAAGTGTTAATGATCATTAATGTTTGCTCCTCTGCTGAAATAACTGAAACCATGCTCAATGTGGCCAAACAACCTGACCTCACTTTTCTATCCCCACCCCAGTTTTGATACAAATGAGGTCATTATCACTGCCAACAACTCCGAAAAACAAATCAAAACAAAAATGTAGGAAATAGATTAAAAACCACCTCCCTTTCATAATTGGAGACCACAGGAGTATAAAATAAGCTCATAAATAAGGCACTGAAGACCATTTTGATCTGTTCAAACAACACAATGGTTTTGTGGTGACTTGCAGCTCTGTTTGGTTATCTTGTTTACCAGGAGATGGCTCTTTTCTTATACATCAACAGTCCTAAGAATGGAAGGGGAAAAAAACCCATAAAAAAATTGGTGTGCTTTTAGCAGTGAAGTCCCCTGCAGGCAAATTCATGCATGTCCATCATCTGATCAGCACGGCTCAGAGGTATTGCTGAGGTCCTATCACTGAAGGTACTTGGACAGCTTTACAGAAGAAAGAACTCTTGTTCAACTTTTGAGTAACAGCCTCCCAACCAATCCTGTAAATTCACATTATCACTCCCTAAGCATCCATTGGAAGACTTTTCTTCTCAATACTGAAGAAGACAAGGGACAAGAAGAGGTGGGACTAGTCACACTCTTTGACTTTGTCTAAAGTAAATGTCCAGATTCAGAAGCCTGTTTTTTTTACGCTTAGTGGAAACAGTGGGAGGCTAATTCAAAATAAAGCTGAACTTAAGGCTCAGAATTCCCGATTAAAAGTGTCCATCTTTTGGATGATTATGCCTTTTTTGCCTTAAGGAGGTTGTCTGCATTCCTCACAGGGTAAAAATTCTGTGAATGTGCTCAGTAAAGGAGGTCATCATCATACATGTTTAGATTTCATAGAGACACACAGCCTTTGGTGGTGTTGCCACCAGGTGTCTTGACCAGAAAAATGACCAGTGTGTTGTGTGCCTTTTGTATTATTTTAACTTGCACTGTGGCACTAGGGAAGGAATAAAATCACAGGGATTTAAGCATGTATTCTATTAGTTTTCTAAGAGTCCAAGTATACTGGAAGTCATAACAGTCCCACCAGGGTTGGTAGGATAGTGTCTTAAGCACAGTACTAATTCTCTGAGATATTATGGGAAGACACCTTCCCGTGGTGGCTTCTCCCATCATTGCTGAACAGGGATGGTGACCCTTTTAGGAGAATCATATGCTTTTCAGAGAGTGTATTTGCATATTTACTGTTAATGCAAATGCAGATTTGGCTGCACAGTCAAGGCTAACTAACAATGGTGTTCATTTTTTTGCTCCAACTGGCAAAGCACTGCTAGTTTGAACACATTGCTCCCTCTTTTCACCCCAGACTGTCCCACCCACATTCAGGGGTTTTTTCATCACTGCCTCATATGTCCTCTCCCATATTTGCCCACTCCATGTTAATGCCTCAAATGGCACTGGACAAACTTCCTCCATAAAATAAATTGGATGAAAAGTACCTCTTAGAGATTTTAACCAAACTTCAGGTGGAGACTCTGGGCTCCATGCTTAGCCAGATGATTGTAGGGAGCAAAGCTGCTGTTTAGAAGAGCACTACAGATAACACACATGCTTTCAACAGGTATTTCAATAAAGTCTTTAAACTAAATGCCCAGATGTGATGTGAACCCTGCCCATTTTCTCTTTTTCTCACAAATCTTCACAAATACCTTTGAGTAAAACCTCCAGTTCTCTCTGGGGGGACATGCCATGGGTTTTTGTGTGAGAACACAATGTCCTTATCTCTGTGTTTGGCAAGTTTCCCTCTGTGTTTCAGCACAGAATTTATTCTGTGAAAAAGCATTTAAATATTAAGATTATTCTAAATCCTTGTGCAGGGTCTCTCTATTCCCCCTGTTAGATGGGCTCAGTAGTTTGCACACAGCTGGGTAGTGTGCCCTGGCTACAAGACATCCTAAGCACCATACACTGTGTTCATAAACAAAATTCACTGGGTGTTCAGCATCCAGCTTGCATGACATTCTGCCAAGTCTGTGAGTGGTAAATGTTGAACTAATAATGAACTTTCATAAAGTGGGTCATATAATAAACTTCCATGACTTACTGTTGTAAGCTGCTATAAATTGCTCAGCAGCAGGTTCCAAGCAACGTTTTTACTCTCTTTTCACCAAAACTGCAGTAAATCCTTAGAAAGAAGAACCAAATCAGGCATTCTCTACCTCCAAAGCTCAGAGCCTTGCCTCAGTTTCTAGCCCACCTTCAGTCACATAATGTAAAACTGGAGCCACTGTTGATCATCGGAGTTTGTGTTAATCCTGTACACAAATAGAAACAAATCCGTGTTTTAAAGAGCCAAGATCTTTCTCTGAAGAAAGTGGAAAAAATATTCAGTCTTTTTAAAATGCAAAAGCCTTGACTTTAGAGAGCAGTTGTTCACCTCCTGCAGGAGCCAGGAGTTCACAGCATCTCTGGAAAGCAAGTCCAGCAGTGCAAGGGACTTCTCTAACATCCCCTATATAATAGTAATTCCATTTGTGATGTTCCTTGTCCCTTGTTTCTCCTACCCTTTGATCAATCCCAGATTCCAAGGAAAGAGCAGATCTGAGAATTAAGTGAATACAGATAGAAGTCTCTTCTCTTTTTCTTTTCTCTCCTCACCTTTCCCTACTTGCTCGTCCTAACTTGGTCTCTCTGCCAATGAGTTTCATGGCTGTGTGCCACAGCTACTATGGCAGCTTCCATCCACCTTGCCAGGATGTCTTCTCCTTCAGAACAGTAAACCAGAATTTTCAGTTTCCAATTTATTCCTACAATTTACTACAAATTTCAAATAGTTACAGAATTCCTACAAATTCCTACAATCACTTCAGCCTGTTTTCTACCTGTCCAGTGGATGTACAGAGCAATCTGGAAGGCCAAAAGCTAAAAATCTCCTGTACCCAAACAGACTCATAGAGAAGGACATACCAAGCTAGATAAATTAGTTATGAAATACAAGTATTTAATTAAATCTTGTCTGCCTGTATGTTGTACCCTTCACCCCCCCCCCAAAAAAAAAAAAAAAGTCCAACTTCAGAACTAATCTGGAACTGACTGCCTATGTTATAATTTACTAGAAACTCTGCTGTCATCACTTTAGTTCATAGAAAGGAAAAATAAGAACAGCAATAGCTTTCATCGGTTCCTATTTAAAAACAAACTGCTGCATTTTAAAAGGAAAAAAAAAATACAGAGATGGATCCAAGTCCAAGTTTGTGGTAACTGTGGGGAGGTCAGCCAGGCCAGCCAGGGAGGAGAAAGGTGGGTCAGGTTAGCAGAGGGCAGAGAGGTTTCCCTGGCAGCTCTGGGGATGCCCCTCTTGAGGCTGGATTAGCACCTCTGGCTCAGGCTGCATAGTGGGGCATAAACCAGAGACTACAGACAAGAAGAGTCTGGGGGGCTGGGGGATCACACCATGGCAAAGGCTCTACCAGAGATGAGGTGGAGGGATTGTCACCACTGCCTTTGCTGCAAGTGTTCTTTGGGGATCCTGGCTGCTCCACATCTAGGCTTCCAAATGAAAGGTAAATAATTCCTCTATTCTTTGTTTGCCCTGTGTAGGGAGCTTCTTTGCTTTTCAGATTTGTTCAGGACCTACCAGAACAGCATCCAAGGCTTGGGAGTGGAAATGTAATATATCCAGATAGGTAGAGAAATCTCAAGGACAAAACAGCATTACAGTTGTTTCATGAAGTAGTTTATAGAATCAGCCTGAGAGGTCAGGTGAAGCAGAGACAGGGCAGCAGGGCTGGGGGCTGTCATTCCTGTGAAAAGGCAGATCCATCTCAGCTAACTCACAGAACAGCTCTCTGGAGATCAGCATCTTCCATGTCTGGTTCAGCCCACTGGTGAAGTGTTAAAGGGAAATGTCAGCACACATCACTCCCCCTCCAGCACGCTTCTCTGCTTGGGTCTGTCAGAAGACCCTGCTCATGGCTTCTCCTTGAAATGCTGCTTCATTTTGAGCCATTTATGGTTGGACCCATATTATCCAGACTTCACTTGCTTTCATAAATGTTGTAATGCAACAAAGCACAGTCCCTGTTCCATCTGTGTGTGGTCAATATATTGGTCAGTAGACTCTTTATTCAAATGGAATGGTTCATGTGCAATAGGATTTTCTTAGATCTTTGTTCATCCCTTGCATGAAAAAATAGCAGTACACATCGTGTTGGGTGTGTAGTTGGTTTTTTCTCCGTAAGTAGTAGTTATATCAAGAAGTGCAAGTGCTTTTTACAGATTTCATCTGCATAGGGAGTGCATATTCCCTGTGACTAAACTTACTACTGAATATTTACACCCACCAGGTTTCCAAAAGGCCAGCATATAATGAGCCACAATTTGTAAGAGACACTACAGCAATTCAGCTCCTTTGCTGTAAAAGATGGCATGGGAGAGGAAATAGGAGCTCACCTAGATCCTGAGATTTGAAGGTGCTTTTACAATATGGAAGATGCCTCCCAACGTTCTGATTTTTTACAAAAAGGGTAATTTTGGGGCCATATGCAAAAGCTTTCAGCAAATGTTATTTCCTATAAAACAATTTATCTAACTGGAAAAAAAATGCACTCTGAAAGTTGCAAACAAGATCAAGGCCTCTTGTTTAATATACCACACAGATATACTATCAGAAAGCTCATGGTGCAAGAAGGTGGTAATCTAAGGGAAGTAAACAGGTAAGAAGGAAGCACCAGCACCACTGGTAAAGCACCAGCACCACTCTGGTAAAGAACAAAGATACATCAAGATTAATTGACTTGCACAGAGTGACTCTGGAGAGAGAAGTGCTAAACCTCCATCTCCTGACTCCAAAGCCTTAACCACATGACAGCCCTTCCACTCTTAAAGAAGGAGAATATTTTACTGTTGGAAGTTTTATCCTATTGGTGTTTAAGAACTGAATGTTTTGTTAACCATTAATTTTGGATGAGTTTGCCATATGAAATCTTATAGCATTTAGAGTAGTGTTTGTAGATTTCCTTGTTGGACCATTCATGTAAGCAGATATATCTTATTCTTTCTTTTGGCTTCTTTCTGTGTTTGTTTTGGCTACAAATACATTCTACTTACAAGAATAAGGGAAATGCTTCCAAAAAATTAACACACTTACTGATGAGTCAAAAACATATCATGCCCTTGCAAAGAGCGAGTGACAGACAAAATGCCACTTTTTAATTATTTTTCCTAAGTCCAGAGGAAGAAAAATATTTGAGAGAAAGAAAAAAATCTGTTTACCATATCCAAAATTTGGCAAATTTGAAACAGGAGAGGGCTGCACATGCTTGTGCAAAGTGCCAGCCTCACAGGCAGTACCAAAACTCCTTCGACAGATGAAAAAAGGGGTTTCTTTAGTTGGAGGCCAAGCACAACAGCACTGAGTTTCCCTATACACACTCTCACTTTGCTTCCATCTGTCAAACACAGGTCAGTGAATTTGCATTCTGACTGGTTTTTTTAGGAGAATAAGTATTTGTTTTTACTTTGCTTATGGCAAAACTCATTAAAATATCCAATGAAGGAAGGCCTACACAACTCAAAAATCCTATTTAAAGTAAAATTAATTTGTAGCTCGTATAGATGTCATGTTGGATATTTACTTTATTAATTTTCTTCCTTTTATATCCATGGAGAACATCGTGACATATTGGAAGGTGAACTGAACCTGATTTAGAAGCTCTATTTCATCCATTTTCTGCTGGATATTTATTTTGTCAACCTAGATGTCTTACCAGAGGTTCTGGCACCATGACTTGTCTCCAAGTCACCAACTAGCACAGGCTGCAGTTGCTGGCTCATGAACACATTGCCTTTGTAACCCAGAGGCTGACAGCAAGGGCTGAATGAGATCTGCCCCACAAAACTGCCAGATGCCTTTTCAACAGTTTTATTAAAAACACCAGTCCTAAACTGCACTTTGTTGGGAACACTCTGGATCAGTTCTGGAGACTTTGGGATGACAGCTTCTTTTGATCATAGAATTGTAGAAGGGTTTGCATTGGAAGGGACTTTAAGGATCATCTAATTCCAACCTCTCTGCTGTGGGCAGGGACACTTTCCTCTAGACCTGGTAGCTCCAAGCCCTGTCCAACCTGGCCTTGAACAGGCCAGATGAGGCTGCAATGAAAGTGTCTGGGACACGAACACACACAGTGATTCCCACTGTGAAACGTGTCCCAGCTACTGGTGTCCCACAGTGCCTAATACCTGCCTGCAGGATTTGGGCCATAGGAAACCTTCCTCTTTCCTTTGTCCTGAGAATTTTTCTCTAATAACAGGACAAAACAGTCACTGATGAATTCTACACAGTCTGTAGGGAATTCTCTTGGCACATCTCCATTCTGCATTCAAATGGTTTCAGAGGAATCAAAGCTGGAGAACAACAAAGGTTTAAACTTCTTCAGGCATCTCCTCTGAAATGCCTCAACACCCACCCACATGCTTTCTTTCCTAGCTTGTGGCCTCAGGGTGCACTGTCCCAAAGGACAGTCAGTCTGGTCTTGAAATGAACTTCCAGGCATCTCTCAAATGACATTGAAGACAAATACATCCAGTGCTTGGGATGTAGTGTTTACCAAAAGTTTGCCCCTGAATCCTTGATTTATACCCCCAGCTCAGTTTTCCATACTATCCAAGTATATACATGCTTTACAGCTCCAATGTTGCTTTGCCCCTTGGGGCAAACAAGATGAGATGGGTTCTTCCCAGAAAGAGAGACAAAACAGAGCTGTTTTCAACCAGTTGAAACCTTGCCACCCTCCTTACATGCAAAGTGGACTTAACCATCCCTTCTTTTTCTCAGGGTTGGGTTTAGCACTGCAATGGACTGACAGCCCAACACCAAGGAGTCAGGTTAGATGGAGTCAAACTCTCCAGAAGGCATTAGCTGTCCCTTCCTTTTTCATTTTTGATCTAGGAGAGGCCAGTCATAATTTTTTCATATCCTAAGAAATTTATCAGCGTTCAGGCTGCTTTACCAGTGCTTTTAATTAATGTCAGCATTTTTAAATCATCTCCATAAGAGTGGTGTGTAGAGTCTGATCCTCAAATGCCCATGTGTATTAATTAAGTTTTTACTTTAATACAAACAATACTCATTTAAGCTATGGGAAATTGCAGTGCATGCATGAACGTGAACTCTGTATCCATGCTGCTTTTCCAAGTGTATTTACCTTGCACACACACTCATCCAAAATTAAGTTAATGGCCCCAGTCTGCCCCTCAGGACTCTGCATATGGCAGAAGCTAGTCATAAACAATTTCTTTGAGAAAGTAGTAGGGGAGCATGAAGAATGGATCTCTTGAAAAGGAGGAAGGATAAAAATATAATTAGGGTAAATTTTGTTATTCTGTACTGGGGAAGGAGAGTAAGAAAACAGAAATGGAAGCAGCTCTGGTACAGGTTCTTTGCAGGTTACTTTCTGCAGCCTGTTGCTCTGCCATTTCCTTCCAGGGTACCTGGGCTCCACACTGAATTATTTCACAGAAACAGAGGTGTAAAAAGGAAAATAAATATTGCAATACAAAGGAAATTCCTACAACAGAGAACATGGATGCTGAAATACTAGTGGGATGAGAACTGCACTTAGCAGCACAGCATTTGGCTTTAGATTCCCCCAGCTTTTCAAAAAAAAGGAGAGAGGGATTTTCCACCTCATCAAGACAAGTACCTAGTTAAAATAGTTTTATAAAAAATGAGCACACATTTCTTTTACATTCCTGAGTGACTTTGTTTTTTTGGCCACAATTGTGAGTCTTCAAGACTTCTGAAGCACTATGCAAATCTGTTGCTAAACAGATGAAGAGAAGTCTCTCCTTTTATGTATGCAGCATTGTCTAGAGAAACAAAGAGGAGGGAACTGGGTTTGACTCCTTGAGTGTGGCATCTTCATCCAGTCCAGCTTATTTAGTCTTTGTTTCATTTTGGAAGCAGGTACTTCACAAGCAGCAAGAAGGCAGGCCCAGCTTTGAGGGAGGTCGGGAGTTCGCAAAATTGCAAACTTAAGTTTTCCTTTACGTTTTATTCTTCAATTTGTGAATCAAAGTTCTGTTATTTGCAATGTGACAGTTAACCTCTATCACCCAGCTTTATGATTGTGAATTCTGTGCTGGATCACGAATCCATCATGTTTTATTGAGAAGGAGACAGTCTTGCATTTTAAAAAGTGCAATGATCTTTGACTCTGTCCTTTTCATTTGGGTCAGCTTGCAAGACTGGAGGAATGTTTATGATTAGAGGAACTTATAAATCAGAGAGAAAGGAAACAAATTCATTAGTTATTGGTTATGGCAACTCTGAAGTTCCCCCCCTGCCCTCTTTTTTTAATTGTCTGAATAAGAAAGTTCTCCAGAACATATGCACAATGTGGGTTCTTAGAGATAAACTCCATATCTGATTCAGCCACATTAACTTCTGCTGATATTTATATTTAGGAGACAGCCAAGGTTTGGCTTTTTTGTTTCTGCACTTATCTCAAGCATCTCTCTTGTTTTTGAGCTCTTCTACAGAAAGTAAACAGAAATAGTAAACTACACAGTGAACATATAAATCCTTCTTCCCTGTGAAAAAGTCCTCAGTAACTCCTGTACAATGCAGCCTTTAAATTTTCCAACAAGTTTTGTTTGGCTAAAACAACTCTTTCACAAAGTCATTCAGTTTTAATTGAAGACATTGAGAAATGAAGGCATCTATCAAACTTTCCATGGTTCATTGCAACAGTTAATCAACCTCACAGTTAAAATGTGCCTTATTTCCAGCTTGGAATTGCCTTGTTCTAGCTTCCTGCCTTGGATAAGCAGCACATTCTTCCTCAAGAAAAACAGTGAATTACACACTACAGTGAGGTCTTCTTTCAACTTTTCTGATAAACTGAAACAAGGGATTGGAGTTCACTGCATGGCTCACTGCATAGCATTTCCTGCAATCATCAAATCATTTGGGTTTCGATTTTGTTGTTGGCTTGGTTTGGGGTTTTGTTTTCGGTTGGGTTGTTTTGTTTGTTTTGGTTTTTGGTTTGTTGTTTGGTTTTTTTTTTCCCCTACACGTTCTCCAGTGTTTCAGGAAGGTTTGGAAAGGGCAAACACAAGAGCTGGATTGGTTTCTCTCCAAGGCTGGGATGGAAGTGTAGCACTCCCTGGTGCCATGTGAAGGTTGGGTTATTTTCCAGCATCAGCATCACTGTCTCCTTCCCCTTCCCATGCCATGTCTGAAGGTGGGGCTCCACATCTACAAATATTGATGTTGGATTTCAGCTCTCCATGCTCTCCAGCTTTTTTTTTTTTCTTTTTTCTTTTTTTCTTTTGTTAGTATTTGCAACAACTGGCAGGTAAATGGTCTTAATGTAACTTGTTTTTTTTTAATCACAACGTGAGCTGTTTCTCTGATTTTGAAACACTTAGAGATGAGGAAAGTCTTGCTGTTGTACTGGGGTATTTTCTGCAAACAGCATTTGCTATTTTTGCAGCACTCAGAAGCCTCAGCTAAATACCTCTATCTCCTCTCTTTGGACAGGTGCAGTCTTCTGAAATAAGAGGCATAAGGAGGTTGGGTTTGTAGTGTAAGTTCCTCCCTGACTAAAATGTACTCCACATCTGGAAAAAGTAAAACATAACTTTGATGGCTGTTTCCAAAGATGTTCCTTAGCAGCAGATACTTCAAGTGCAGCCACTGAGAGTGCCATGGTGGGATGAATCCCCTATCTCACCACCTTTAGGTGCCTTTGTGGAAGATGTCAACATCTGAGCTAGCCCAGACATGATGTCTGCAGAGTCAGTGAACAGAGAGCCATTTTTAGGATGTAGATCATCTGGCCTCTATTGAGCATATCTTGCAGAATAATATGAATCACATGTTGCAAACAATTCTTTATTTCCACTGACTATGAAGAATATTTTTGTATATTTAATTAGACATAAATCCCTTTACAGTCAGGCAAGATTAACTCCACAAGCTTCAACAGTCTCAGATGAGCAAATAATTCAGAATAAATTCCTATTTGCACTCAGAAGTAGATTACTTACTAAGCAGATTACTTTGTTTAGACATACAGCAGGCATAGGTGTCACTCAGATTTCTTTGTGGTGGCAGCAGAAACCTTCAAACTTGTGTTGTATCCAAACACAAGAGTTCCCCATCCTATCTTGGGCAGGTGTGAGCAGAGTATCATGTTTTAGGGCTTACATGGACTCCAGCACTGGACATATGTTACAGCTTTGTAAAGGGTAATTTGATATGGTGTCAGCCCCGTGTTATCACTCACCTCACTGGCATGTTAAGCCTCAGACATGTAGACCTTTGAGGAAAGAGACAAAATCAGTGTCTGTACTGATTTTTTCATCTGTACAGGGATGAAGATACCAAGCCAGAAACTGTGAGCCAAAAACATCTCCTTTACAGGAAAATAATACTGAAAAATGTGTGTGTGTGTGCCTTGATATTTTAAATACTCGAAGAAAATTGGACATTATGCCTAGTAAAGCCACAATCAAGAGGAAAAAAAAAATTGTCCTGGCTTTTATGCTACTCAGTTGAACACAGAAATCAGGAGAACACAACATCAAGCAAGTATTGGAGCACTTACCTCACCAGTCACAGCCAGGCTCATCCATGTTCTCTCTAATCTCATAAATTTTTTTCTTCTTCCAACAATTCACCAAGTGAGAAACTGAGAAACTTTCAACTCTTCTCCCTCCAGAAAAAGCTGCAGCCTTGGGATTATGGGGAAGGCTTGAGCACCATAAGGAGGGTTCTAAGGCTTGGGTGCTGACGAAGTGCAGGTCACTCTGACACAGTGATGTTCTGAAAGAAAAGGTAAGAGTCTCCTTTGTTTGTGAAAGAAAGGACTTCAGAGCAAAAGCAAGTGCCCAGCCCATATGTCTGTGTGTATTAAACAGGATGGTTATAGAGGCCATAACTATACCACAAATTAACTTTGCCTTCCTTCTTTGGAAAGGCCAGTGAACCTTTTCTACTGACACAAGACAAAATGATTTATATCACAACAGACCCCACTTATCATGCGTTGTTATTTTAAACTCGCCCAACCCTTCCTCCCTCTAATCATTCCCCCCCAAAATAATCTTCTTCTTAGTAACAAAAATGTGGAAATTAAATCTCAAAACCAGTAAACACAAAACCAGTCAACTCTTCAACATTTTTAAAATTTGAAACAAATGTATAAAGAAAAACCAAAGAAACCAAAAGGAAAGAAATGGACCAAAATGTCTTCTTCTCTCATTAAATAATGAATAGAAAGTAGTGATGTGTCACACGAGAAACTTCCATTTTCAGTGAAAAGAATGGCCAGGAGGCAGCATTCTAACCTGTTTTCTCTCATACACCTTCAAAGTCTGTAGAGTGTAGTACTGCAAACCTGTTGGTAGATCAGGGAGAAATGACAGTTTTTGGGGAACCAACAACACCCACATCCAGTTGGTGTTATTGTATCATCTGTTTCATGGTTTGGAATTAATTGCAATTGGGACATGGAAAAAAAAAAAAGAAACACAACTGAAGCCTAAAGTGGTTTTTCAAATTCATAAGGAAGGATTTTTCTTTGAATAATAATGTTGTTACAAAGTTATGTTCTTTCTCCTTTTTAAATAAGCCCTTTATTTTCTTTCAAATTTCTGTTACTTGTGGCCAGGGGCTGTCTGGTGCTCTCATCTTGTGGGAAATTGCTGGCTGGAAGCAGCATCATGTCTGTAATTACCACTTTCACTGAAATAGTTCTGGGCGCCCCAGAAATACCTTCAAGTATTTGGTCATAGGCATAAAAAGTTGGAGGGAAAGTTAATAGATGATGGTTCTTCCTGAATACTAGAAAAGGGTAAGCTCACTTGAAAATCTCTTTTTAACCATCTCAGCATGCCTCACATTTTCAAAACCAAGTGAGTTTTCTCTCTTGCCTGTACATACCATGGAACAGCACTGACCTTTACTGCTTTGTGAATACTGATTGTGAACTTCAGAATCAGGTGAAGGTTATCACTCCACCTTGCACCACAAACCCTGCCCACAGAGATTCCTCAAGCATTTTCATGTGGATGAAGCTTTCCAGCACATCCCCAGGTCAACAGGCCACCCCTCCTTGCAGCTGACTAAAAGTGAGGAATCCAGCCCAGCATCAGGGTTCCCCTTGTAGTCCCAGGGAGGGGTTGGTACCTCCAGAGAGAGATTCAGGAGCCTTGAGGTGAGTGTCAAAGGGTGAGGGTTGCATTCACAAATTTTCACTCTTAGAAACTTCATCTTTTGCCAAATTATTGAAAAATGTAGCCAAAATTCCAGATTAGGAATCTTGCTTTGGGGTTCTATAGAACCAACACTGAATTCACATTAAACTGCATCCCAATCAGATTTCTGGCAAAAAGACATTTCTAAGAAGTTGCTCTGTGTCCCCCTATGTCACATGTACTGCCCCCGACTCTGTCCCACATCCCCTGAGTTATTCCCAGGGATAAGAGGCAGGTTACACTGTGGCAGCACTGGAACTACCCACATGCAGCTTGGCCAGCAGCAGGTAGCAGCCTCTTCATTAGCTGGATGCTGTCAAATAAGAGCCACAAAGGCAGAATCTTCTGTGCTTTCCCACAAGAGAAGACACAAATTTTGGGTTTCTCTTCCCTTCCCACATGCTGATTTTCATGAATTCTGGAGGAACATAATTATCTTCAAGATTTCCACCCCTCTGTCAGATTTGGTGGAAATAAGATGAACAGTTACTGGAAAGGGTAAACTAACAAGCAGGTACCAGCAGACAAAATTCAAGCTTCCCTAAAAAAAAACACAGTAGAAGGATGTATTTACTGAACACCAGGAAAGAGCTGAGCCCTGCAAAGCAGAGAAAAAAAAACACAGCAACCACCAAAGAGCTTCAGACTTTTGGCTGGACCACTCAGAGCATCTCTGCTTCCCAGAGATGATTCAGGGAGTAGGGTCCTGAGCAGTGCAGAGCCCAGTGGGAGAGACAGGAGGAGCATGTGGCAACAAGAAAAAAATTAAAGATTCAAAGTCCTTCACCTTGAGCATTAGGCCAATATGAAATTTTCCAGTTAGAAAACCTGACTCTGTTCTCATGAAACAAGTAGAAGTGCTTAATATTAATATTAACATTAATTCTTTGCTCAAGTGACAACCCTTTAATCTTGGATTGTGGACACTGATGGAAGGACCAGAGTGACACCTCTGTTTGTCCTAAGCAGATTTGTCCATCATTAGTAATGGATGCAGAAGAGCTGACAGCTATCCTGGACATTAGTTCCTATTTTCTCAGGCATGATGCTTGAGATTAGCTCCTTTAAATTGGAGACTTTTCTGCTTTAGGTAAAGCAAATTGCTATTTCCTGGGTATTCTCTTAGGTAGTGGTCAGTGTAGGGCTATTTTCCACCTCTGGTTCTAAGGGTCAGCCCAGAATTGGCAGAAGATAAGAGCCCTCATCCAGCCATCTCCTAGCTCTACAGTACATAAATGCATGTTCCCAACAAAAAATAGATTTCCTAATTCCAGGCTTACTAGGGTCAAAAAGAAGGTATAAATATTTTGCCAATTTTAACACGTTTAAGTGTGCATATGTTTTGTCCCTGTCTCCAGCAAAGGCAGCAAAGGCCACCCTCTCCTGTAGTCTGCAAACTCCTGTTTTCCCTGGTGTTAGGAAACACTGAGACATTCCCACACACAGCATTTGGGGTATCTCAGTTCTTCAAGCTGCTGATCAGTGCTGTTTCTCTGCTGTTGCTCCTTTAAGAGCCTTCATCCTTGCAAGTCAAGTTCATGAAGCTTAATTCAAGTTCTTCAGAGTCTAAAGCAGTGATACACCAATTAACCAAGCAGCACTAATTGTGAGATGGTGCCAAGGCACTCAAGGGAAAACTGGGGAAGTACATGCCATGAATCAAGACTGTGTTTTCATTCTTTGAGTTGTTTTTAGCTAGAAACAGAAAAAAAAATCAATGAAGGACATCCCAGAGGTTAATGAAAAAGGCTAGTAACATGTTCCTTCTCTTATTTTGAGGCTTAATCGCTGTTTAAAAAATAATAACAAAAATAAGACATATTTAACATTCTGCATGAAATTGCACAGATTCCACAGGGGCCTGGTTTGCTTCTCCTATAATCTATTTGTCATTACATCCTTAAACAAGATGTAATTAGGACTAGATTTCACTGGGGCTGGATCACAAATGATTTTCTAACAGGAACATCCTTTACAGAAAAAACCCACAACGTTTTCCAAGGAGAGACAGCTATAAATACCACTTGAAATTCCATTGGCCATCAGTTAGATTACTACTTAAAAAAAACTTTGAGTCTTGTCTATGAGGAAAAAGTAAATGTAACTCAAGACCCCGACCTTCCAGAGAATAATTCACTTTGCTTCTTCCCAGATAAACTTTTGGATTAAATTATGGGAACCTTGTAAAATCAGCTTGTGTCATTAATGTCCTGACCTTTTAATCCTACATGTGTGAGGTTTTCACTGTATTAATCCCAACTTTTGCAACTTTGATGGTAATTCATGAAGTCTACTTTGGGAACAGACATAAACCCCTCAAAATCTCACACATGACTTTGAGCATTTTGTGGGAAAGTGAGAGCAGCATCCAGGATCCTAACACATGAGGACTTCTCTGAAGTAATACAAGTTCTTGGTGACATGGGGGCTTTGATTTTATGTGTCAGTTTTGCCCTTGTTGAGAGGGCTCTCTCCCATTGAAAAAGGATGCACCACTCAAGCAATATTTACAGAACTGCTCCTTCATGTGCTGGGGGTTGGAAACCACAGCTGTGTGTCATGAGCAGCAACACCAAGGGCATGAACCCACTTCGAAGCAACACAAATTACAGGAGATGGTGAGGAAACAGCAAATTGCTAACTGTGAAATGTCTTTGTTTAAATGTGCTGATAGCCAAAGGGGCTAATGCACTGGCTGCCTCTGGCACCACAGAGATAGTTGCCTCCCTGGCTGGGAGATCACAGTGCTCTGAAATGCCCTTCCTTCCTATGGAGATGAAAGGCAGCATGGATCCACAGCTAATTTATCAAGCATACACTGCTCAAATATAGCCCATTTATCTCCTTCTAAGTGGTTTGCTTCTTCCAGCACTCAGCTTAGCAAGGTAATGTCAATGGTCAGGGGGATGCCTTGGTAGGTGCAAAAAACCATTCAGTTACCCATTGTGAATAATTTCTAAGAGCATGTTATTTCTGTCCAGAGAGCCAAAGCTGCATTTTTTCTATAACACCTTGGAAATCAATAGGATCTGCACACTTAAAACATTTCTGTGTTTTGGAAATCCCCTGAAATGTGTCTGATTTTCTTTTCCTCCTTTCACCTCCCATCTTGATGCCAGTGAGGCTCCTGCTGCTGCATACAGAGAAAAGGATCCAGGGCTACCCTGTGTTTGTGCAGAGAAGGTGAGGTGGATCAAGACATCAGGCTACAGCACACAAGTACCAGGTTTCTTTGGCCTCCTGGGTGCTGCAGGTTGCAGAGCTCTAAGTCTGCACTTTTGGCTCATTGCTAAAGTTTCATCACATCCAGCAACTGACGTAGATTTGATTTCATAATTGCTTCTAGGAATTTGCAACTGGGTGCTCTGCACTCCAGTGATAACTGTGCTTGCTTGGCCATGTGTGGACCTTACAGTGCTGGCATTCACAGTCTCACACAGCCTCTTTTGCCCATTGTTTTGTGTGAAGTCTACACACATCTGTAACCACATCTATCCAAATAAATCTGTGTTGCTAAGGAATAGGAGAATAAAAGGAATAAAAACCAAACACACTGCTCACACGGAGCACAGAAAAGCAAATAAAAATGGCCACAAAAAAGATAACATCTATTCAACATGTGGTGGGCACCATGAGTAAAAAGCAGTCTGCAAATATTTCCCCTTTTAGCAACATTTTACACATTGGAGATGTCTCAAGACTGAACACAATGCCCTAAGAGAGGTTTTTCCAGTGTTAAGCAGGACTGAAGAATTTCTTCATGGATGTTTCATGATTATATACACCTCCATGCCCTCCAAATCTTAGGACAATCTGTTGTGCCTAACTGTGATCACTTTGTGTCTCACCACAGCCTCCAGATACTGTGCAGCCAACTGTTCTTGTATTTATTTGGAGAATTAGCTATACCTAAGTGGGGTGTCTTCTCCTCCCTGAGTTCCTCCCTCACATTTTCATTCTCAGACTCCAATTTTGTAATGATACTTTTAAATTCTAACACCACCCTCCAAAGAAAATGTTAATATTTTCTTCCAGGGTCATCTAATCACGATATTCTCTCAGCATTTAAAATGTCTGTCTCTGTTATGGTGCTTCTGGAGGCCACTTAGCACATCTTCCAATTTGAGCGTGAGCCATTTTAATTGCTGGCTTTCTGAGTAAATATTTCCAATTCATTTTTGCCCAGTGAGGAGCATTTTCATCTAAAGTATCCTTTGGCTTCACAGTCAGAACAGTGTATTCTGGCATATGCCAGACAGACTGCTTCTCCTTCTCCCTAAAACTGTGTTGCCCCCTTATCAAGAGAAATAACTTCTGTTACCTCATGATTTGACATGAGCAGCTGCTGTTGTTCATTTTCAATATCATGTCTACATCTGAGCACGAACATTAAAGTCACCATGAAATACAACCCAGGAAATTACTGGAGAACTTACAGTCCAAAAGATTTTGATAGAAATGGGAAAAAAACCCACAACAAAACAAAACAACATCCCAAACCAAAATATATCCTATCATAGACTTCTGGGGACTTTAGACAATTCCCCGGAAGTGCTTATCCTGTTCTCATGCAAGTCAGAGAAGACAGACTGATTAAATTCACCAGGACAAAGGAGCCAAATGGGAGTCTCTTGAATTACCAGGTCTCTGTCCTATCAAGTTGTCCCTTTTCCTGTGCAGGCAAGAGATCCTTCTGCATCTGGTCTCCATTAGATAGTGGGCGTCAGAAAGAGGTGAGGTCTGCTATGGCTTCTTATTTGGAGCTCTTGTTGCTTGGTAGTACAAACAGTGGGCTATAAAAAGAGCCAAATGCTGATATTTCCACCACACTTGTAACACAAGCTCCAGTTTGCTTCAGTTTGGTTAGACTGGTTTACACACAGAGCCACATACATTTAAATACAATATTTATTAAACTTACCTAAGTTTATTCTGAGGTATGACTGGAACCCAATTTATTCTGGCTGGGTTTGGAAGTGTGATGTCCTGCCATGTGCACCAGCCCTGCTGCAGGGCTGGAGCAATCTGCTTCAAATTATCCACCCAGCTTATTTTATTGTGCTTGGCATGGCTGAGCTACCTAGTGACCCTGAGTGCCATTGCCCTTAAAGAGATAATGTGGTTTGATAAAACACAAGAACCTTCAGAAAAGGGGAAGAAATATCAGCCATCAGGGCCTAATTACAGCCCACAGTGTATTTCCTTCTCTTCTTGGATGCCTGTCATACGTAGGCTACAGAAGGAGCTCTATGCACCTGTATTTTGGCTGGCAACAACCTCTTCTTCATCCCACACACCAATAATCTGCTGGCAGTTCATGCACAGAAACCACAGCCTGATCAAGGTGCATACTGGCAAATTCCTGTGAAATGCCTCCCCCAGTCTCTCTCCACAGCTCCAAAAGCAAAGCCAGGCTTTCTGTGGGATAGGGACTGAGCCAGAGTTGGAGCCAAACCCTTGAAACCCTTTTCCAAAGGGTATCTAGGTATAGAGGCCAGCTGGAAAATGGCCCTTTGTGTAGATTTGCTGAGTAAAGAGATTGCCTTGGGATGTGCTAAGCACATATAATTTTGATAATTGCATTATTATATGGGAGGTTATATATTCCATGGTAGAAATCCACAAACAATTGCTAACTTGCAATGGGATCTATGCAGCTTATAGAGCATTTCCCACAAACAAGATTTATTTGCCTTACTTCCAGCAGCTACAGGAACATCTTTCAAATTCTTTTCCCACAGACAAAGATCATTCTATCAGAAAGCTCCTAAAGATCTACAGCTATTAGCAAGGAAATCAACACAAAATTAGTTTTTCTGATAGTGCAGGCTCTCAAAACAGTGAAGATAAAGACTGAAGAAGAGAAAAATGGAGAAAATTATTTGTTAGGCACCTTCCAAACATAAATGAAAAATAAGTTGCCTGCCCTTTCAAATTACTGCAAGCCTGCTTAGAATCTTGCCAGTAAAATAAAATAAATGAGAACAGCTCTAGCTAAGCTCCAGATACATCCATTTTCTCTTAGTTAAAATCATTTAACTGCAGACTTTTAATTTCATTGACTGTGATTTTGAGGGGCAGAAGCCTATTGCTAAGATGTGGGGTGTTTCAGAGCCTACTAATACCATTCTTACACAGATGTTCTCTTAATAAATCTGTGCAGGATGCTGAGGATCTCATTTAGCAAATTGTTGAAACATTAGTATTTCATTTTTTTGTTAACTTGAATGTATTTTGTTCAAATTCTGTTTAGTCTCTTTAAAAAAAATGCAATTGTGAAACACTGTAATCTCAATCCAAAGCAAACTTCCTGTTGATCCGGAAAATTTCCATTTTGGTTTTGATTCCTTCCCTGTTTCTCTGGCTTTAGCCCCTTCCACTCATTCCATAAAAATGGAAGCATTTTTAACTGAGATCCAGTACAACTCCAAACAAAGCATTTCATATGGTTTTCAATCCATATGAAATCACATACAAGCTGCTTTTTTCATAACAAGCTGTTTTGCCAAACAATCAAACAAACAAACCAAAAAGCTTGTCAAGGAATCTTCTTTTTTTTTCTGTGTTTCATTCACACTTTGGTGGGGAAGGGAAACATCTCCCTGCTCTTCATTCTATTGATAGGTAAAATCAAGGAAAAAAAAAAAAGTCTGGAACATATTATTTCTATTTAAAAACCAGCCAATCCTTTTAAGTTAAAGAAAAATACTTATTCAGGCACTAAGATTTACCTAGGTGCTCAAAGAGTGCTTTGTCTCCCTAGAGTAGAAATGACATGTGACCTCTCACCATCTTTTGTGTACCTGCTGCTCCTCCAAACACAAGCCATCAAAATGGATCTGGTCCCATCAGCCTCATGGTGTCCACAGGAACATATAAATATGATACAGTCACTGGGTTCACTGCTACTGGTTGGAAGGATAAGTACATGAGGGGTGTAGAAATGCAGAGTTATCGTGAAATAATCCAATTGTGTGAAAATCGTGTAGTGTAGAAACAAATGTCCACAGCAGAACTACCACACAGGGTCTAAAATCTCTCATGGTCTCCTACCCACACACTCCACCAGCTCACACAGGGTCCTGAATAATCTCTCATGGCCCTTGGTACATAGGTTCCTCATCAACATTTTGCTCTTCTTTGAGGAGAAAGAAGAAAATGAGGTGTCTGAACCCTTCTCTGTAACATCCCAGAGTGTGGGATCTGGTGAGCTTCAAACCAGCAAGAAAAGGAATACATCATGGAGATCCATTGTATACAGGACTTTCTTATGTATGTTTTTCTTATGTTTAGGAATTTCTTACAGCAAGACATTTCCTGACATCACTCTGTCCCTGTGATAGTGATGTCCCTGTCAAGAAGCTCTCCCATGCCAGGGTCTGTGGGACAGGGCAGGGGCTGCAGATCTTGCTGGAGGTGGGGCTTATATTCCCTTGTAGCAGGAGTTCATCTTCCTTCTTGGATGCTTTCTCTCTTTTCCATCTTCTCTCCATCCTGTTTCTCCAAGAAATGAGGATGGTTCTGACCAGTTGCATCTCACTAGAGGGAGAGAAGTGGTGAGGAACTTCATCCCTACACTGCAAACAAAAGAGCAGCAGAGAAGCAGGAGACAGGGCCCAGTCTTCAGCTGCCATCCTGGGATTTACCTCATCTAACATGAGATCCCTAAAAATTAGACTACCTGGGTAGATTCTTTGTCTTCTGTAGGCTTTCTCAGTTGACTCTGGAGGCAGATTATTTGCCAAGAGTGGGATTTAACATCTACCTCTCAGTGTCTACACATAGGTATCTACAGCAAGATAAGGGCTCAGATAAGTTCCTCACCCACCTGTGTCCAGCTCTGCTTGAGGTGCTGAAGTGCAATTTTCCTAGAAGAGGGGGGCTCTCAGAGGCCAGGCTGCATTGAGGGGTTCCTCAAGGAATTACATGGATGGTAGACCTGTTTGGGAGGAAAACAAGAGACAGTCCCATGCTCTTCCTCACTGTGAGAGACCTGGGGGATCTGTAGCACTTGCACTTGTAGCACTTCACCACAATCTGCCATGGCAATGCAGGTTCCTCCAAAAGGCAGGAAGAGCTGTTTGCTCACCAGGGTTTCTTGGATAATGTATATGTTTTCTTCTTGTTCTCGACTAGCGTGATAAGTGAGAGGAAGGGCTGGCTCGAGCTAGAAAGTGCAATCTTGGCTCCCAGTACTCCTGTATAAAGGTTATACAAAGAAAGACCTGGGGATTATTGCCCTTCTGCAAACAAGGCTAATTGCCAGCATCCATCAGCTGGAGATAGCTGACATGCTCTGCCAGGACAGATTGCTTCAGCAGCACAAAACCAACCCCTCTTGCTCCTGTAAAAGAAGGCAATTTTCTCGTCAAGTGTTCTGTCACTGCCATATTCTCCCAGGCATGGCTGCCTCCCTTTGCCCTGCCTCCATGTCAAGGGAAGTCTCAGTGGAGGAGTGAGGGGTAGGATCCCCACGGGAGAGCTCCTAAACCTGAGGAACAACCTCTGCTGTACACCTACTCCCACATCCTGGGGTGGATGAAGAGAGCGCAGGCCTCTGCTAGGCCTGGAGTTTTAAGGCCAAATCTTTAGAAAAGCCCCAATTCCCATTGCCTTCAGGACCCTTTGTGTATTCCAGCCTCATTTCCTCCATCTCTCTGCTGGGGTTTTCCTTCCAGTTTCACACCAGAAGAACCGCGTTTCCCTCTTTTCCCCTATTCTGATGCTAAGGGGCTGGCGGGGAGAGCAGAGGCCTTTGCCAGCAAGGGGCAGGCAGCCAACATGGCCTCCACGCAAGCCCTGGGGAGAGCAGGGCAAAGGGGGCTGGCTTGAAGCTCAGCTTCACGAAAATGATGGATATTTCTGCCAACAGCAGCTCAAGGGAAATGCTCTGTCCCCAAAACAGGCAATGCAATGTCCCAGAGGGCCTGGGGAAGGAAGGGGTGAAGAGGTTTCTCCCGTCCTTGTGTTATCCAAAGCCATTTTGAGTTCCCTCACATTCATCAGGAAGTTGTTTAAATAATGGAAAATGAGGGGAGTCTCAGGCTGGGGACAAAACATCCTTGAAATAATGGAAGGCCTGGAGTATGGGGCTGGGGTACGCTGGGATGGAGACAACTCAGTCAGAAAGGGCTTTTGATTATGAAACAAGTACCCAGGACCAAGCAGTTCCAGGTCCACAAGGCCCAGAATGTCTTGGAGAAAATCCCAGGTGACAAACTGCCAGGGTTTGCACCAGCTCTGCACCCCAGCTGCTCCCAGGGGCTGGCAGGACCCTGCCCTGAGTGGGAAAGCCTCCCAGAGGAGATAACTGTCTCTGGAATTAGGGCTTTTTCCTCTTTTTTTTTTTAATCTCATGAAAAATATTCACAGCTAGCAACCAGCCCAGAGCTGAGGCAACCTTGCCCAAGGCCATGTTCCAAGTCTGGGGTGGCATGAGCTGCAAGGCTGAGAGGATGGTGCTGCCAAGCCTCTTTTGGAAGCAGACCTTGTCGGTTTTTCCCTTTCAAGTTCTTTTGTTGAAAACCCTTAAAGCACCGAGAAAAAGCCCCTTTCTCACGACAGCTTCTCTGGACAGCCTGGGAGAGCTGGGAGCTCAGACCCTGGGTGCCAGCAGGATGCTGGAAGGGGCCACCACTGCCTGTGGAAGGCCCATGGGCAAGGACTAGTCCTGAGCATAGGATGGGCATGGAGGATGTCTCAGCACCTACCCAAAGGATTCAGACTTCCCCTTCTAACACTGTCTGCCCCAGGCTGAGCAGATGTGTCTTTGTCACCCTTGTACTTAACATCAAGACCCACTAGCATATGACCCATATAAAACGTCCCCTGTATTTAACACCTTTCCTGCCTCTGTCTTCTCTGTTGCCTTTTGTCTTAACAATAGTACTTCAGTTTTTCATTTTTAGGCTCAAACAACTTTTAAATGGCAAATTCAATAATGGGAACCGAAACTGGTGTGTTCTCTCCCTGACTCAAGTCTCAGACTGCAAAACCTGTGGGGAGAAGATTCTACCAACCCTGTGCAGCCAGGTACAACACCACAGGACGTGTGAGCTCCTGAAACCATCCCAGCTCCATCTCAGGCTTCACACTTGAATTTGAACTTCCCACAGCCTTGCAGGTTAGAGGCCAAACAGCTTCTGCCTGAACAACCCAGATGGCAGTTCCCAAGTCCCAGGTGGCAAGAAAATTGTTTTATGAAGAGTGTGCAATGCTGTTCTACCCATTTACCAAAAACAGGCCGTCAAATTAATGAATCTAATATAAAGTCTGGAGAGGTTCCAGACACCTTTCAGAGAAGTGAGCAATACATAGACTGCATTGAGTTCCACATTAATTGGAATAATATAGGAGATGGATTTGCCTTTACAAGCAGCAAAAGCACCAAGTAAAGCAGAACATGCTTCAGCATCGATAAATGAGAGCACAGCCTAATGCCAGCACAAGAGGCAGCGAACTACAGGCCTCTCCGTTGCATGAATGTGGAGAGCACTCTCACCAGTGCTAGTTTTGGTTTCAGTGTAGTTAGCAAGGGTAGAGAAAAACCCAACAGCAACAAATGAGTTGTTGCAACCTGCCCTTTCTGCTCCAGCAGTTTCCTGTTTTTGTAAACAGGAAAGGCTGTGCAACTTGGCAAGGACTCCATGTGATAATGCTGGAGAGTGATCGGCCAGTCAACTATGAAACCACTGTGGTCTCTGCTAAGGAAAGCCTACAAGCTGTCAAAAAAGCTGTTGGATATTGCATTTTTTTTTTTTTTTGCCATGCAACATATCAATTATCCAAGATGAATGCTGTATTTATAGATGGGGTTTTATTTTTTTTTCCGTTGTAGTTCCATGCCATCTCAGTCTTACAGTAAGACACCTGGCTAGTGTGAATACACAGGTTAATTTCAATGTAATATATTATTCTGTGTAATAAAAACAAGTTCTCTGGTTGTTTTTAGTGCAGTTGTCTAAGCCTGTTCCCATGGGCTTCCCACCTCCCAGGGAGAAGTTGCAATCTGCTCTCTTTCATCATCACTTTTGTGGCATTTCCTACTGAGATGAGTGGCACTGAGACAATTTCCAGACATGGTTATTTGTTCTCCTTGACCTGAGTGACTGCCGTTTTCTAAGCCATTTGCAGTGTCAGTCCTGGGATTTGACACCTAGACTTCTCCAGTTGGGGATTAAAACACTGTATCTCTTCTTCAGGCTCTTTATTAATTTTCCAGAGGCAGTTACAATGGAGCTCTTCCAACAGTTTGTTCACTACCAACCTTGAATTCTGCAAACCAGGCCAATGTCACCAATTTCACATAAGCAGTTTACAACAATCTAAAACATTTTCCCAGACCTCCAACCCCAATTCTATACAAAGTGTTTAACAATAAACACTACCTCTAGATCTGTCTTTTTCCCCTTACCTAAGAAACACGTAACACACTCTGTTCCCAGCTGTGCCTACAACCTGCACAGGCAGACCAAGAACAGCTGACAGCTCCAAATATTTCCTCCCTTTGAACACTTTCCATTGTTTGTTTGTCCATTCCCCTCTCAAAGTAAACAGTTCCATGAAAATTTAAGCAATCTTAAATGTGTTCTTTGCAGTGTCATACTAACAGCTGAACCTAGAGTTCATTCAGCAATCATTTCCCACTCTTCATATACAATCTCAGCCTAAAAGTTGGATGCATGCCCCTAAAACCACCTTCTATTGTGGTTGGACAATATGGTGTCAGTCACTGTCTTTAAAGAGTTCCTGACTGTAATCTCAAGAATAAACTCAGTTGACTTGAACTGTTTAAGCCACCAGCTCTTCTGGGTTACCAGGAGAAGGAGGAGTGCTACATCCTAAATAAGGCACTGCAAAATGGGCTGAAAGTGAGTCTGGGGCAGTTTTGAAGTTTTGCCCTACCAGGGTGACTGTTGAGCCACCCTTGCTTGCTAGGGAAGCTGGCACCTCCATGTGCCTTGTTATATTTCATGCCAGCTAAAGCCTCCAAAAAGGGAAATAAAGCCCTTTGAACAACAGACAAGGCACTCAGCTTGTATCACTAATGTTCCTTTGATATCCCATCAAGGCAATATCCCATGGAAGATCTACTCCTCCACTTCATCCTTTGCAGAGGAGGCTTTTGGGTGGAGCAGATTACAACAGAGACCCTGAAGGAACATTTTCATGAATCAGAATTTTGTTGACTTGGTGGTTAAAAAACATTTCCCCAGAGCAAAACCGTGTTCTGAAAAGCATGTCAGGAAGGCAATGGTCTTCCCACCATCTTTATCTCTCATTTCCACCCAAAGACATTTCCTCAGTTCACCAAGGCCATGGTGGAGGAACAGAGAAAGGTGGAGAAACCTCCTGTTATTGCCAGCATGAACACTTGCACCGGTACTTTTTGTCACCACTTCCTCCCTAATCCCCATGTTCCTCTTCCTCCCTGTTCTTGAAGAGGTAATTTTGTGTTTGCAAATGCCAAGGCAGCTCAGCCTCAAGGGAAACAAGGAATAAGCAACATCTCTTTGTGCCAGGAGCCTCTGACTGACTGCAAAGCTTGGCATGGCTTGGCACGCGCGGATGGGCCGGGGCGGGAGCTGAGCCGAAAGCAAACGTCTGGGTGCTGTGGCATGTCAAGCTGGGAGGCATTTGGCTTTGGGTCAGGAGACGAGCTTTCCCAGAACTGTTTGGACATGCACACCGACTCAGCACCAGGTGTGCTCCCTCAGAAACATCCGCTGGATGCACCCCGGCAGTCCTCAGGTTGATTGACAGCCCTGCTCCAGCCAGCAGCACCCTGCTGGGGTGGATGGAGATGATAAGGACCTCAGGGCATTGAACCAAAGTGTAAGGAAAAAGCCCAAGTGAGTCAGCAGAAAGGTACAGGTCCACACTGGGACATGATCTGTTGGACTCTCACCCACTGAATGAGTGGGAGGATCAACGTTTTATCACAAAGAAAAGAAAATAAATAATGCCGATTATAAAGTTCGCTCCTCTCCCTAACGTCATTTTTTAACATGATTTAAGAGTGCCTAAGGGAAAACATTTAATCCAAACACCATTTTGGATTTGTATTTTAGGAACATACAGGAAAGTTATGAGACATGGCATATACTGAGCTTCCAGTGATTCAAAGGCACGGTTTCAAAGGCAGAGTGAAGCCAGGCACACAAATTCTTTTGGTCAGTACAGGAGGAATACCTGAATATCCTGTGCACTTCTATATGGAGTTACATCAACAAGATGTAAGAGAAAGCAAAGCCATTATCCCATAATATGCTTTAGACTCCACTTACAGCACATATCTGTCAACGACAATTACTTAATGTTCTGGAAGTTAATTCAGAGAAATTGCGACACAGGAGTGTCAAGTATGGGAACATTAAAAATCATTATGCTTCCCAAGAAGCTGTCACATACATGCAATTTCAGTCCACCCAAAATGATTGTGATAAATGAATTTCAAATATAGCCATCTGGTATAATTGTATGGCCTAAACAAATGGCTCGATGTGCTCCCAAAACAGCAAGGTCAGCAGCTTGGTGGGTGCTGCAAAGTTTTATGATGTAAAGCAAATTGAAAACAAAAGCAAGCTGGAGATCAAAGATGACCCTGAGGCTGAGGGACTCTAGCATCCATATGAAATAGGGCTCCAAAGGACCTGGAGGGGTCATCTGATCCATCTGCCTTCTCTAGGACTTAGTCTAACTCTCCTGCACCGTCCCACAAGGACTGCAGAGAGAGAAGAAACCCCTTGAAACACTTGGGAAGTGTTCAGTCACAAAGAGCTCTTCTTTCCTCTGGAAAGATTGCTTTTAATGGAATGTAACACTCCAAATCTCAAAGGATTCCTGGCTGCATGAGCAAAAATGAAGCTCTGTGAGAGAAGGGGGATGCCACACTCCTATTGCTCCATCTGCATCAGGCGTGCTTTCAGGTTTGCATCCAACATCACAGAAGGCAGAGAGGAGCATCACCAATGACCTCAGGGTGGAGAGAGCAGGTGAGGCAAGCAGAAGATGAGATGACAAATTCTAAAAGACACCGAGATGCTGGTGTTGGCATTTAGAAATTCACAGTGGCACAGCAACATCAGTTGAAAATGAGCAGACAAAATTTTTGATGGGCCCAATTTAAAGCCCAGTGCTGTGGGAATTACACTCCTGATCTCAGCTGGGTTTGGGTGAAGCCCTACTACAAGGTGGCAAATTATCAGTTTGACAAAAAATATTAATGTGCTATCTTTCCCATCCTGAACTTCAGTGGTTCTCACTAGCATGCTGTGGCCCCCAAGCTAGAAAATATTGGTATATTAGCATAATTTTACCAGCACACTTCATATGGTGGCGCTCAGCAGGACCAGAGCAAATGAAATCCACACTGCAACTAGGGACCAAAATCTTGTTGACTTCCCTGTCATCTCCCTGAGACCATGGTTCATCCCCAGCTGTGGGATTCCACAGCACTTCCTGGACTACTGCAGAAAATCCCTTCTTATAATTTTTATTATTTCTGGCTTTTTTCTTCCACACTGAAACACGCTATACTGACAAAGGAAAAGAACTAAGGAGTGTGTATTTTTAAATGCCCTACAGGGACAAGTTGTATTTTTATGTGGAGTTTATGTGGTTTGGATCAAAAATCAATAAGGCAAGTGGTTTTGAAATCAGAAAAATTACTATGTTGCCTTAAAAAGTTTATCTTTCCCTTCTTTAAAAATGTGCTTCTTTCTCTTTATTTTTTCCTCGTTTTTTCTCTTCTGAGGTTGTATAAGAATTGACTTCAGATTTCTGGCCAATATAAAAATGTATTGTCCCATAAGGAGAACATTTATCTTGTTTTTTTAATTGGTCTATATTTGCCTCCTGGGTGAATATGGATGAGCACTGACCTCAGACACAAGTCAGTATGGGTTTATGCTGGTAACTCACTATGCTTTGAATTAAATTACTGAAGTGTTTTGTGTTTTGTTTTTTTTTTCCCTGTAGTGTAGATTTGGGTAGAGGTGTGGGTAAATCAGAACAAAGGATTAGAGCCTGAAATAACTTCAAAATAAAATAAAAATATTTCACATCAGAAACAACCTCAAATTGCTTCACTACCTGTTGACTCTTTTGAAGGCAAAGACACTTTTGAGGGGCTGCAATCATAACTCAGCCCAGTAAAGGAAGATATTCCCTATTTTTTTTAACCATTTATGGGCACATAGTGGCAGGGCAGGGACATTGCCAGGTTCACAGGTGCAGAGATGTGGGGCAGAGGTGCAGGCAGGGGCCTGGCTGCTCTGTGGTTGTTATTTGTGCATAAATACTGGGGGAACACAGCCCGTGTCAGAGGAAAGACAGAAGCTTATTCTGAACATGCAGCTGAGTTTTTGAACGAAATGTCTTGTATTTTCTTGCCAGTGGGAAAAGCATGGTTGTGAAGTGGGTGTCCAATGATGCCAAAGGCCCACACAGACACAGCTCTGGGCTCAGTGACCCATATGGTCCAAAGTCATCATCATTGCAATGCAAACCATGATCTGTGTTCCACTGCTTTTACAGTAAAGTCTGGATCAGAAGGATCTCAGGATGTTCCATAGTAGTGAATCAAGCTCACAAGACCATGACAGAAGTTAAATAGAACAAAAGTTGGATTTTTTTCTTTACACTCAGCCTTTTGGTTGATGCCTTTGGGTACTTTTTGGTTATTTTTTTTCAAAATTTTACTCAACATTCTAGGAATTTTTGCAATGAGTGTTGAGATTTTTATCCAGTCGTTTGCTCCCCATTGCAGAAGCTTTAAAGGAAACACTGAATGTTGCATGGTTCGTAAGAAAGGCACCAGATGTGGCAAGACCAGAAGTTCAGACACATGAATCTCCCTATCAAAGACGTGGGATTTACCAGCAAGATCATGACACAAGCAGCAACAGACAATGACAAGAAGGAGCTGGGGGTGAAAATGGACTCACAACACAAAATCCAGTGAGAAGAGAAATTATATGATACAAATGACCCATTTGTGGATGTAAACATGCAGTAATCACTGCCATTAGCATCATGAGAGTTTGGCAATCCTTGCTAGCTTGATTCATTTCTCCCAAAAACTTCAGCCTGCCCCTGCCAAATCCCCCTGGCTGTACACGGGCCCTGAAAAGATAGAATCAGAACAGGCCCTTATTGTATCCTGGGGCTGAAAGGCCAACTCCTGCTCAAGAGATGAAAAGCAATTAATCTTGAATGACTGTTTGTACAGTAACCCTCCCTCCTCCCGGCCCCAACAAGTGGCTTTGTGCTGAGCGGACAGGAGCACCTTTCAGGCAGCCCATCAGTGCCTGAGTCCCTCCTGGCAGCTCCTGGACAGGGAAAGAGTTTTTTAGCATTAAATCTGCACAGCATTTGCCTTCCTGCTCAGGGGGAAGAGCCAGGGCATGCTGGTGAGGGTCTGGGGACAGCTGCTGGGGCTGGCACAGAGCTCAGCCAGCAAATCGTGTCACTTCTTGCTCCTGGCTCCTCTTCAAGCCCCTGACATTGCTGACAGTGATTCAGCCACCAAAGCAATCGCTGAGACCATCACTGCTCAGATCAGCAGGTTTTTTCTCCATGAGTGTGTGCATGCATTTATATTTTACCCTTAGCTCTGCTTGTTCTGTAGGCAAAAACTGCCTAGAAACACACACACGCACACAGATTCTGAGTGAAGGATCTTGCAGCCTCAGGTGGGATAGAAGAACAAACTTATCTCCAAAAGCAGATGGCTCCCCTGTGATCCTCACTGTGATGCACTGTCTTCTATATCATGCATGCAGCTGCTTATACCTTGGTTTGGCCAGGACATTCACCATCAGCCCAGACCTATGCTGCTCTTTCGTACTTGCTCCAGGATCAAAGGATGAAGTTCCCTTTCCTGGTACCTCTCTGGGTTTACATTAAGTAATGTAAGTAGTGCTATGAGACCCCAGAAGAAAAATCCAGCCTTGAGTAGTCATGAGGACTGAGGGCAGTAGAGTTAACCTTGCTAAAAGTTCTTCAGCCCACTGATTGCACTGTATCTAAACCATTTTAAAGGTAGTGAATAAAAAATACCCTTGCTAGGTGAGTTCTGTTTGGCCAATGAAAGGGACCCAAGCCAGGAGCAGCTTTTGCCTTACAGATTCTGCAGATGCTTCACTCTTCAGCAATGATTAACCTTGACTGGCCTGTAGATTTCAGCACCTTTCTATTTGCTGATGATGTATTTCTAGAGGCAGGTTATTTTGCCACTGCCTGGATCTAACGTGACTTGAGTGTGAATTGGGTAAAACTTGCTGTTCCTGGAGGACTCCAGGAACATTTTCTCCCCAGATTTTCCTCCCCTGTATAAAGGAAAGCCAGGCACACAAAGGTGGGAAGTCCCAGGAGAGACTCCTCTATGGCCTTGTTGTCCAATAAATTGTATTTAGAGAGGAATCAACAGCCAGCTGCTGATAGGAATTGATCTGCCTCCAAACTCAATTATTCCCAGTTAGTACATCATGTAGTGTTCACTGTTGTCTAAACCCAGTTATTTTTCATGCCTGTAGACTGATCTCTTTTAAACCACCCAAATGCATGTGCACTCAGACCTGCATTGCCTCTCCCACAGAAGCTGGGAACCCTGGGTTTTTTGGGCTTGTGCCTGGAGACAGCATTGGCCTTAAGAGGGGTGTGAGCTGTGATGAGAGGATCCCATCAGTGTGCAGCCTGGGAACATGAAAGGGGAGGTTCTCCTCTCCCCACTGCTGATTTCCTTTGAAGAGTATTAAATAAATACCCATCCAAAAAGCATGTCCCCTCCTGCACTACCTGCTCCTCAGGCTATGTCTTTTCCAGAGTACACTTCCATTTGCATTTTTCTTCTATTTATTCTACCTTTTCAGCAAACCAATACAATTTCACAGGAACAAGAGATCCAGAAGGCTGAAACTCAGGTATGTAAATCTCCTTTCGTGTTCAGATTGCTTCCTATGACATTTTCATCACAGTTTTCTTACCTCTGATTTCCAACTCCTGGAGCTCTCAGGATTGCTTCCATGCAGGGATGATAAAACAGCTGAAGTCACTGAAGGAGGAATAATGGGGTAAATATGGGGGGAAAGGATTCTGTTGACCTTAAGAACTGCAAATTCGAGGTGCCAAGTGAACCAGGCTTCCCAAAGCAAGTGCCTGTACGTCTGCTATGTGGAGAGAGAGAAAAGCACTTTTAAAGGCTAGGAAGAGAGGGTTTGCCCAGTTTAGGGAGGTAGCTGTCTTCATTGATGATGATGAGAAATTTTCATCCAGTTTAGGAGGATTAGTCCCCAGCATGCCTTAGAAAGGTGGACTGGATCCCTCCACCATCATTTCAAGCAAATGGAGAATTAATTACGTGTGGATCCTTCCAGCAAAAAACCTTGGCTGGAATTGGAAATTCCCATTTTATTTCTGTCCCCAAGACATCAACGGGAACTTTTCCATCAGCTTCAACAGATCCTGAGTCTTTTATATCCTCATAAAGATCACAGTTATTTCTCTGTGATTTTGAACTAGAACATCCCTTGCTGTCAGCTCTCCAAAACTTTACCACCACCTGCAAGCCCCTGCAAAACCCAGCCACAACTGTCTTTCACAGCTTCTGTCTGTGCACCAGTGAAACCTACAGCTTGTAAAGAGGAGATGTAGCTCCATAAAAGCATCTGAGACATCTGAGCAGTGCCCAGGGGCTCTGCCATTTCCAGAACTCCCGGTTTCGCTTTCCAAGCGCTTCCCTCTTCCGCAAGCTCCCGCTGCGTGGGATGGCTTTCAGATCCTGTGAAAAAAAACACAAAAGGCAGGCACATCTGGCAGAGGGGCTGCAAGATGTTCATAAATCATGGCTGGTACTGGTGTTGCTGTGACATGCCACAAGGATCCCTCTGAAGAGCTGTACCCAGCTATAATTCCATAAACCCGGCACAGCCGCCGCCGCTTGCGAGCAGAGCAAGGACTCTTGGGGCTCCACAAGAGTTTGCATGGGGCTGAACAATCAGGTTTTCCTCATTTTCCCTCTCTCCAGATGAACTTCCCACAAGGAAGGAAAGGCACCCTCCCCACCCACCACCACAAAAATATCTAAGGTATCAAAAAGAAATCAAGACACCAGCCACAGTCATAAACGCTGGGGCCTTCTGGCATCTCTGTGACCCTCCCAGACTGATGCTCATTTTTTCTAATGCTCAGGCAGCCTTAGGAGATGATCCATGCCTGCTTGCTGCTTGAAAATCCAGAGCCTAATCTGTAAAATGCTGAAAGGAATGAAATATGTCAAGAAGACATTCTCATCGGGACTTCTGAACTGGGACTGTCTCTGGGTAGTCCAAAGTGTTGAAGGCATGAGGTGGACCATGTTTAGCACAGATCTTTTTAGACTTGATCTACACTGCAGGAATTTTTAAAAGTTGAATAAAATTGGAGCTTCCCTTTCGCACAGTTATTAGGCACCATCTGCCTGCCTTTTGTTTTCTGATGTCTAAGATTTGTTTTTAAATGGTGCTGACTTTCTTCAGTCTTCTACCCCAACCACATCCTGCGGATAGCTAGTAAAATATGGAGAGAAATTCCAATAAAAAAATGCTCAATTTCTTGGGATTTCTTGAAAGGAAATTCAAAATCACAGTGATAAATACTATCAGTATTTGTAAACCTTAAATATTGCAACCAGCTGTCATATCCATAATTTTTTCTCTGCTTGGAAAGGAAAAACTTTTGTTGCACATACAGGTGAGAAGGCTGGGTAAATAAAGAATAGATAAAATAATGGCAGGGAAATAAAGACAGGAAAATAAAGGTCATTCTGGTAGTTCATGCATTGAAATGGGCACCAACAGGTGTGGTTCAATGCCCAACTACGTCAGAGATTTACTGAGTGTCTTAAGGGCACCATCTGTTTACCAGGGACTCTAGAAACACATTTTGTGATCCCTTGCTTTACTGAAGTACTGTCTGAATAAAACTATTCATTGATTAGAAGATGCTTAGGCCTCACAAAAAGAAGGCTCTCATAAACATTTCCTAGGTGTGGATGTTTGGTATTTTGGTTTGTTTGTTTGTTTTCTACAGTTTAGCAAGGGCTGGGTGTTGCATTCTCCCACTGGTTTAGTATCTCTTTTCAGTGGCCTACAAAACAGATCTGAAATTCAAAGAGTCCTCTTCACCCCCACCACATCTCAGCTGATACAACCCCTGACTTCAAAGGTGGTGCTCAGAACTGCGACTGGAGAAAGGAGAGCTGAAAATGACCCCCATTTGAGCTGAAACAAACAGCTGTGATTATTTCTTTTTGCAGCTCTCTGAGCTCACAGTGCATGTCATGGGGGGGTGACTCCAAGACCTTCCCTTCACACATGAGCTTTCCACACCATTTAGCTCCATGACTTGTTTATATTTTTGTTCAGAGTCTGTGAAGCAAATATATATGGATAAACAGTGCATCCCTCTGTGCCAACAGTTGTATTTGGGTCATTGGTGCCTTGTATCTTGCCCAAGACAAGACTGAAAAATACATATATATGAAGAATGGCTGCTCTGTTCTGAGGGAAGAGTGGCTGTGCCAGTACCCCAGCTTTCCAAGTTTTATAGACCATGTGGGCTGTGGTTGAGATCAAAGATACAGACATATTTTCCCCCAGAAAGCCAATAATGGCAGGTTTCCTTAGTGATGGAAAAGATAATTCTAAAAAAAAAAAAAAAAAAAAGTGGAAATTCTCCAAGTTGCACCCAACCCTTCCACTCCCCTCAGCTGCTGCAGGACAGAAGTGACACCAGGGGAACCACTCAGCCTAATTCAGTCTAATGATGGTGTTTTTGTGTACTTCCCATGTATAAATGAGTTTCAGGATTGCTCTCAGGAATAAGCAGCACACTGCACGGTAGTGATGCCAGTTCTTATTGTTTCATTGGGTTTTGTCATACCCAGCACTCTTCCTAAATATCATCTCTTTGACTCTGCCAATCAGGTGAGAAGGATCTCAGCTTTCACTCAAGACTTACAGCTCTGCCTTTCAGTCTTGCACATCAAAGCTTGCAAACATGACCTGAACAGATCTCTTTAGGGCTCAAAAAATGAAGACAAGCAAAAAATAAAGCTTTTTCCAGAGTGACATATTTTTTCCACCCATCTCATTGCAGTGGGATACATGGCTCATGGGCTCTGCATGCCCAGGCAGGCTCTGCTACTGCCTGTCCATCTGCAGTCATGGGTGTAAATGGCTCTTAAATGCCATCAAGGAAGGGTTTTCCATTGCAACTTTTTCAACTGATGGTTCTGATTCCAATCAACCTGTTAATTTGGAAATGTTTTTCCAATGTGTTGCATTCATAAAGCTATTGAAAATCTGGGCTAGACACAAAAATACTTGGTTTGATGCCTTCAAAAGAGACACATACAGTTTTTGTTTCCAATCCTTTACAACATATGGGGTGATTTATCCCTCAGAGCTGCCCATCTTCAGAGAGACTGCAAAGAGAGCTTGTCTTTAAACAATTTAACTCAAGTGAAATCATTCTCACTTTAAACAAATCAGGTTAAATGAAATATTCTCACATATTACTAACACATATAACTAACACATATGTGTTAGTTACATTTAGATAATTCTAAAGATATTTTAAAGCCTAAACCATAATACTACTTGGAAGCCAGAGCTAGTGCTTTGTCACAATCTCTTTTAAAATGAAAATGAAAATTTCATTCAAGTCAAATAAATTAAACCTCCATACAGAACAGAAAACTCCTCTCATCATGCAGCTCCTCTCTTTTCAGGGCTATTGGCTCTGTGCCACCTTCCATGCCATAAATAGTACCAGCTGAAGTGGCATTGATGCCAATAGATTTCTCTTTCTTATAACAGACAAGCCTGGTATCTGGTTGTCTTTTCCAGGCACTTTTGACTAGCAGGATAACATCAGACAGGCCATGTAGTGTTTTGAACAACTAAAGGTCATTTTTAACTGTGTGTCTATAGACCAGTCAGCTCTCAAGTGATGGGCTCAACTCTGAGTCAGAGAACTTGCAATATCCCAGGCAATGAGATCTACCTTCTAAAGAGAGAAATAAAGAAATAAAGAGAGAAATAAAGCTTTCTGTGAGTCTTGAACTGAAGAATCATGGATGGCCACAGGGCACTGGTTACATCCAATACTGAGAGGTGGCTGGAGACCTCCCTGTGCTTCCTCCAACCTGATTCAGGCATAGCCTGGACAACCAGAGACATCACCCTTTGTGGGACTTGGCCAAAATACAAACATGGAAAAAGATTTCTGTCTGGTGGGGGCTCAGACATTTGACTCCAGAGGTTGCCATGAATGTTATGGATGCAAAACAGCCTGCACTGAGTTTCTCTGGAGCCAGAGGCTGCTCCCTGGCCTGGGTACCTCTGGCAGTAGAGACAAATCTTTTTTGAAAGCTGACATCTGTCTTCATCCTGCATTAAAATATTGCTTCCCTTTCTACCACTCAGTAAGTGGAGAGATCTTTGGAGAAAGAAGTGTTTAGGATTAATTACACAGAGTCAGCTAGGGGTTTTTTATAGTACCATTTGCACTTGCGTGATTTTAAAAATGCAAAAAAACATGATTTATGAACAACTAAAATCATGTTCTGATCTGTTTTGTAGAGGTTCATTTTGATTATACGAGAATTTATCTTCCCTTCAGCACAGGATTTTTTAAAATACCTGTGTGTTAGCAAAGTGCTTGCATTTCAACAGGAATATATTTCCCAGTGAGAACACTCCATTGGCATTTGTCCAGCCAGCTCTAATTACTTCTGGTTTATGTGACTAAGGAAGAATTCAAGCCTGTACATCCTATCTGTGATTACCAAACTTTAATCACATGTACCTTTCTACTGTTTATTATTTATTTGGAGCCTCTGCTAAATAAATAACAGTGAAAAGATCTGTGGAAGAAGTGTGTTTTCCTTGGCAGTCCTTGGTACCTGTGTTTTACTATTCAAAGCATCTGGCACTGGACTTGCTGTTTGCTCTGCTTCAAAGCTATGTATATTACTTGTATAATTTCTTCTGCTGTGTATTAGATCTGTCATTGCTTCTGAAATGAAATGCCAGGCTGCAATGTGTAAGAGAAATCCTAACATAGCCAGTGCTGTGAGATTCCTCTGCTTTCATTAGAATTTCAGTTAAAGATCCTTAGGATCTGAGCTGGATGGTATGTAGTTTCTCTTCCCATTTTCCTCCTTGTTAAATCATGAGCAGAAACAACCTTGCTTACCATTCCTCTGTGAAATGAAATACTAATTGATGCTCCTTGGTTAATGATTTGCAAACTTTCTTAACCTTCAGAAAGGTCTGAGCTTGATTTTGAAGTACAAAGAGGGGGAGTAGATCTAAGCTCAGGGTTTGTCCTCTGAGGCAGCCCAAGTCTCTCTATGTCAGTTTCCAAATCTCTACAACCAGGATAAGTGTTAGACCAAGATCAAAAGAATTGGAAAAGATTTAACAGAGCCTTCCCTGGCTCTTTGCAAAGCAGAAGCTTCATCATTTCAGTGAGCTGGCAGCACTTGAAGCATACTCACTGATCTCATAAAGCTTGGTAAACTTCAGCCCATGGATGTCTGGTCCTGCTCTGGCAAGGGGGTTGGACTCAGTGGTGTTCAGAGATCCCTTCCAACCCCTGACATCCTATGATTCTGTGATGTGCTGCTCTATGAGCTGTGAAAGAGCTGTTGAGAAGATGTACAGACCCATTTCAAGCCACAAACAGATCAATCATAAATAAACGTTCCAGTCATATAAAAGGCAATTTAAGGATACTTCCTACTGTCTCAATTGCTGTGCAATAAAACCATTTCTCAGACTCTGGCTCAACCCCCGGGGGAGTCTGGAAGAGGCAGAGTAAGGATAGCAAAGGATTAGGAGAGTCAATAACTTAGTGGCTTATCTGCAATTTTTAAGCATTTAATTATTAGCTGTGTTAATCATAAAACAGAATCATTTTAGGAGGAAAAAACAAGAACATAAACAGTAATCACTCAGACATCCTGCAGTTCAGAAAAGTGGGACAGCTGAACTCATCAGCTGCTGGGTTCTGCAGGAACAGAGTTACAGGAGAGAAGTCAGGAGGTTCCTGAAGCTTCTGAGCTCAGGAATGGTATATGGAAGGTCACCAATAACCAGGTGCTCAGTATTCCTCCTGATGAAAGAACAGTTCAGCACCACACAAAAAGAGGAAGCTCAAACAGAAGAGGAGACTTGGTTAAACTGGGGGACTCCTTGACACTGGACATTCTGGATATCAGACATTTGCCTGAGTTCAAAGAACCATCAAGCATATTGCTGGGAGATGAAGCAACACAGAGATGTTAAATACAAGAGTCACCCTGTAGTTAAGCTGCAAATCACTGACAGAAGGAAACTATTCCTGAGAAGCAACACCACATTTGCCATCTTCATCTGCTCATCCCCAGACAACTTAGACACAGGCTCCCAGCCTGGGTGGGTGCTCTCTCTGACCATTTCTTCCTACAAATTACCTACAAGCCTTTCCACATTTCTCCCTACAAACCTTTTTTCACCAGGAGCCTCTCTGTGCTTCCTCAGTGTGGGACTCAGAGCTTGCACCTTCAGACAAGAAGTAGCCAGCTCACGTGTTTCACTCTGAGATTATTAAACAGCTGCTGGCAATTAGAGGTATTTAGCAGTTCTTGGTTAATACAAAGGCTTGCAAACCTGCAGAGAAAACAGCTGTTGCTGCTCTGGAGGCAATGAGAGAGCTGATGGTAGCAGCAAACAGAGGAGGTGATGTTGCTAACAAGCAGAGTGCATCTGATTGGAGTTTAGATTTAAGTGGAGCTGTGGGCAGGAAGGCTGTAGGGAGGCAGGTGTTGGGGCAGGTCCTTCTTGCTAAAACCAACCATTCTCCCTGTTCTGGAGGTCTGGTTTTGTGAAGGAATTATTGCAGCACAGGGAAATGGGGAGGCCTGTGTTCAGAGTCATGGTTTTATTTGGAAGCAAACCTCCATGAGCTGCCCATCACTGGTGCTTGGGTGGCTGCATGGCCTCAGAGAGAGGACACAGCTGATGCAGTGGGTGCAGGAGCAGGAGGCAACACAGGGCTATTTAATTTCTGATTTTAAGATGGCTTTTTGGGTCTCTGTCACTCAGTTGACTATTCTTTTGAGGCCATAATTTCCATTTGAGAAATGAGTCTCACACTGTGTCATATGGTGTGTCCTGGCTGCTAAGCCTGCATGTGCCTTGTCAGGAGTTTTGGCTGTCACTCTATCTCTGTGCAGTGCCCAGCACAGTCAGGGCTAAATTTTATCTGGTGTAGCAAGGCACTGTTGCCATAAAAAAATCAAACTTCATAGAGTGCATAGTTCCTCATGGTTGTGGATTCTTTGGACTTTTTTTTTTTTTTTTTAATTGCTCCTTTTGGTTTCACTGTAGGAGATGTGTTTTGATTGATTTTCATATGAACACTCCTGTAAAATCTAATATCCCAAGGAATGCTGGGCAAATTATAATGATTTCTTGTCTGTGTTCTAAGCATCTCTGTTCCCACTTGAAAACTTTTGCAAAAGTTTTCTCCTCCCACACAGGAAGTGGGGTTTTTTCAGCTCCCCAGAGACTTTTCCAGAGCTGTGCACCTGGGTAAGTTACAGTTTCTGTATAGCACATACATTTCCAGCATCTCCCTGGGCTCTTGTCCTTGGGGTTCTCAGAGTTCTCATAAGTAATGTACATGTGCATGCACTGAGCTGCCAACAGACTGTGCATGAGGGGATAGGCTGTAATAGAAGTTAAAGTTCTTTTTCAGGAGACCACAGTCTGATTTGGGGTTACACAGCTAAATCAGATGGTGCTCCTGTGAGATCATTCCCTGTAAAATTAATGCACAACTCAAAGAGAAATTAAAGCCTCGTGATGGTGCAGGGTAATGGATTTAAGAAAAATGCTGTAGTCATGTTAACAACCTATGTGTGCCCCGTGGCTCTATGTGGGAATTCTTTTTTCATCAGTCAGACTGCTGATGGTTCCATATCCCAACAACTTCTGCCAATCAAGTGTTCTGCTCATCCTACAGCCAACTCATTAACCACTTCTTTCTGTTGTTTGTTTGTTTTGTTTCAGGGGAAATTGCCTTGAGCTGAGCTGATCCTAATCTCCTGTCAGTGCCATTTTCTTTGGTAAAGCTGCTCCTGATGGATGTGTGGTAAGAGGATGCAGAACCAGCTCCTTGGGTGAAATTCCAGGTTCTCAGCAGCCAAGAGATTTATAATCAAGGGAGGTGAAAAAGAAACCATGTGTTGGAACAAGAAATAAACATCCTGGGTTGTATCAGATGTTATAGGGGTCTGGTCCATGAGGGACATGGAATCAGGAGGAAAAAACTGAGCCCTTAAGTCCACAAAGCACAGATATTCTCCACCTATTAAATTAAACAGGAAATTGGTGTTGAGGGGAGCTTGCAGAATCATTAATAACTCTTTTGTTTTGTGGGAAACCAAGTGGATTTCCATCTCCCTTGCTCTGCACTGCTCTCCTGCTCACATTAAAACTTTCACACTGTGGTCACGTCAGGAGCTCAGCACCTACATTCCCATCTAGTGTGTGATGAGATGCCCTGGTAGGTGTTAGAGTAAATGTTTTGAGGAATAAAGTAAATGGCAGCCTGTTCTCCCCACAAGGCTTTCTGTCTGACTTTGCAGACACACACTGGGGAATGACTCCGTGAAGAGGACACAGGGAGCTGCCACCTTTGTTTCTTTTGGGATTCCCACATTGAGAGCTCGGCCCTTCTACCCCTGCTCTTGGTGCAGCACCTTGCTCTGGGATATGTCCCCATTTGTGCAGAATAAGAGGGCAACATCTGGTCTCATGTTTTAACAGTTATTTTTTTGCTTTGCCCAAGCTTGCAAGCAGCCCAAATACTGATAAATCAGCCTCTTGCAGCTAAAGTTCTGCAGTTTCTGTGAAAAATGGCCAAGTTATAAATAACACTTGCCAATTCCCAAGAAGTCTCTTAATGTCATTGATTTGTGTAGTCACTTGGAGGAGAAAGGGAGATGAATCTGCTCTCTTTGGCTTGGGAGTAAACATAAATTGCAGCTCCATATGGCACAGCCAGCCACAGTGAGCCCAAGCAGGCTGGGTAACACAGGAGATATGGTTATAGTTGTATTAGTAATGGACATGGTGTGTGTACTGACATCATCTGAGGCATTTGCCTACCTGTGTACTACTGAAAAATAATTTCCTGGCAAGAAAAATAACCATTAATATTATTCTCATTCTCTGACCACAAAAAATGTTATAAGGTTTGGGAGCCTGCCCTGAGGAACAGAGAAAACAGATAGCAAGAGTCCCTAAAGGATGAAGACATTATTTGTCCAAGTAAACCCAAGAGGTTTATTGTAGAAAGGGAAATTCAGGTCCATCCCTTCCTTTAGTTTCAGAACACCAGTGACTTAATGTCAGCTTGTATGTATCTCTGGGAAAGTGTCTGCTTTAAATGTGTTTATTAATGCTCCATTCATGCTCACTTTCTTCATGCAAACTGCCACTGTTGGCACCTGCTGCAGACATGGGACACTCATCAGGTTCAAGTAGGAAGAAAAAAAGAGTTTGTTATATCAAACCTGGCTGTTTGGAGCTCTGAAACAATGCTGTTGCCATCTCAGGGAACTCAGAGCAGCCACATCAAGGTCCTGAAGCACAGCAGATCCTACCAGAGCCCTGTGATGGGCTTCATGCTGAGGTCCTGCAACACCAGTGGTGCTCCTGGCCACAGAAAGGTAAAGTCACCTCCTCCAGGTCCACCATGGTGCACAGCCACCAGCACTGCTTTCTCCAAATCCTAATCCCTTCCTTGCCCCAGCAGGTCACCTCCAGGCTCTGGGCCAGCAAGCTTGACCCTGCCCCAGCAAGGAGCTGGAATGCCTCATAGCAAGAGTGAGGTTTTACTGGAGGACCTTCCCTGGACTCAAACTGACATTAAATGATGGGAAACACACAACCAGAGAAGTTTATTCCATGCATTACCAACCCACTCTGGTTCAGGTGTGTGTCCCCTTCTCCTGGAGCTCTGCAAACAGCTCCATTGGGTCGACATCCATCACCAGGGAAAGGATTAAAAGAAACCACCCTACTTTATTAGGAGCTTAGGTATGCTTTCCCTGGTGATTATACATGAGGTATACCAAGGCAATGGCATTCTAATAGTTACTGCCCTCCAAATACAAGTAAGGTTTTCCAGCAGGAGGAAAAGCTAATATCTTTTTCCCCTCTCAAACAACCCAACCAATTGTTTCAGCATTAAAGCTCTGCTGGAAACCCAAAGATCCAAGCAGAAAAGTGGTGAAAGGAACTGGCTTTTGTGATGGTTGGACTCAGTGACCATAGAGGTATTTACCAACCTTGATGTTTCTGTGATTCTCTGAAGTGCAGATGCTCACCTCAGCCTGCATCCAGGAGGTATTGGCTGGGCTGGGGCAACAGCCAGGAGCAGAGGCAAAGCCATGTGCTCACCATGCTCACTCCTTGCAGCACCTCCCAGGGGAAAAAAGCAAAGTGGAACTGACTGGTGTATAAATCCTCCAGCAGAACTGGCCAGGAAGAGGAGCAATAGCAGATGGGTCCTTAAATTCACTGCTAGATCCCTGCTGCTATGCAGAGCTCATCTCCTGATAGCTGCCAACATCTCTACAGACAGCAGGGTCTGTGTAGACCTTGCAGATGTCTCTTCCAGAGCCATCAGGAGGACACTGTGGTCACTGTGATCCCTAGAGCACAGGTGTCTATCCCACCCTACAAACTGTGAATCAATTGGCCCCCTAACCAGGCAGGGTAACCAGAGGGTAATCTGGTTTCTTGGGCAAGTTCCCAAGGCAAAAGGAGGACAGTTAGTTGGATGGGAATTCCCCAGAGAAACCCCAGAAATTATAAAACAGCAAGAGAAACCTTCTCCCCAAATCAGCTCTCTTGCCATCACCCTTCACAGTGTTAACTTGGAGACCAGCAGGTTGCCAGAAGTGGCAACTTTCCTGGGAGGTTTAAAACCAAAGTTCCCACTGACAGCTTAATCCCTTGCATGTATCTAGCACTTCACATGCCCAAATTTTAACTGATTCATGGTTAATTAACTCATGGTTAGAAATTTCCCTTGGCACTTCTTGCAAGGGTCAGGATGTGAATGTTAAACTGAGTGTCCCAGGCAAACTGCAGCAGTGCAAGAAAAATAATGGGGCAGATCATCACCTGGCCTTGTAAAGCTCTGTAGATTTACTTGAGCCCAGGGCCTGACCCAATGGTTCTTGAATTCATTAAAGCAAACTGTAAAAAATGAATTGCAGAGCTCCTTCCTATGCCTAACTTGGGTAATTAATTCCCTACTAAGGCAGGTGATGTGGCATGAAATAATATCTTCACATTTATTCAGATGAATATAATAGCATAGTAATGGAGGAGCTGGAGAAGACAGGGGGTTTGAGGCAGTAGAATTGAAGGATTATTGCAAAAAAAGACCGCTCCACAGGAAGGCTGGTGCTAGGCATGCCCTAGCCCTTTGCTGGACCAGGGTGTGAAGAGAAAGGAAATTGTACCCAAAAAGAAAACTACAGGGGAGGTCACTCACCTCTGTGCATCACCCAGAGCTGGGGAGACATCACTGAAGCTCAGAGCAACTCCCTAATGGTGTCTGAGAGGGAACATGTGTGTCCTGAGCTGCTTCCCTTGGAGGACCAGGATCACCTCTCCTCTGCCTTGCTTCATGTCCAGGTCTCAGGAGAACCTCACAAGTTTTCCATAGAGCTATTTTCCCTTTGACAGGAGCCAATCCAGTGAAAGCAAAGCTGTTAGTGAAGATTTTCCATCCACAGAAGTATGCACAGTTTGATATCTAACAAAGCATAAACAGGAATGGAAATGTCCTCTGCAACTACAACATGCAATGGAACGTGGCTGTGTGGATTCTCAGGTGTCTAATAAATCCTGAGCTCCCAGTGCAGCCTATCAATAAAGGCATTAATGGAGCCTCCCTTCTCCACCCAATGGCTCCCTTACACTTGTAAGAACTCAACTTATGAAATCTCTACCTTCTGTTATGTTTAGTCAAAATTGGCTTGTGAGTTCAAAACTGATTTGGGAACACATCTGCTACATAAACATATACACGTGCACACACAACACACTCTGCAATGCCACAAATCTTCTGAGACCAGGCTAAAAAGCAGAGTGGGCACAGGAACATCAGCTCTGTGACCCCTTCCCAAAACTGGGACCTGAATTCACCCCAGAATTTTATACTTACATTCCCAGGGGGCATCCACAGACATACTAATGCCTGGGACAAGTACAGCACGCAGGGCTTGGATGGCTTCTGATGTCCCAAACATAAGAATTACATGGAGCTCTCAGACTGAGTTCAGAAGAAGGCTGCAATGATGATCAGAAGGGTGGAGCATCCCTCCAGGCTGAGAAAGGTGGCATTTTTCAGGCTGGAGAAGAGAAGGCTCCAGAGAGACCCTACAGCACCTTCAGTACTTGGGGAACTACAGAAAAACTGGAGAGGGACTTTTTATAGGGGCATGGAGGAATAGGACAAGGACTAATGGCTTTAAACTAGAAGAGGAAAGGTATAGGTATTAGGATGAAATTCTTCCCAGGTTGTCCAGAGCAGCTGTGGGGTTGCCCCTTCCCTGGAAGTGTTCAAGGCCAAGTTGGATGGGACTTGGAGCAACCTGGTCTGGTGAGAGTTGTCCCTGCCCATGACAGAGGGTTGGGACTAGGGGATGTTTAGGATCCCTTCCAACCATTCTAGGATTCTATGATTCAAACCATATGGCTGGGGGCACAAGAGACGTGCTCACCTCCCTCGAGCCACATCCTTATGAAGAGCAGGTTTGGGGGGAGGGATTCCACTCATTCCCATATCTCAGAGAGCAGTTTGGCCCCATGTCCTGGGGTGCCACGTCCTGGAAGACACGGACCATGACTTCCAAACTCTCAGCCCCAGACAAATACTGGTGCTTGGGTGTGAAGATTTATCCATGCAGCATGGCAAGAGGGGACACTCTGGGAGAAACCTCTCCTGCTGTGCTGTTGGGACAAACCTTTGCACCCACCAGAGCCTCTCAGCTTGTTTCCTCCCCACTTTCACAACAGGGCTCACCAGCCTCCACTACAATATACGCTGGAGCCATCGCTCAGTGATTTGTGATGTACTGAAACAGAGTTTACATTGCAAAAATCTCTAAAATGTCCCTGGAAAGCAATTAAGAGAGAGTTGCATATGAGTGTTAAGGGTTTTCCTCCACGAGCAGATGTCCTCTTGGCGGATGCATCGCTGACCTCTTGCTCCAGCAGCCTTTGTTCCACCTCGGAGCCACAGCAAGGAGTGGGAGCAGCTTGCTCCTGATCAGCCAGCCTGATTTTTCTTCGGCTTTTCTCCGGAAATAAGGAGGATGGTGAGGTGAGGTGATCTTCCCCCGCGGGTGCTGGTGAGGATTACAGAGCTGGCAGCAGCAGGAATGCATTAAGGAAAGCTCCCGGCAACGGGTAAGTTTTAAAATGAAAGCTGGCTCAGTGTTAATGCTCAAGTAATGTGTCCCAGCTGTCTTTAATAAAACAGCCAGCTGAAACTCTGCATCATAATAAACGAAGTAGGGATTTCACAAACATCCTGGCTGCTCAGAAAGAGACAGTCTTTTTTTTTTCTTTTTTTTTTTTTTTCTTAAAAAAAAAGTTTTCTTTTTTTTCCTCAGAGCTTGATTAAACATTTCCTGTTTTCAGCTTTCCAGAAAGGCCCTCAGAAGCCTGCTCCTGCTGCCTGTGTGCTGGCAGCCTCATTTTTCAAAGCCCTCTCCTGGTCCTGGTGTGAAAGAAACAGGAAGATTTGTGTGGGGCTTATGCCAGAAATGCCTCTGCTGTGGCAGCAGCCCCATCAGGCTTGATGCCACTCCTGCAGGCATGGGGTGGCATGATGAGGATGGCAGTCCCAAACATCAGGTGGCTTCCCAAGACCCTAGAGAGGAACCTTACAACCTATCCCATCCTATTTGCAGACAAGGTCTGGATGAAGTTGTCTCCAGCTGGAAATAAACCTTGGAGCATCAGTGACTTCTTTCTGCTCTTGCTGCTGGCTCCTGCAAAGTCACCTGCAGGCTGGATGGCCAGACCTGCTTAAGGGTTCAATAATTCACAAACAACCAAGCCCCTGAAGCTGAACCTGCCAAAGCAGCTGGGCTGGGTTTCATCCCATTGAACTCAGGTCAGCATTCAGAATATCTCAGCCAGCAGAGTGAAATAGGCACCTCTGGGAACAATTTGTTTGAATTAATTTGAGTTGCTTCAACACATCCTAGAAGCACATGGATGTGACTGTGCACATCTTTTGTGTCCATAGCCAAACGTTGCATCCAGCCCCTGGCTGGAGGGGGAGAGGAGAGTTCCCTAACCATGCCAGTCTTATTGATTATCCAGGACTTCTACAGGATTGACCACAAACTCCTCTGAATCAGGGAATCAAAAGAGATTATGTGATTTTTCTCAGCTTTTTTCCCAGCATCTGAAGACCAATCAGATCTTGAAATCCAAAATAAGAGATGAAAGCTGCCTCAAAATTCTCTACCTAGCAAGCAAGGAGTATGCCTGACTCTCAAATGAGGAACAGAGGCATTTTTCCAGCCTATAAAATCAAGTTTCACCAATTAACTTTCAGTAGTGGAGGGTCTGGCTATTCGTACTCAACTTTAATCCCAAATAATGTGTGACAACTTTCAGTGAGCTCATTCCAAATGTTTAATGGGCTTCAGTATTTCCTATGGCTCTCTAATATCTCCCACAAACATAAATCATCTCTGTGGTACAGAAGAGAGAAAAGGCTCAAAGTGCTGACTACAGCAGCATGAGAAATGTCTCCATCATCTCCTGGTTTCACTGGTATGTGCCCAAACATCTCTAGAATTCCAGCTTTGCCTGTTGTTGAGGAATGTCTAAAATTTCTGTGCCATTATCCTGGAAACCAGCTAGGGATCCTTAATGATTTAGAATTTAACTTCTTGCCTTAACTTTCTGCATCTGACAAGGATGTTGCAAGGATTAGTTAATATTGTGAAGTGGTGATTGATGGGCAGATCTTTGAGAACACAAAGTGCTGCCTGATGCTGAGGATTTTCAGGGGAGTTTGGAGAATGGCAAGAGCCAGTCTCAACTGGACCTCTCTGGATCACAAAATGATTGTACAAACCAATGTGAAATGGAAATATTCTTTAGTGTTCATTTTTTGGTACCAGGCTGGTGAATGGTGAGGGATTCAATTGATGCTTCTGGCTAGCCATAAATTTCTGCAGGATTTGTAACATTCTGAGGGGTGTTCCAAGAAAACAGCTTAATTTTCTTTCCCCCGCAGTCTTATTTTACTTTGACTCCTCAGCATTTTCTTTTCCTAAAACAAGGTATCAAAATATCTTGGATGAAATTATTCAGTGCATACTGTGAAACACCTTGCCAAAAAACATTCACTTCAAACAGTGTTTGTTTGGAGTACCTGAGTTTTCCTTCAGCCTCAGGAATTTTGCTTAGTGCAACTCCATAATATTTTAAAATAGAAACAAAACAACATTAAAATTTATCAGCCAGATTCAGTGCTTTTTTAGACTTTGTACACTGATCTTGGGTAACAGAAAATAAGTATTTTTGGAGCTTTCTGAAATATTTTTTAAATGTGTCCATCCTTTTCTTCATTCTACATGATCTTCTTCTTTATTATCCTCTTAGAAGTTTTCAGAATCGTTCCCTTCAAGTTGTGAGCAGACTGAAAATAAAGTGTAAGCACATAGCTCTCCTTAGTAGCTGATGTCTTACCTTTTCCCAGTATTTTTAAAATAACTATCAGTGAAATATTTCTTATTTCCAAACCACTTATTTCCAAGCCACTCCACAGAGGTGATATGGAGTGGCTCATATGCTTTATGGTGGTGTAGTCCATGAAATAGACAGGCCCAGAAATGCAGAAAAAAGATATATTTCAATAAGCAGCTAAAAATATTTTCCTAAAACTTTTCTATCTAAGAATGACTTTATGCCATAACTGTGACATTATTTAAGGAAAAAAACAAAACAAAAAAAACCAAACATCTTTTGAGAAACATTTTCTATTCCAAAATTTGAAAACAATACCTTTTTCTCATTTTGTGACCTCCTTCCATTTAAGGACTAAAGAAAATGTATTTTTCCTGCTGAGAAAGCATGGGAGAGGAAAAGAGTGAATTAATTTTGTGCCCCCTCCTTAATACTCCCAATCTAACAAAAAAAACACCACAAAATCAAAATTAAATAGAAAGTCAAGAATCAAAAGTCATCCTCTCCATGTTCACTACATCACAAAGTTTACACCTTGTTATCTTCTCAAAGGTGAGAACATTTCTGATTAAAGCAAGTCCTGGACAAAAATGACTTAACCTTACCATGAAATGTCAGCCCAGAAGGATGGGGAGATTTTGCTGAGCCCAAACTTTCTCTTTCAGGGCTTTGCCACTGAAGCTACTGATTTGCTCTGCAAATTGCCATTGAACTCACATCTCAGCCTCCAGGCAAAACAAAACATCACAGTACAATCTATAAAATCAGCCTAGGAGCTTGTCTGGGACAGGTAGGCAGTTTGACCTTTGGAAGAGATGGGTTTTTCCATTTTCCATTTCTAAAGCCCAGACTTAAACACTGGGCTCAACATCATAACCTTGCAAGAGGCTTTCAGAGAGCAGAACCTCTGTCGTACAGGAGCTCTGTCAGGCCTGAAAAGAGACTCTATTGATCCCACAAAGGACTGGGTTTTTTTTAAACATCAGTTAAATTTATGTTTCTATAAAGTAAACACTTCCATAAGGAAGAATTCCCCTATCAGAGCTGATGTGTGTCAGCTTTACACACAACATGTCCTTGGCTGGGGAGGAGCAGCTGCTGCTTGAAGGAGCCATCATTCCTGGGAATGGAGAGACAAATCCCTGTGGCACCAAACTGTAGTTCTTGGGAAAAGTGCTATTTGTGACTAGGACTGACAGATTGCCAGGATGGAGACAACACTGGTCCAGGCACATCCAATCAGTTCCAAGCAGGAAGGAGCAGCAGTAAGGTTCTCTAGGAGAGCTGCTTTGGCAGAGACTGAAATTAAGCTGATGGCTTCCAAACCTGTACTAAATAGAGACAGATATGAGAGATGGGAGTGCTTGCTCAGGCTCCATGATGATTATAGCATGGTTTGTATTGCAGGACAGACTGCAATTATATTTGTTTCATGTATGTTTTTAAACAAAAGCCCTCATTCTTGGGATTGTAAAAACAAGCTAGCAAAAACCAGAAAACAAAATGACCCAATAACTCCATCCATACTAATTAACAGTCAAAAACTTTTTCCCAGATTCTTCAACAGTCTAAATAACAAATTCATATTAATTTTAAAGAATGAGATTTTAAAGAAGGGATTGCTCAGAAACATCTACATTCATTTCTGTGTCTTGTCACAGGTAGTCTTGAACCCTGCCCTTCATAACAGACATGCTAGCATTTTAGGGCTAGAAACTGGTTTGGGTCTTGCCATAGGGCCTGTGCTGGGATTTCATCAGTGACCAAGCCCATATTTTGTGAACAAAAAACCAAACTATCTAAATTTGTTCCACTCACAGGAAGAGATGAGAGGCCATGCTGGACCACAAAAACCTTCCTAATAAGAAACACAGCTCCAAGAAACCAGCTTTTACTGACTGAAAGGAAGACATAAGGGAGCACAAAAGAAGAGCTGCTTGGAAGACTTCAGAGCAGCTGCAGAGGTGAGACCCTTCACAGATATTGCAAGGGAAAATGGTGGACTCCTCACAGGGTCATTTTCTTCTGGAAAAAGACCTATATTTTATTTCCCTCATGTTGCTTTTCTATTGTATATCCAAGTGAAGACCACACTCATTGAACCAAGCTGCCTTTTCTACTACTTCACTATTTCCATCTCTTTTCTTTTCCCTCTGTATGTTGCTGAGAAATGATCATCATGTCCTCATGGGGGAAGATCAACACCTCACTTTACTAGCATTTGTCCCAAATTTCCCTTTCCTAGTTGTTACTCATTGCTCCCCCATATATCTGCAACCTCCTGAGGAGGGAAGCTGTAAAGAGAGAAATGTTCTTTTCCTTCCAGAAATCATCTGAAATTAACATTTTCCTTTGCCTATATTACTCATTGTCCAAATGCCAATACAAAGCTCACAAATACCTATTCTCTATAATTTTGTGGCAGCTGAGAATTGTAAAAATGGGTCTGAGAGAAAAAAAAACATAACAGTCTCTTGTTTTGGACTGTCCTGGCTGCACAGAGCAGTGACTTTCAGTGATTATGGCACAAACCATCTCTTCAGTAGGATAAGCAAAGAGATGGTCCTGTGCAGAAAACTGGGTATTGTATATATTAATGTAATCTCTAGACACCCAAAGTAAAACAAGATGCTATTTTAGCCAGACTAAAAATCACCAGGGTTAAAAGAACAAGTAATCAGTCTCTCAGAAATGTTTTTTCTTTTCATAAGAGCCTTTGTGGACACATTTATCCTTACAAACTACAAGGCCATTGACATCTAGCAGAAGCATTTCCTGCCCTTCTGTCTCAAAACATTTCTGCCCAGAGTGGAAGCCCTGTGATGAGCATGTGTTGCCCTGCAGCAAACATATTGAGGGATGTATAAGACATAAAAGCAACATGGAAGCCAAGAAACATGATGGATAAAACAGGCTGGATTTTCACCGCTGGTGGCCATAACAACACATGATAGAAGTGTAATAAATATGGTGTTTCCATAAGGATGTGGGGTTATGGATCCAGCAATATTGGTAAATGGAGTCTGCTCTTCAGTTTGACCACATAATAGCTAAACTGCTGGATTTTCCACACTGCTCAGCTAAACAGCTTAAATTGGACCCTCTCAAAGGCTAAAAGGAATCCATTTCATCTTAAACAATTCCCAGGCCAACCTGACCAAAGCCTTTCAGTCATGCCAGTTAAAGTCAAAACCTTGATGGTGCTGGTTCTTGTTTCATGTGCACCAGCAGAGTGAAGTGTGATGGCCTCACTCCCCTTGCCCTCCCACTCCAGAACTGACCAGCAGCTGATAACTGGGATTACTGAGAAGTGAGGAGCTCCCTGGGTCAGTTCTCTCCTACCAACTTCATTTCAGGGTAGCTCTGCACCCTTCTCATTACCTGGAAGCTATTAACTCCCTGGCCTGCTCCCCCCTCTCAGGGGCCACTCTGCAGAGGATACTGCTGACCAGTTCCTGGTATGTTCTTTCATCTGCTGAAAGAGCTTATTTAAACAGAAATCTGAACGTTTCTGCTCTGCCAGGCATTGGCTGAAAATATGTTAGTAGATGCTTTGTCATGAGCAACTCCAGACCAGAGTTCCCCTCTAGGTTCCTCGAGTTCCAGTTACGAGGTCCTCATTTTTCAGCCAGCTAGGTAGAAAATCATTCACATTTTATGGATGGGGAAACTGTGGTGGAGCAAAAAGTGTAAGAAAGGCACCCAAGATCAACAGTGATATTTTTCTGTGGCAGAGTGAAGAGTCGAGCTCAGATCTCCTGCCACCCTGTGGGGTGCTTTCACCACACCACCCTCCCTCCTTTGCAAGCCTGTTGGAGCTGGGTTAATGGACAACACCTCAAACCCAGAGGCCCCAGTCATCCCACAGAGAGCAAACCAGTGCCCAGGGTCAGCAGCTGGGTTGCTTGAATGCAGAACTGAGACACATCACACAAACCTTCTGCAGAAAGACAAGCGCACAGTCAGGGCCGGAGTGTCCCCCCACCATCTAAGGTATAAAAAGCTTGAATCTGGCTGCAAAGGAAACTACACAGACAGCTCGTGGAAACCACTTGCAAACAGCTCTGTCATCCAGCCCTGGAGCTGATGGCTCAGACCACCCAGCCCAGCACAGGCGAGAGGCGCCAGGTACCTGGTGATCAGTAGGCGAGGAATTTGTTTCACCTAATTTCAGATGCCTACAAGGTAGAGCTGACCACCCTCAGGCTCTTCAATACACAGTTTTTAAGCAGAGACTTGTTTGACCTACTTTAGAGTTCTATTTTAAGATAAGTAGAATCATATCCTGGATTTAAAAAAAAAAAAGCAGCTATGGAGACCAGCTCAGAGGGAAATACCAATGCTCCATGCACCTACTTTTGATCACAGGTATCTCACCCAACATGACAGATGGGAATAAACTCAAATTAGAGTACAATTCTCTCAAAAAACTCTGAAGTGATGCTTAGTTCAGAGTCACTTTCTTAAATTTTACAAATATGTATATACCTATGTGTTTCATACATCTGTAAAAGTATTGCAATATCATTTGGCTACAACACAGAGCTGGCACTTGGGATCATGGGGAAAGTTTCCATTATGAAAAATGCTAACTGGGTTGAATGGTTTTGATGCAGTCCTGTTTACCTGCAGAGCAAGTTCATGTTCTCATTTCCTTGTGGGCACGGTGGGAATGAAAAGAGCAAAAAAGAGTCTTCTCCTATCTTCTTGGTCTCCTTTTGTGATCATCTTTTTACTCAAAACAGTCTGCAGTCAGCTGGGGTTAAATGCACAGCAGATTTGTGGCAGCTCTGGGCTCTCTGTGGCCATCTCCTCTCTCCTTCTCTGATGTTTCTGGCACATTTGCTTTTGCAGACACAAAACTCAACCAGAACAATATCCTGACCCCAAGTTTGCCCTCTGCTGCCAGTGAAACCCCTCAGGCAGTAACAGCTGAGTTTCTGAAGAGCCTTGGTACAACTTCTGTTGTAGGAAACAACTTCCATTACTTGAACTCAAACCTCAGTCTGGAGTGGTGGATGGCCATAATATCAACTCAATGATGTTTTGCAGAAGTGGGTAAAACAAGGAGCAGAGCTTCCCCATCCAGTTCTCCATCTCCTGAATGGTGCTGGAACAGCCCTGACTTCCAATCTCTTCCTCTTTTGCCAGACTTTAACTGTGTGGGCTGCAATGTTATGCTCTGGATATCTGCTGCAGGCTGAATGTTTCAAGTCAGTTTGAGACAAAATGTTTCAGAAGATGTTATGCACTAGGCAAGAAAAAATATATTTGTTTGCCCACGTTAAGCAAGCTGTGCCTTGAACAGTGAGGAAATGTGGTTTCACCTCACCGTGCAGCCTTTGTCTGCAATCCCCTTTTTGTTCCCACCATGCCTTCTCCTCTGTCCTACCAGAGAAGCAACAAAATACCCCATGGTTAGTCCTGAGCCATGGACAGACTGGATGCAATGAATTTTGGCCCCTTCTCCTCATTTTCAGGACACTTCATGCACCTCTATCACCTACTCAGCCATCAAATTTCACACAACTTGAAGGAACCTGGTTGTATTGTCTTCCCTCTTCTCTCAAAAGTGGTTTAAAATTAGCCAGGTGATTAAAAAAAAAAAAAAGAAGAGAGATGGGCAGAAGGAATGATCACATAATCCCTCTTTTCACATCAGTTAAAATCATTATTGGATCTTTATTAGTGGCATTACCAATTCTGCTTACAGCCCATTTAGTAGCACAAATGTACATTAACACACCTAAATACTGAGGAGGAATTAAAATTAATAAAACACCTAATCCAAAGTCTCTTGGGCCAAGGGCAATTATTTCAACAGCTCTGTGCAGTTTTACATCAGTCCCAGAGACAGAAACAAGACTTGGCAGATACCTTTAATTTGGGATTTATTTAAAAGGAACAAAGCAATTTTAACCCCCCTGAATTTTTTACAAAGGCAGCACTTTCCACAGAGTTTCTAGGCTCATCCTTGGGTCTAGGATACAACCATTTTGCACAATAAAATAAATTAAAAAGCCCAAACAGCAAGTTATCTCTAATAACATGATGAGTTTCACTAAAGTGAGCAGTGGTGCACTGGGACAGCACAAGGAAGGTGTTTATGTGGATGCATTAAGAGCAGCTATAAATAAAGATACTAAAGAACTGCAATAGATTCCATGTTTACAGCTTTGCTGGCACCTGCAAGGAAGGATGTTCTTGAAAGTGGCAGAAGAGATGGTTTCTGGGGAAACTTAGTAATAACTGATCTTACTGAGAGTATTGCATCACAGAACTGGACTTTAATTGTACTTTACAAATAGTGGGAAGGATGCGTAAAGGGAGAAAGTAGAACTAGAGAGAGTAAGGTTTTTCTTGCTTCTGATTCCTCAGCATTTGAGTTTCATCAGGTGAAAAGCTTACAATCCTCCTAAAAAAGGATTTTGCCACTCAGGGACTTGTAATGCAACATCACCCTGCACTTAGTCCAGCAAAACTCTTCTCTAGTCCCCTGCCTGCCTCTGGTCTTTTCCATCAGTGTTTGGAAATTAAAAAGTCAATGAAAGTCAAAGAACTTGTGTGAAGAAATATTACTTAAAATATGAAATGCCTGCTAGCTTGGAAAAGAAGAGTTAATGGTCACTGCCCAAAACAGAAGTTCCCATGTAAGATGCCAACTAAATGGCATCTTTTGGACACTCACAAGAGAAGACTTTCTGACCATCTCTCTAATGTGGTCCTCTGGGTTCAGCTGAAGCAGAGAGATGAAGTGCCATGGAAAAAAACATGTATTGACCACTCTTCCCCTTGCAAGGGATACCAATAAGACACCAAACCCCAGCTTGTCATCCCACTTGGTTACAGAGCCACAGAACCCCACTGTGCAAACCCATTTCTCTGCACGTTTTATTTTGGCTGACGAAACACCAGCAAATTAGTTCAGATTCTTGGAGAGCAGAACTGTGGTATCATTATCCTCCCACCAGCCTTTCTGCCATCACAAGGAGGAACACCCAGGCAGGCCTTTTCATATGCCCCAAAAGTGCCTGAGATGCTCATCAAAATGAACCATTCATCCTCCCAGTGTTGCATGAAGAAGTCCCTGCTCCTTGGCGACAGCTTCAAGCTCCTGAATACAGGAACATGCATGTAATTACCAGCTGCCCTAAGGCTACCATAAATCAAAGTGAGAAGTCAGCTGCCAGAGGCACTTCAGAGGCAATGCCCACACCTCCAATGGAGCTGAGCTGAAGCAATAACCCCATCCAAGTCCCTGAATGGGCCATGGCTTGTAATGGGCTGGCACAAAGCTACATTATGCCACGAACTGCACCTGCTTCTAGAGCAGTGGCAAACAGAGATGCCACCTGGCAAGATGGCATTTCCTGAAGCCTGCAATGCTGGAGCAAAAAAAAAAAAAAAAAAAAAGGACCCCTGCAAACAGATGGTGCCTACAGAAATGGGAGCAGTAGGGAAACAACAATGGGCATTACAGGGACAACAAATACACTGCTCCCAGCCCTCTCTGGACTGCCACGCACATCCTTAGTGGGTGGCAAAGACAGGGCTAAATTCAGGTGCCTTCTCTCCCCAGAGAAAGGGATCTTGTTTTTCAAGTTCATTGCTCCTCAAACTGTATGAAAAAGATTAGAATCACAAAGCCCTACTGAGCAGTGCCTGTCTCTGAGCATAAAGACAGCAAAAGAGAAAACCCAAGCACTGACAGTGGTAGAAACAGGCCATCTGCAAAGGGATGTAAATGGGACTGTGCCCCCATGTCATGGCTGATGGTCTTGGAAAGCAGAAGCACACTGGCTGAAAACACACAATGAGTGCCAAGAAGAATATAAAGTATGGGAATACAAGTGGGGAGGTGATCGAATTTGCAAGAGGAAAACAAAAGTTTGTTTATCTCAATGAATTCGTTGCAAAACTTGGAAGTCACAACCAGAGGTTCCTCTGCCCTGGGTTATTGAATCTCTCTGTGTCCGGCTCCATTGCATCCACCAATTAAGGAATAAATGGCCTAGAAGGAGAATTACTTCCTGACTCACAATAGTTATGCCCTGAAACACAAAAGTTTATGTCCTTCCCATAACTCTTGTTTATGTAGTCTTTAAAGTGTTATGATTATAATGCTGGATAGTCCTGTCATCCACTGAAATAACTCATCCTTAGTTCCATAGGGCCAATTATTTCTTGAGTCACAACCCTTGAGATTTCACAATAGAGTTGGAGTAACAATTGCATTTCAAGGATCTCAAGGAGATTTGCAAACCATGGAGGAGATCCTACCTCTACTGGCAGGAGATGCCCCAAGTTCATACTTATGGAGTCTCCAAAGTGAGGTCTCCTTGGAGACTGGAGGTACCTAACTTCCCATGGGAAGGGCAGGAGAAGGAGAGATGTGACTGTCCAGATGCCCAGGGAGCAACTAGAAAATCTCAGATGTCTCACAGAATCTCACTGAAATTATTTCTGGATCAGCTTCATGAGGAGGTATCCCACTGCTTCTTACCCCTATTAGTGCCCTACAAGCCTATGGGGTTTCCCTGTCTCAAGCCTCATACCTCTAGGCTGGATTTCCTAGGAGATTTCCTATGACAGAGCAGAGAGAGAGAGAGCTCAGCTCTGCTCACCTTTAGATCCAGTTTCCTGAACTCCAGTAGATCATTTGGGAATATGGTAAAGGGTTGTCTTCCTTTTTTGTCTTATGTTCTAGAGAGGAAAAACCTCTCAAAAGGGAAAGCTGGAGCAGCCTGGCCAGATTCAAGGGCTGCAGGTCATGTATTTGTGGTGGCATTAGCTGCTCAGAGGGATGGATTTCCCTTCCTTGGGCAATAAATTCCTGAAGTCCAGGACTGTGAGGTCACTTTGTGCTGGGTTGGCCCTTGGTGATCACTCCATTTCCAGCCATTCTGGCCACTGACCACTAACTTTGGATGTGCCTTGTCCAGTTTCTGGCTTTGTACTAACAGGAGAGGAGAGGAGAGGAGAGGAGAGGAGAGGAGAGGAGAGGAGAGGAGAGGAGAGGAGAGGAGAGGAGAGGAGAGGAGAGGAGAGGAGAGGAGAGGAGAGGAGAGGAGAGGAGAGGAGAGGAGAGGAGAGGAGAGGAGAGGAGAGGAGAGGAGAGGAGAGGAGAGGAGAGGAGAGGAGAGGAGAGGAGAGGAGAGGAGAGGAGAGGAGAGGAGAGGAGAGGAGAGGAGAGGAGAGGAGAGGAGAGGAGAGGAGAGGAGAGATGACTTGAAATGACAAAACATCAATCCAGTACATGGAGGGGAAAAAAAAAAAAAAAAAAAAGGCCTAAAGAGAGAAGAGTTGGCACAAGTCCAACTGCAAAATTATCATAGCCCCAAAAATGTCACAATGCCAGATGCAACACAGGAACAGTTCAGATCCAAAACAGAGCTTTCCAGCTCCTATCTATTTCTGGGATAATCAGTACCATTGGGGGAAAGGGAAATAGAAACACTGCAAAGCTTATCTAAGAGATGGTAACACACCCAGCATCTGCCATGAGAAAAGAAGATGTGCCATCATCCAGCATGGGTGCTGCAGGAATGGCCACAGACCTGGGCTGAGATCAAGGCCCATTGCACTGAACTGCACATGGAGAGGCTGAAGTGAAAATACTCTCTCAGCCTGCTCTGACAGCATCTGAATGGAATATCCAGTGACTGATGGTTTGGATTTTTCCCCTTGAATAACTCAGAAATGAATGAAAAGTCTCCTATGTACTGTAAAAGAAAATTCAGCAAATATTGTCATGTTTTCCCATCTTTGAAGCACATCACAGAAGATAAAAAGCTGCAAGCTCAGCTGTTACAAAACATTACTGAGCTCAGGTGAAATGTGCCAATTTACTATCACAGGAATATTAGGTTTATAAAACTTGTTGAATTGCTCCAAAGATGCTGGAAGTCGGGGAGAAGTGTTTGAGTAGAGTTTTACACAGGGGCTGCAAGAGACAAAAGTTTGCCCTTCATGTAATCGAAACACCTGAGCCAGAGAGTGAGGGAAGAGAAATAGAAAACCAGAGAGTCCAGCTCCATTTGTGGTTGATGGAGACAGAGGATTTCTCAGGAGATCAGTTTCAGGTGACAATTTCAAGATGTCCCACTCCCTATGACTGTATGGTCTGTCCTGTTTCCATTACCTATAGCTCTGAGTTAGGCACTGTAAATGTCAACACCTGGACAGATAAATCCCATTCTATGCACTCTGTCTCTATTTCAAGGAGCTCAGACTCCAGCCAGGCCCTCAGGATTCAGCAGTAACAACAGAATTAATATTAGATCTGAACACCCTGGGACACTGAGCTGACAGCAACCAGTTCTTTAGGTTCAGCTTCTAACCTGCACCATAGCTAGGAAACCACTGGGAACTGGAGACCTAAATACTTCTGCAGATCAAGATCCAAATTCCTGACTTACAGGAAGAGTAATGGCAATGAATTTCCAAAGGATTCAGTGGAGTTGTTGGGGTTTCATACTCCCTGTATCATCCACTGCTACAGCTCTGCTGGCCTCAGGGGTCCTGCCCACACTTGGGGCAGGATGGGAATGGTTCATTCCCAAGAACCAGGCTATAATCAGAAACTGGCAAACCTCAGAAAGTTTGGCATGACATCCAGAAAAAGTTTATATGAAAATCTTAGGGACAGGGACCGGGATCCAAATCTGCTGAGAGCAAAGGGGACTTCTTACATGGCAGGGCAGAAAGTGAGATTAACAAAAGGCATTTTGTGGTATCTTAGCCCCAAATGTAGCCAAGGAGACAAGGGGTACACGCCATCTGAAGACATATTTTAGACTGCAATACTGCAATTAACCTCTTCTTTATTTTTTTCCAACATACCAGAGTGAAAAAAAAAAATGGCCGGGAAAAACCTCTGGATTGTCACTTGAATCTATTCAAATATAGCTATCAGTCACCAAGGACAACCTACTTTGAGACATGTCCAAAACCACAAACCAACATTTTGATAGAGTATTTTAAAATTCTGAATAATAAGGGTTTGGGGTTTTTTCCCCTCTCCTTTCTTTTCCAGCCTGTTCTGCAGGGCCCCCAGATCAGAAGCAAGAATGCCACACTACAAGGGGAACTGCCCATCCTGCTAAGTTCCCTCCAAGCAATAAATGCTGTTGTTCTTCAATTCCTGCATTCCTCATTGCCCACTGGGGGCTAGGAGCACACACAGCTCCCTGGGGATCAAGCCCTTGGGTTAGTTGTGGCAGCCAGTGATGGGCAAACTTCAAAAAGAGAGTAAGTAGTAAAGCTGGAAATAAACATCAGCTTGCAGCAGCCCTGACCTGACATCTTTAGGGGGAATTGAAGGCCTTCTTCAGATCTCCCTGGAAGAGGGACCTGTGTGTCCATTTAGTTGATACTTTTCTATCTAGATAAAGTAATCTACTTTAAAAAAAACCTCATTACCCCACAAACTTGTCTCTTCTTTTGACAACTTGCAGCCTCTTAGGCATGGAGGGACCTTGATTTTGGACCCTTCGATGTCCCAAAGCACCAGAGGCTTGGGGCACCCCACTGGTTTCTCATCTCCACGGCCAGATCTTCAGTCCAGTGAGGGCACTGGTATCTGTCTAGAAATATTTGAGCATTTCTTTTTTCCTTTTCATAATCACACTCATGAGTTGAGAAACCCAGACTTGTCACATTCCTAAAGAGGGTCCTGGATGTGAGTGGAGCACAGAGGTGGTACTGCTGCCAATGGACCCAGAACTCCCCCAGAGAAGGCAGAGAAAGCCAAAATCCTCCCCAACATACAGGCAAAGAACAAGGACCATCTTCAAATCCCACCTGCTTTTAGAGGTGAAGGAAAACAGGGAGAGGAAAACTTTAGAATGGTCTTTGAGAGCCAGGTCAGCCAGTGACTGCTTCTGGCAAGATCATCCCAGAATTTCCACCACTCCAGCTGTTTCCTGTAATTGCCTAAGGGAACACCAACAGGGACAGCAGATGCTCCAGCTGGACTGATAAGATTAAGCAGATTTTTATGCAGCGTCATTCCTAGACAGAGATCAAAATGCACAAATATTGCCTTCTCTCATACCACCAAAAGCAAAAAAGAAAGCCTCCAACATGTCTAGTTAGTATTTTAAACCTTCCTACTGTGCTTGCTAGGAAATCCTACAAAATTGCTCCAGGTACTCAGAGATATTTGAGCCACTGAGTGCAAGAGAGTTCATTGAACCAGCCTGGGCCAAGCAACAAATTATGGCTTGTATGTCCTTCAGAGGAGTCTTTTCATCTTTATCATTTTCATTCCACTTTTAATTAAACAGTTTATTTTTCAGGATGAAGAGGAAATCCCAAATGACATTATGGGGGAATTTTCAAACAATTACTGTCTGCAAAGTCTATCCCTGGACATTCAAGGATTTCATACAGCTTGGTGTAGGCTATTGAACATTTGTTGGGGTCATTTGTAGAACAAATGTACATTTGTAGGGAGGTCCTGTGGACCTGGAGGAAGGTCTGAATGGACATCAGATCGTTTGGAATCAGTAGAACATGGACTTCAGCAGGAGCAGGGTTAATCCCACTGGTTTGAACTGAGACTTGGGAGCTTTTCTCCTCCAGTTTTCCATAGCTGTCATGATCTCATGTTGCAAGCATATTGCATTATACCAGCAAAAAGCTAAAATGGCAGTTAGGTAACTACAATTAATAGCAATAATACAAATAATTCTTATTTCGGATTCTTATTTGTATTACATCAGATTATTTACAGAGTCTTTAAAACACCTTAAAAGCTGGAAAACAATTTTACACCAGCCAAGTTAAGACTAAGAAATATTGTCCATTCCTCTGTGGCAGGGGTTCATTAATTCTGATAAACATGGAAAATGTGGTGTCTCTTTCCATCATGATCTGGGTAATATTCAGATAAGAAGAGCTTTGGTGTAAAAAAAACAGAGTTCCTCACAGTTCAACAAGAGGTTTTTTCTTCCACTCTCTATGCTTCTATGTCTGTTGCTTTTTCTCCCTACTTATATTTAACACACTTAAAAGAAATGCAGAATAAGCTTGATTTATATCCATAAAATAAGTCCAGAGAGAGTCAAAGGGCTAATGAAAAAAACTGCACAAGGCTGCAAAGGCAGCAGATCTCCTTAAATATTGTGAATCCAAATCCAGAATTGACAGATTTGTTAGGAGCAAGTGATGCAGGGGCATGGCATGAAGGAACTCCAAAGAGTTCAGTGGGACATCTCTGTGCTAAGCACAGAGGAAAATAAATCATAGCTGTAATTGTATCATTATGGCCATCCCAAAGGAATTCTGGATTACAGATTAACATATGGAGATATTTCTACCTTCCTAGGAAGAGAAACTGCCTCAGCCTACATTATGTCAAGCAACAATAACAGAATCATCAGGAGCAGAAGTAGAGAAAAATTTTGCTCCCAGCTAAAACTATGGAAAGCTTGGTGCAGAATCATAGCAAAGTGCTGAAAACCATCCCAGGAGTTAAGTACCACCTTCTGCTGCTCTAAACCAAGATCTAAATTCATTCCCACAGATGCCCATAACAGAACCCACAGGTAGCACTTGTCAATGCTTCACTGACTTCCTCCTACTCCTAATGTCCAAATTGATTTTCTCCTGTAATTCCTGTTCATTGCTTCCTATCTTAGCCTTACATGTAGGTAATTAAGAAAACAAACCTATAGGTCTTCATAGTCCTGAATTCTCGAGTGCCAGACAGCATAGATCTGATTTTTTTTTTCTTTTCTCTTCTTTTGTAGCCACAAGTTAAGCTAAGCATGGGATCTAAGTGTTTCCACTCACCCTTAAGGGGATGCAGATCTGGGGGTCTCAGGCTCATTGCAAACAGGTGACTTAGCTCTCTTCCTTCTGGCAAAAACCATGGTGGAAATTTGAATAAATCACACCCTTGGTTCTCTAACACATAAAGGAAGTTCCTCAGAGGAATATTGCTGGGCTAGGGGACAAGGTCCTGAGCAAATATATCCCAGGATCTGAAGGGGGAAATTGATAGGAAGAGAGGAGAGGTGGGCAAAAGAGGAGATGAAGCCTCTTCTGTGAGGCCTGGGACTTTTCCCAATCCAGCCAAAACACTCTTTCAGCAAATATTTCAGGAGAAAACACTGGATTATTTCAGCTTGGCCCTCCATAAAAATGGCTGAGGAAAGGTGTAAGCAGGAGAGGGGGCTGCTCCCCCCAGCTGTGCCTCTTGTTACCTGGCAGGGTCCTGCCCTGACCCTTCTGGGTCTGTACCAGGACTTGGCTCCATGAATAGTGACAGTAAGTGCTGTTTGGATAACATTCCTTATTTTATTTTCTTTCAAGGGTGTGCTGGAGGAATCTACCCTTTTGCTGCTTCACTGGTTTAACTCCCCTGTGAACTCTGAATCCCCAAATTATGAAATCATAGACAAGACAAAAGGAAGCTTATGAACCAACAGCAGTCTTTTGGCTGCTCCAGCAGACATGTGTTTGTACCAGCAGCTAATCCCCTTAATAATTTCTCACCACTTCATCTACTGACTTGAACAGAGTGTCTGTCTGAGCCTCATAGTACAATCTCTGGGGCTGTACACTTCAGAGAGCCTGTAAAAACACAGTGGTTTAATCTGCTTAAATCTCTCCCAGCTGAAAAGAGAGCTAGAGAGACATCCAGTGTCACCCCAAGAGCCCCTCTGTCCTGATGGAGACAAGAGCTGTGACTACTGCATGAGTGCTCCTCAGCTCCTGTCTGGGAAGGTTTGGTGACAATTTACAACTCACACCGTTTTTCATCTCTTTTGGTGACAGATGCCCAGCACAAAAGCCAAGGCACAGGTCTGCATTGCTGGTCTGATCCAAAATTCCCACCTTACCCCTTTGTCCTATGCCTCATCCCCCAAGCCAGAGATGCTCCTGCAGGAGATTTGAAATGGGGATGATGGCCCCAGGGCTGTGAGGCTGTGCTGGTCAGACTGGGGGGGTTCCTGGCTCTTAGCTTGAAGTCTGCAGCATGGAACAGCAGCAACACTGAGCCCAGGCAGAACACAACCCCTGACTCTGTCTCAGTCCACAACCAAGCTGAGGAAAGTGAATCAGGAGGGGAAGGGTTTGGAAAGGAGTGAGCAGAAGCTGGAAACAGCTCTCCACCTCTGCTTACAAAGGTTGCTGCTTCAGTCAATTCATAGAGCACCAAATTACCTCCCCAGTGTCTGCTGCTCCCACTCCATCACCCTGGGCAGGAGCTTAAAAATTGCATCAGCCAATTTTACCCTCCTGGATGATGACAAGGAGATGTCATGACTTTCCACCAGGGGCTCAGGCACCTCCTCTGGAAGAAGTGACAGGACCCTGGGTGGGCATCACTCACTAATTTATTGATTTCATCCATTTCACTCTTCTTTTGGTGCTTCCTCCTGTGCAAGCAGTTGGAGCAGTGTTTAAATGGGCTCCAGCCTGCAGTGCCCCAGTGGCAGCCAGTCTGTCATGGTAGCCAATACCCAGTGAGTGATGGGCAATTCAGGACACTTCTTACTCAGCTTTTCTGCCCCAGCTCCCTATACAGAGAAGCTGCTATCCTGTAGCAGTTTAAATACAGCCTTTCATCACCACTGTCTGGAAGATGTGATGCTCCTTTCAGTCTCTGAAATAGGAAAGACATTTTTGAGCTTCCCTGTGTACCAAGCCACTTTGCATTCAGGGCAGTCAAAGGGAGCAATCTGCCCCTTTCACCTCAGCCATCTGCTTTGCATTTTCTCCTCTAACCACAAGCAGATTTTGGCTATCGAGTGTGAAAGTTTCAGCAGAGCCAGAGACCCCTGCAGAGGAGGAGGTCCAGACTCAAAGCAAAATTCATTTTGTGCCTGCTGATATACCCAATCCCTGAGTTTAAAAGGGGATTTGCTGAGTGTTTTACCCCCATAGAGAGAAAGAAAGGGGGCAGATTTACACTCACAGGAAGGTGGTTCTGCAAATACCAGCAGTACTGTGGAGAGTTCCATCCTGCTTCAGGAACAAAAACACCTTCCCTGATATAAAATGGAAGACAAACCATGAGGGAAAATGTTCATGGTTACTGATTCAGCCAGCTCAGCACCAGCTGACCTCTTTTCCTACATGTTCTGCATTTGCACAGCACCTTGCACAGTGAAAAAAAAAAATAATTTCACTCTAGCTCCTACAGGATGGGTACAAACAGCTTAAAGCCCACCAGCAAAAGAAGATGATGGAGAAGCAGGGACACACGCTGACTGCAGGCACCCTCCAGGTATGGATTCATGTGGAGGTTTCTCTCTGGGAGACCTGTGGATGTGGGGAGTGCCTCCAGCTGGAGGATGAATGTGCAGAGTCAAAGCAGCATTAAGCAGCAGTGGTGGTTTCTGAAATCCATGTCTACCTTAGGGAATGATGCAGAGCTTTCCAGCCCAGCAGGACCAGCTCCCCAGGTGGGTCAGGCTCCCCTGGAGTTGTCTCCACCACCCCATGGACTGCTCAGTCTATCAGCTTGGAGTAGGGTGAAGCACAGATGATGGGAGAGGTCTGCTCAGAGTCACGCACCAGAGCAGAGGGAGGAAGGTAACAAAGCAGGGAGCAAATTCCTCAAGGCCTGAGGGAGGAACAGATATGTTAAATTAATATTTTTTTTTTCTTTTAAAAAAAAAAAAGTTTCTTAATCACCGGTGTCAGCTTTGCTTAATGCACTCTTATTTATTTTAGTCTGTTCCAATAGCTCCAAACAGGTTTCAGCTGGGCATGTCTGTACACAGGGGAGGAAAACACATTTCAGGGCAATGCATTTGATGACAGCCCCTGACACAGACACCTCATGCCCAGGGTGAGCAGAGGAGCCATCCTCCTGGGAAAGGCTTGTGTGAGCAAGAGCCTGGGGACTCACTGTTCCCCTCCCACCCTCCTGGTCCCCTCAGGAAAATCTCACAGACAGCAATAGCTGCTCCTACTTGTTTGCTCTCCCCCTGCCTGGCAGCATCCCACACGTTCACCCTCTGAAGTATGTTCCCAAGGCTATGTTGGCCATATCAGTCGTCCCCCACCCCCAGGACTCTTTGGATTTGTTGACAAGTTGTTCATGCTCAGCATACCAATATCTCCCAAATTCCAACCAGTTTAAAAGCCACCTCTCCGTTCCTCTTGTAATGTGCATGATGTTCTGATCCTTGAACTATTTCTGTGTCTGGCAAGCACATTGAAACCTGAATTCTAGCAGTGTGGAGAAAATCATGAAAACAAGTATCTCCAATAGTGTATTTATGGGATTGCTGCTAATCTACTGTCATCTGTTCTGCAAGGTTTACCTTTTCTGAGCCTTTATTTGGCATCAGTCTTGTTTCTGTTGGCATTATCTCTCCAGAAGACAATGAGGATTAGGGTCTTATCATGTTAGACACTGTTTTTTGCTCAAAAACAACTGGTTCTTGGACACCAAGTAGAAAAGCATGGAAAAAAGTGAAGTGATTTGAAAGGGACTTGGCACAGACACTTCTGGATCATGGCAGAATGAGTCCAGGGTGAGTGTAAAGGTGCAGTCAGCAGACACAAGTTTGCCCAGGAACACTTATTTATCAGATCTGCCCTCCTGGCTGCACAACACCCGAGCAAGGGATAAAATCTCCCCCTGCACATGGGATTTCAGAGAAATTTAATTATTCTGTGGAAAAGTTTTAATCATTTTGCACTTAATCTAGCATTAAGGTATTTTTGTACCATAACACTGGCAGAACATTGCTACTGTGTGTTAGTAGTATGTGTTATACTAAAATAACAGCACATATTGCATTTTAATTGGGATCAAGGGTGAAAAAAGTCTATCAGCTTGGTAACCTGTGCCTCAAGTTATTTTTCCATGCAGTGAAAATAATCCCACGTGACTACATATTTTTTTTGGTGCCTGGTATTTCCTACAGTTAACTCCTCCCAAGAACCAAAGGGATTGCAGCAGGCAGGTATCAGCTCATCACTGGTGTAGACAGGAAGGATTGTTGTAGGAAGCTGAAGTGGCAATGGGGAGGGAGGTATAAATAAAATATATACAATATATGTAATATGTTTATATAATATATAATAAAAGTGCTGAAGCATTGTGTTAGTTGTGATCTCACTTACACTGGTGCTTCAGCAACAATCCTGTGTGATGCCCACTTCCCAAACCAGCAACAGCAGTCAGGAAAATGTTTTGCTTGCTTTTCTTGCCCCATCACTGGATGTGTTCAGAGCCATCTGGGATGGGGCTTGAAGCATCTGGGTCTAGTGAAAGGTGCCACTGCCCATGTAGGGCTGGGGGTAGAACTAGGGTGATCTTTAAGGTCCCTTCCAACCCAAACTGTTCTATGATTCTGCAAAGACAAGCCCCATGGCTTGTCTGCAACAAAAAAAATATGCCAGCTGCTGATGTGATGGTCCTGAGGGGACACTGCTCTGGGAAAAGAGCCTGAGATGAGCTGGAGAGAGAGGATGCTGCTGGGGGCTGGATGACAGGCACCCCCAGGAGCCATCCATCCCTGCAGGGGCTCTGCTCACAGTTCTGGAGTCCCCAGCATGAGGAGGATGTGAAGCTATTGAGACAAGTCCAGAGGAAGGCCACAAAGATGATCAGAGGACTGGAGCACCTCTGCTAGGAAAAAAGGCTGAAAAAATTTGGGTTGTTCAGCCTGGAGAAGAGAAGGCTCCAGAGAGACCTCCAAGCACCTCCAGCACCCAAAGAGGACTAAAAAAATGCTGGAGAGGGACTTTTTATAGGGCCATGGAGTGACAGGCTAACAGGTAATTGTTTCAAATGGAAGAGGGTAGATTTAGATTAGATATTTGGAAGAAATTCTTTAGTGTGAGGGTGGTGAGACACTGGCACTGGCTGCCCAGAGAGGGTCCTTCCAACTCAAACTCTTCTGTCATTCTTTTCCCAAAGTTTGTCTCCTTGGCTCAGACACATCACTTTCTCAGCTTTCCCCTAAATCTCTTGTCTTTGCAATGGAGAGGTCAGCAGCAGCTTTGGCCACCTGAGGAGCAGCAGTCCCTTATCAGTTTGCAGAGAAATGCCCCAAAGCAGCTGTGCCTTCTGGAGCCACATCAGCTCCTTCAGAGGGCCAACCCCATTTGCTCAAATTCCTGCAGGATTGACCCACTAATCCCAGATTAGACACACTGGAAGCACAGGAGTTTTCAGGACAATCTGTGTCTGCAAGTGGATTCAAAGTCACTTGGGAACATCACCTCTCTGGACTCATGCTGGGGTTGGGCCAGGGCCCCACCAAACAAAGAGCCTTAAGTTCATTTCCCTCTGTGTCTCCCCATGCTCACCACATTGTAAATATTGTGCTTATCCCCTGCAGCTATTATGAACCCAGGGCTTTGTTGTTATATGTAACATTTTCCTTTCCAAGGACAAACATAACAAGCAGGATTCTAACATGCTGGGGAACAGCCTCTGCTGACCATCTGAAACTGCTGCCCCAGCTCTGGGCTGGGAAACACTGGTGCTGGGGAGGTCTAATGCTGGAAAAGTAACAAAAGCAGGGGATTCATGTGCCATCAACCCACCCTGATAGCCCAGTCACCCCCAAACTTACTCTGTCCAGAGGACAAACCCCAAACATGGCAAAGATGCAGAAGTTTGAGCTGCATATCCAGAGATGGAGATGGGGTGCAGGAGCCTCTCCACCCAGGTGGCCATTCAGTAAAGATGCAATCAGGATATCAGAGCATCTTCTGTTGGCAGAAAGACCAGAGGTCCAGCTGCCAGACAGCCACACTCTGCCAATCTCAACATGGCCAAGGACACATCTTTGTGACAAGCTTTGCTATTGGCTGTATGGAGTAACAAGGGTAATGATCTTGCTGCTGAGTGCTAGAGAGGTTTAGGGTCCTTGGCTGATGGGAAAGGCATCTTAGGGAGAAAAAGGTGATATCACAGCTCACTCAGACTTGTAGAACTGTGTTAGAACTGTGTAGAACTGTTATGAAGCAGAACACAAATTAGTTTGGACCTCAAACTAGGAACCTCAAGAGGCAACTGCCCAAAATGCCAGTTGCTTTCTGAAGCCCCAGCCTGGTGTCCAACTCCTGCTAAGCAAACTAGCAATAACCTTCCAGCCATCATCACTGGAGCTGGGGGCCAGGGAGGAGAAGGAAGGGACCTGCAGATGAACACTGGGGCTGGTGAACACCTTGCTGCCCAAAGGAAGCCTTCCCCCAAACCTCACTGAAACCTGAATTCTGCCACTGTTGCAAGGCTTGAAATCTGAATGTTTCCTGACATCCCACACTGCTATTAAAAATAAACCAAAAAGGTTCCCAACAAAGCAGCACATTTTATATATGCCAGGAAGAAAATGAATTAAAAATGTGTATCTTTGTTTCTTTCTGACAGTATCCCATTGATGCAAAGGAGAAAGCAAACTCCAGCAACAATCAGTGCTCTGCTGAGAGGTGCCCATAACCACCCAAGGAGGAGGTTTTGTTCCCCACCATTGGACTACAGTCACTAATAACCTGGATTTCCACACACATCTCCCTCCTCACTGTGGGAAAATCTCAAGGCCTATTTGCTTGCAATGGCTCTCGAAGGGAGTCAGTTCTTTAAGCCATCCCTGACACTGTGGAAAAATCAGGAAACTTCAATTTAGGAAGCAAAAACAAAAAACCACCCACAAGGCATTTTTGTATTTACTTTCACTAAGTGCAAAAAACGAACTTCACAAGAATTACATCCCACAGGAATTTCCAATATTTTAGTATTTGTTTCCGTTATGACCTGGGACAAAATGTTGAAATATCAAAAAAAAAATTTTCATAGAATGAAGTGTTCTGGGAAGCAATATTCCGAACATCATCCTGACGTGGTTCAGACTTAAAGCTGCACCTGGATGAGTGGCTGAGGGATCACCATATGAGTGCCTCCTGGTCCCAGGCTCCTTTATAAACCAAACTCAGGACACCCAAAACTTCCCACCCAAAATACATCACCAGGTCCCACAGCACAGCACAGAAATACAACAAGGCAGAAGGAGTTCATCACGGGCTTCATAGTCCAGCCAATAACTTGCAGAGAGTGGACCATCAGATCTCCATCCTGTGTGAGCTGAGCCCAAATTCTTAATTAAATGTGGAACACAGCTGAGCCCAAATGTTTCAGTTAAGTATTGCTGGCTTTGTTTATTTTTTAGCATAAAAGATGGAGAGTTCTCAGCCTGCTGTAACAGTGTGTTGGGCTCTCAGCACTCCAGAGACATCCCCACCTCAAACTGCACAGCACAACTTCATCCCTGCTGTCTCCTCCAAGACACACGTGGGCAGGAGAAGGGGGTTGGGGTGGCCAGTGATGGGAACACCTCTCTATACCATGGGAACACCTCTCTACACCAGCACATCCTTGGCCTGGATCTTCTGTGGGGGCTGGGTCTGTCCATCTCTTCCCTCCATCATCACCTTCAGGACATGAAACTTCTGCCTTAAGCTTGTTACTTAAGCTCTCTCACTAAATCTGTCCTTTTGCAGTCATTTGTCCCAGTCCTGCCTCACAGAGTTTTCCAGAGAAGATGAGGGTCAGGGAGCAAAGCAGCCAATGAGGCCACCAAAAAGAAGTCACCACTGGAGGAAAGGGGAAAACCCTCATTCTCAACACAGATTTATCAAAAAATCCCAGCAAGGCCCTTGTGCCTTTTTCTGTTGGTCAGTCTAAGCATCAGATTGCACAAAAGAATGGCAGAATTGATTGTAAATTTTAATTTTCCAAACATGTCTGGCCTAAGAACTACTATGGTGCATTTTCCATGTCTGATATTTCTCACATATTGTTTCGTGCTCTCCAGGCATTGACTTTCCAGGAATTCAGGTGATCTGTGGCTTGTGCAGGAACTTCCCTGCCAAACTTCATTTTTTCCAGACATTCTTGGTATCAAGAAAAATAAGCCCTACTCCACATACCAACTTTACCTTTGAAAGCTCAGTTTCTTCTGGACCAAGCCTGGATCAGGAGCTGGCCAGGACCACACACAGCTCTCCTAATATCCCAGCCTGATGAACAAGAAGGGGATGGAGGAGACAACCAGCACACTGTGGAAAAGGAGATGAAATCCACGCATCAGCAGGAATGGACCGTGGAGCCCTTACTCAGATCAAAAAACTATGAAAATGAGGAGTTTTTGACAGAATAAAGGCAGACATAATGCTATGCTCATTCCAAGCAGCTCAGATTTCCTTGGATACTGTGGTGACAGGCTGAATGTTACAAGAACTGGGACTGTTCATAAGAGCAGCATCACCTGCCCAGGCCAAGATCCTAGAAAGACCTGGCTGTAACCTGGCCAGAAAGCACATGACTTGATGATAAAGTTCAAGTGGTCCCACTGCTGTGAGGTGTGCCTGTTCAGATGTCCCATCCCATGTCAGGCCAAGGCTTCACCTTTTTTTCCTTGCCAGAATGCCAAGAACTCTCAGTTCTCTGCACTGCAAAAAGCTGAAGCATGCAGCATCCTTTCCAGCCAAGCATCAAGGAAATGATGAGCTCTCAACCTTGCAGTAATCTTTAAATAATGCACAACTTATCTAAGTTGGGACAGATCCTGTCAGTTTGCATCACTACAAATTCATCCTACAGCTGCCCAGTGGGAACTGATGAGGAGTCACACCACGTGGGGAGTAATTTGCTGGTGTCAGGACAATAGAACTGATTACTTCCCACTCCTGCAGAGCACAAAAAATATGTATTTGTGGCACTGGGTTCAGGGTTTCTGGCTCCAAAGAAGTCTTGTCTTAGTTAGCTTGAGAGACAGGGAGAAAGTGAACAAACCAGAGTCAAATGATGCTTCTCAAAGTGTGTGATTCCTCAGAACTGTGAGAATACGGATTTCCAGATGCAAAATCCCTTCACAAACTCCACAGCTGTTTCCTACTTCTGCTCCTAGGCCTCACCACAGCCTCTCTTGCTATGTTGGGTGCCTACTTGGATGCACCATGCTCAACAAATCTTTTCCCTGGAGACCTGAATGACATTAGAAAAAAAATATTTTCTCATGTTGGTTTTTGGGGATGGCCACTTCTCACGTGTGCTGGCTCCACCATCACAGGGAGGGTCAGCCTGAACCAAGAAAACCTCATTTACAGCTAAAGCACTGGTAAAGGAGTTTCCATAAGTGGAGGAAGAATGGAGAAACCTCACAACTTCCACAGGTCCATGGCAGCATTTGTGAGAAAACTATTTCCCATGTGCTTGTTCAGATAGGTAGAAGATCAGCACAGTATTCCAGCTAAACAGAGCAGAACAGCCTCCAATAACTTCACAAACACAGCCCTTGGACTCTGCATCAGACATCTTCTTATGTTATCTACAAAGCTGGAAGTCTGTACACAACAGCATTGGCTCACAGGTGGGTTCACTCTCTCTGCAGCTTCAAAAAATGAAAATAAAATAAAAAATAAATTCCCAGCACAGGCACAGAAGCAGCAGAACTAATTTTCCGGCAGATGCAAGAGACTGTCAACTACTGTAGGAAATTAAATGTTTAAGGAAATTATAGAACAAAAATATAAACTCTTGAACGGGAGCCAAAAAACACAAATTCCATCATTTATCAAAAAAAAAACCAAAAAAACCCTCCAAAATGAGCCTGAAACAGTGTGGGGATGGCTGAATGAAAGGCTATATTCAGGCAGCAGCACTGTTTAACTTACTTTTTGGATCTTTTCCCTTTATTGATGCTGTTGGGAGGCCCTCATTCCAAAACCTCTAATGCTGTCGTGTTCTAAGATGAGTTACTAAAGCAACCGTTCTTCTGCATATGAAAACATTTGATTATTTGCATGTTTGGTGTCTTTAATGCCTCTTTTGTGCCTTTTTTTTTTTTTTGGGGGGGTGGTGGGGACGGTGAGGAGCAGATGAGGGATCTTGAATTTCAGCAGTATTCTGACATAAACTTCTCCTGAGAGAGGGAAGGCAAAGAAGAAAAAGTCTTTGCAAGCCTGAAATGGAGTAGAGGAGGGCTCACTTCCTTGGTTTACTTGAAGGGACTGATGAAGGTGTTTATTCAGGACTTGTGGAGTCCTGCCAGACCTTAAATAAAGATTCAGCCCTGAAGTTTCAGCATTACCTAGCATTCCTTCAGCCATGTGACAAAAAATGCCCAATCTGAACCAACCTAAATTGTTGCTTTAGTGGCACAAATACCATGCCCAGACAGATGAAAGGCTCAGAAAGCTGCTCCGTAAGGATCTCCACACAGAAAGGGGTAAAGCTGGGTAGTGCTAGACAAGTGTTTTGGGGCAGAAAACCTCCTGGCAGATCATAGCAGTGAAGTCCAAGACTCCATGTAGTCATCTTGGCTCTCTCTTGCACGGGCTAGAAGGTTACAGGAAAGCTGGAGGCACTTGGCCAGCTGTAGACATTTTACCAGCATTAGGAAATACTTTAAATACTGTCCAGTTGACCTGTGAAACTCACTGCTAGAGAGCATTACCAAATCTCGGGGTAGAAGCAGATCACAGCTTCTTCTCTAGAACATTGGATGATGTTGAAGCAGTTTCTTGTGCTGGGGGAGATGAGACCCTTCTGTACGTGAGGGTTAAATCTTAATTAAAGCTGCTGCTGAGCTCCACTGTGCAACTGCAAAGGTCTGAGAGCTCACAAATGGCCAGGGATCAAAGCTCAGATAAGTCAACAGCTGGTGATTTTCTTCCTATAACCACCAAAATCTAGCAGGAATCCAAAAGAGAATTGCTTGCACTTATGGGTAACAAGATTAGCTGGTCCTGGGAGCCAATATTAAACAAACAAAAAAATAAGAGGTTTGGAAGAAATAAAAACCCTCAGGGTTTAAACCAGTGAATGGGAACTAAGAAGACATTTCTCTGAGGTTCAGTTACTGCTAATCTCTTGCAGTTTGTTACATCTCCTGCCAGACCCTCAAGCCTTTGCCCCAGAAGTACTGCCCCAAAGCAGAAGGGACGTCCCCCCTCAGGTTCTCCTCCATCACTCATCACCATCCCCCTGCATCACATTTTTGACTCATCAGCCTTTGGCACCAGAGATTCAAGGTGTTCCCACAGCTCTGACCCGCCCTGGCTTTCTCTCCCTCTGACTTGCTCACTTAACTCTGCTTTTCTTGGAGTTTTTTATTATGGGTGAACAGAGCCCAGAGCTTTGCTTTTCTAGGCCAGCAGCACCATCTACAGCCTGGTCCCAGATGTGCAGCCACTTCTGCCTGCAGGAAAGTGCCTCTTTCTCCTTCCATTCACAGGAGGGGGAAGAAAAAAAGAACAAAACAGCCCCCCCCCCCCAAAAAAAACAAAAAAAAACCCAAAACACACAAACCCCCCCCCCCAAAAAAAAACCAAACAAACAAAAAAAAGGCTTTTCTTTTTTTTTTTTTTTTTCACTTGCTAGGGTGGGAAAGGGAAGGTGGCAGACTGAGTAGCACCTCTAGGCAGTCACCTCTGGGACTAGAAACTCTGATACACATGAAAAGCCACGTAGTGTGTTGCACTAAAAGATCATCTAGAGATAAAAATGTGGTTTGTAGCTAAACATGTTGCCTGCTGTTACCTGGTTTTCAGGCAGCACTGCACGGATTTGGAGCAGAAAGCTCTTCAGCCAGGGGCTCTATGAGTACTGCTGCCATGGTGTAAAACAGAGGAAACAACTTGGGCAGAGGTCTGGAGCCTTTGGCCACTGCTCCACAATTTCTCAGCCAACAGCAAGGTTGTTGCTGCTTTTCCATAGAGGGTTCCTGCCTTCATTGGCCTAAACCCATCCACCCAGCTCAGAACAAGAGCCCATGGCAAGGTTTCTCCACATCCCCTGATGTGCAGTGGTGCTGTGCATCCAAGGGCCTGTTATGGGGCAAACTTGTAACCTGCAGCAGAAAAAAAATATGTTAAATCAGTCTAATATGGCACTGGATGAGAGCAGAAGCCCAGGGCATAAACTCTTAAAGCTTTCTACAATAGGAAGGAATTGGTAAGATAAAGCTCTGAGATAAAGCTGGCAAGGAGAGCATGGCCCATGCTCACAGAGGAAAGCAAAAGTGAAAAAAAAATCCTTCTCCTCTGTCTCCTGGTTTAGGGGAAAATCTTTCCTCATCACCAGGAAGGCCTTTGGAGGACTCAGCTGGATAGCAGAACCATAGAAATGACCATGAGGCAGTAGTGTGCTGCCTTCCCCAAAATGATCTGGAAATGGCCTCTCCTGAAACAGAGGTCAGTCTGTGGTTTGTATGGGGAAGGAGAGATCTGCATGGCCCTGGTGCCACTTGTCACCACTGGGGACATGAAGTATCAGTAGGGTAGAGCTGCATCAGGATGCACACAGAAAGGAGGGAGGAAGAGCTGGGTGCACAAAAATCTGGGACAAAATGTCCTAATCGATCCTGCCCACTTTTGCAACAAATTTCTGATTTACTTTGCTGTTAAAGGAGCCATGGACCAGCAACACCGAGTCAGAGCAGGACACTGCAGCCTCCTGTATCCAGGAATAGCAACAAACTGGGTTGCAGAGCCACAACTGCAAAGCAAAACTTCCTGGCAGAAGAGAGCAGAGATTCCCCAAGAGATTCTGAAGTTCCAGGACCAGGTGTCTTTGATCTTGTTCACTCTCTCTGAGTAAGGAGCTGTAGGGGAATAAATCATCCTGTTAATGGGGCTGCTAATTGCAGCAGAATCTGGGATGGAAGTAACTCTGCACACTCCTTTTAATTATGTATTCTACAGCCTAATTTGAACTGCACTTGCAATGATTCATGAGAATCATTCTAGATCAACCATCTTTTCAATGTTTTTTGATATTTAGATTAAAATATAAAGGCAGATACCAGGACAGTTCCCAATCTCTTCACCAGTGTAATCCAGATATCCTCCCTTATAGTGGAAGAGCCACTCAGAGGTCAGGATATGGCCCTGTTTTTGGAAGTGTGGCTTTTCACTAAGAAGCAGGAATCCAATTCTGTTCCCATTTCTTCTTAGCTCAAAAATGGTCTAGTGATAAGTAATATATATATTATTTTTATATATATATATTTATGTGTATATGTGTTGCTTTGATACTCCTCCTCCCTGCGCATAGGAGTTGGGGGGTTACCAATTTTCCCAATCCACCACATGAATGTGGATCCATGGTAATTCCCCAGCACCCCAAACATGAGCCATAAACCTGGCAGAGATGAAAAGCCCAATGTCACATGTACTCTCCTCAGGTACCCACAGCCAACCACCTAAGGAGCTGCTGGAGGGTCCCATCTCACAGCTGGCTGCCTCCTCCTCTTCTCAGATGTACCAGCTCTAGGAGACCTCAAAAATCCCCACCTTTCACAGCACACCACACCTCGAGTTCTGTGTCCAGTTCTGGGCCCCTCAGTTCAGGAAGGAGATTGAGGTCCTGGAGCAGGTCCAAAGGAGGCAACTGGGCTGGCGAAGGGATCCAGCACAGATCCTATGAGGAGAGGCTGAGGGAGCTGGGGGTGTCCAGGCTGGAGAAGAGGAGGCTCAGGGGAGACCTCATCACTCTCTACAACTCCCTGAAAGGAGGTTGGAGCCAGGTGGGGGTTGGTCTCTTTTCCCAGGCAACTCTCAGCAAGACAAGAGGGCACAAGAGGTCTCAAGTTGTGCCAGGGGAGGTTTAGGTTGGATATTAGAAAGAATTTCTTTACCCAGAGGATGATCAGACATTGGAATGGGCTGCCCAGGGAAGGGGTGGATTCTCCATCCCTGGAGATATTTCAAAAGAGCCTGGATGTGGCACTCAGTGCCAGGGGCTGGGAACTGCAGCAGGAGTGGATCAAGGGTTGGACTTGATGATCTCTGAGGTCCCTTCCAACCCAGCCAATTCTATGATTCTATGAAAACAGAAGGTACCAATGCCCCTGGCTTGCTCTTCATCCATTTGCTCTTCATTGTACATCAGATGAAGAACCTTGGACCAAGGACAAGTGTCCCCAGCATTGCTCAGCCACTTCCTGGCAAATCTAAGGCATCCTCGGATGACAGGGGGGACGTTTGAAAGCATATTCAGCATTGCTATTTGCCAGTGCCTTGCTCTGCACATTACAGTATAAAGGTTTTTATTTGTTCCTGTCATTGCAATGTTTATTCCCCCAACTCTTTTAATAGTGGCCTTTTGATGAAGTGTTTCCCCAGCAGTGGGGAATCCACACACAGCACAAAGCAAACACTTGCAACAGAAACATCTTTCACATCCTGTGCTGCTCCTAACCCCTCAGAGCTTGTCATTACCTCCCTTGGAGTAATTCAGCACAACTTAATCAAAGTTTAAAATGATACTGTGTGATTTTTTTTTTTTTTTTTTTTTTTTTTTGTACTTGCTCAGTGAGCTTTTTTTGGCAGCTCCTGCCAGGATCTGGGACCCTGCCAAGTTCCCTGGTTATATTGCTCCAGTGTGGACAAACAAAGCAAGCCTATTTAAAGTTTCTTGGACACAAATAAGGTAAAAACATAAAATAAAAAACAACATGTAATTATTTGTTTCCTTTATGAAGGGCCTCCTTTGGAGTCCTTTGAAATCAGTTCTGGTTTCCACCTACAAAAGTCACCCAAGTGAGCTATTTAATATTAACAGACATTCCTGAACCAGAATGCTACAACCAGAGGCACAAAATCCAGGGGTGGAAAAGCTTATCTACCTTCACCCTTCAAATTACACTTCCTAAGACAAAATAGCAACTTTATCTTCTTGCCTTTCTCAGTAAGACTTTTTGCTTTAAATCATGACTTATCCATTTTGTATTTAAGTTATTTAAGCAGAATAATATTAAGAATTTTATATTAATGAAAAATCACAGCCTTTGTCCACAATTCCTGCCTTTAGGTGCATCCGTGGGGCTCCTGACCTTTGGTGTTTCTGCACCAGGGCTTCCACCATCTCGTGCCATTTTGCAGGCAAGCATTGCTCACAAGTGACACTGAGGGCCCTCTTATCTTGCTAAGGTCACTCTCATGGCACTGGGTCCTTCAGTGGTCAAAAATTCCAAAACACAAATATCCCTGCTGAATGAACAGACTGAATTTCATCCCTTTACACAGTGCAGCCTCTCACCCCATAGCCTGTATCCAAAGGAGAGAGGGGTGAGAGAAGGACAGAGAGAGAGCGAGAGAAGGAGAAGGGGAAGGGAGAGGAAAATCTCTCCTTTTTGGACAAGGCTCTCTGGCACTATTTTGGAGCCAAAGTGCCTCCTGTCAGCAAGACACACAATGTGCTTTGACAAAGCAGAAGTGTACATGCAGTTCCTTGGCATTTGGAACTAACAGTCAATACACAAACAAACAGGTTTTGGAGCCTAAGTTATTTGAAGTCCCAAGAAACTGCAGCTTACCAGTTGGTTATTTTGGGTTTTTTTCAGGTCACTTCCAGTTTATTATGCAGAGTCAGTCATTTGCTGGTGTGCACAGTCTAGAGTCACAATATGCATAAGGAAAAAACCTTTACAGTTTACTCATTGTTAACCAAACTAAAACCCAAGCTACAGTTCATTTTACTTGCAAGAATTCAGTGTAAATCCCTTTTATCCATTTCTTTAATATCCTCTGGATTTCACAAAATCACAACAAAATCACAACAAAATCACAACAAAATCACAACAAAATCACAACAAAATCACAACAAAATCACAACAAAATCACAACAAAATCACAACAAAATCACAACAAAATCACAACAAAATCACAACAAAATCACAACAAAATCACAACAAAATCACAACAAAATCACAACAAAATCACAACAAAATCACAACAAAATCACAACAAAATCACAACAAAATCACAACAAAATCACAACAAAATCCAGCTGAAAGATGAAGTTTGAGGTAATTACTTTGTTGGTTGCCAGGAGGATAATATTCCCATAAAGAGTATTCCTTATAATGCTGAGAAACTGAATATCACTGAGAGAAAAACAAGTAATTAAGTGCACAGCAGTTTCACACCCGGACAGGCAGTGCAGGTTGCCTAATTCCTTGTCTACAGCAATCAAGCTGCTTTTTTCCCCTCTCCATCCACACAAACCATCTGGGAAACACCTGACAGCCATGCAAAGTGCTTCCTTGCCACTGGATCATTGTTTTTCTGCAGCAGGATTTCTCCCAGCTGATAAACATGAGGGGCACCCCACATCCCAATGGTACAGGGCATCAGGAGCTGAGACCTGGATGCAGGACAGGACCACTCTTGCTTTGCTCTGGGACCTCCAAGATAAACTCCCCATCACCTGCCTGCCAGCTGCTCTCTTCTCAGTGGCATGTGGGTCAAGGCTGGTGGATTTCCATGCATAAAGATTTTGGGATCTCACCTTTAGGGTCAAGAAGCTTGGCCACCTGTATTGAGAATGTATTCTGACTCTATTTGCAGAGCAATAGATGTTGAATGCTTATTTCTCACACCTGGCTTTGAGGATGTCTCTCTTGCACTTTTTTTTGTGCAAGGGTGAATAGTCAAATCTCTGCAGACAGTCTCAGCCTCATAGGTTCCCTATAGAGCAAAGATTCCAGGGACCAGCTCCAGCTCTGTGTAACACTCCCTGCAACAGGTAGTAACTTACCCAGTGATAAAAAGGAATAGGTTGATATTAAAAATAATCCTTCACTGGGCTTCCTAACAGACATAAGAAGGCATCAGAAGAAAGCAAGTGAGACTTTCAGAGATGTGCATGCACATATGGATAAACAGAAAAATACAAATATTCTGTCAACACTTCCAATTGCAGTTCTTTTCCTGCTCAGGTTAGTATGGATATCCAGGTTAGACCTAACCTGAAAATTAGGACTATGTACCCCTAGCTCCAAAGGGCACCGAGAGAGTTAATTTCCTTCTAGGTGGGACTCTACCCCTTTTGGGAGCCAGCCAAACCCAACTGAGGTTTTGTCTCAAGTATATGTAGATACTGCATAACTTACGTGCACTCTGGATGGATGCAATATTCTTAGTCCTTGCAGGAGCAGCCAAGGTCACTTCATGTTAGATGAACACCTGGTCCAAGTATTGAAATGTCACATACTTGAGCAATAGATTTGTCAGTACCATCTAAACAAATGGTGTGTGATAACACCAGCTTCTGTGGGCTCTGCAATGGCCAATCCTCCTGGACACCCACGAGCCTTGCTCCTGGAACTGAGCATTCCAGGTCTTAACAGTGGCTGCCACTTACAGACTCCATAAAAGCCCTCATTTTACAGAAAAGTTAGGGCTGTTTTTACTTGCAAGTATCACATTTTGGTCACAATAAACAGGTGATGTTTACTGTACTGTGCTCTCCTGTCCAGAGGCACCAGTGCACTATGAGCAGAGACTGCATTGCTTGCCACAGGTCATATAAAAAGCACCAGATCAGTTTAAAGCTGATTTTCTCTTTGGAAGGGGGAGTTTTTATGCATCACCTACATTAAACTGTTAAATGCAGAGCAAATCTTCCAGCCTCAATATCCTAGATTCCAGTGGGACTGGATCTTGTCCGGGGACTTCAGATTTAGGACACAGATATAAATTCCAGCATTCGGAAACAACTGATCAAAACTTTGTTTTGGAAAGAATTTTATTTATTTACAAAAATCTCCCTAGAAACCACAGCAGAGATTTATCAACCAGATGGGATGCTTCACTGCTAATTAGTTCACTTATCGAAACAACAGCTTTCCTACCACGGGGTCTGGGCAGCTAAAATTTGAAGCACTAGCTCCAGGCTGCCTGTCAGATGGAAAATATTAGTAACACATTCAGCTTTGGAACTGAAACTCCAAGTGTGTTGGGTAAAAGCAACAAACATTGTGAATCTCCAGCCACCAGTGTGGAAACAGAGAAACCACCTTGGTGCCCCTGAGAGCACAGAGCTGCCACTTGGCACTCAGGTCCCAGCACTCCAGTTCAGTTCCAGTCACCTGAACCAGTATACCCTGCAACAGACCAAACCCCACCTTTACTGCAAGATCAAATTTAAAAAAAAATTCTCAATTAACATTAAGGATTATATCCAATGACATTCTGCACCTAGGCTCCAGGGGCCATGGTGAATAGCAACAATAAAAGCAGGGCAGCAAGAGATGACACTGTGACTGAGACAACAAAGCAGCCATGGCATCTCCATCACCCTGCCTTTGCTGAGCACAATTTAGGATTTAGGCTGAGGACAATTTAGGATCTAGGCTGAGGACTATTTTTATTCCAGTGTCTACCTCTCTTCCAACCCAAACATAGCTCTCCCTTGTCATGCCAATGATGCTTTCAAACAGAACAGCAGATCATGGCGCCACAATTATAAATAAAATTATCAGCTCTCAGGCACAAGCTCATGCACAATTTCTTGGTATAAACCAGCTTAATGCTCATCTCCATTTCCAAATGCAGCCCTGTTGGATTTGCTAATGGAAAAAAAGGCAGGGGACATCACTTCAGATGCCCAAGGACAGACAAGTAATGGAACTTTGTGCGTGATGAAACATTGCATAATTAAACTCTGCAAAAATGTTCCATTCCTGTGTCTACCATCCAATGGGGTGGGTTTTTTTTTCCTTAATGGCACCTGTTCACTTAAACTGGGGACAAATCCCAAATTAGAAATTAATGTAAGATTTTTGTATTTTTTGTATTCTTTCACCACCATGGCCTGACTGGCACCCTCCTGCCCTCTGGGACACAAAACCCATTCACATCAATTAATATGTGCTGTGACTGATGTGATTTTTGATAAAGTCAAAACCACACGGGCCTTTCAAAGCTGTAGAAATGGGTTTAATGGGTTTAAGCCATGACTTCTGAACCAAACTCTTTAACTATACAAGAAACTACAGTCTGTGCTTGGACCCCAACAAGCACTCTAGCAAAAACTGGTTTTGGTGGAACAAGTCCAGAAATGGCTGGAAAGAAGGTGCATTTGGACCATGGAGGCAAGGCTACAGGTTATGTTTGCTTTGGAAACTTAAGAGAAGAAACAGTTCCATTATAAGTGAGACTGACCAACATCAGTGCAGGGATATGGCACAGATTGCCTGCATGGTAGTAACCATACCAATACCATACCACAACCAAGGGGAGTCCAAGGGCAGATGTGTATCCTCAAGACTTCCTGGAGAACCCAAGAAATGCCACAGAAATTTTTTCAAACCACAGACCAGTGGAAGCCCTTGATGTAAACACACGGGTGCTGTTAGAGCACACAGGCAGATTCAATATTTTTGATGCAGTCTGATCAGCTCTGAAACAAAAATACATCCTCCCCTAACACCTGAACTGGGAACAGGCCACCTGGAGCAAGCCTCTCATCCTCTGTGCACCACTGAGCCACTGGTCCTATCAGTAATAAACAAAACCAAGCAAGCAGAGGCCCCAAGCAGAATTAATTTCCCTCCTATTATCTGTTTGCAGAGAGGCTAATTCACAGCAGATGAGGCTCAGAAAGTAAACAGCAATAAGGTAACCAAGCATTTTTATCTCAGGAAGCACTCACTGAGTCCCACTGCACCACACGTGCATTCTGCATACAGCAGCTCAGCTGAGTCCATTAGTGTGCATCTGACCACCTGGGTTGTGTGCTGCAAAGGGGAATTCTTCTGAAGAGGACTGCCCAGCATTAGAAAGATAGTAAAAAGAATTAGAAGCATAATACTTTGTAATTCTTAGCTGAAAAGTATTATTTTCAATGTTAAGTTTTTGCAGATGGAGTGAGTGCTAAAGCAGAGATACATCTTGCACCTGCAGAGAAAAATTAGCCATTCCTTTTGAACAGATTAAAAATGCAGCTGGTTCCCCAGCCCTGAAACCTTTGGCAAGCAAAATACAGTTATCCAAGCTGAAAGGTAGGCAAGGCTTTGAAGTTAAGCCTTGGGGACTCACAGGTTCAGAAACTGCTCACTCATGATCTCCAGTGCTGTCACCTTTAGCAATCTCCATTAAAGCAGTGGTTTCCACACACTGTCAGGTTTCTTGTAAGTACTGTAAGTACAATCAGGAAACAGGAGAGCCCTGGGCAGGTTTCACAGGCAGGGGTCACAGATCACAGCAGGAGAGTGGTGTGTTATCTTCCCACATCACACTGAAGTGTGATTTCCATTATCCAGTATCAACAGGCAATAACTGGCTGCACAAGGTGTGATTCCTGGTAACATGGGTGATAATAGGATTGTCAGGCAGGAGGGCAGGAGCTGCAAGTGGTATGATTGTCTCTACTGCACTTCAGCTGCATCCACCTCCATCAGCAGACTGGGGACAGAAATGTCCTTGAGGCCACTAAATTCAAAAGCAGAACAAATAAGTTGAAAGTCTCCCTTCATCCAGCAAGCTACTAGATCAGAGATATTCTGCATGCATAGTAGAAAGCCAGAGGCAAGAGCAGACATCAATTTTACCCTGAAGGAAAAGGGGCAAGTTATAAAGATGTTCATGCAGCAGTTGCCTAAAGGTACAGCCAGTGGTATCACACTACTTTAGCAGTTATAACACAAAAATTCCAGATACATTGTGACTATTTACACGAAGTTCGCTGGCATACAATCACCTAGCAGCTCTTTAGCCTTTCCCACAGGAAGTGATTAGAACACTTGGCTTTTCTAGCATTAAGTGCAACTAAAGAGGATCTCAACCTCTGCGAAGTGCTGAAGCACAGCCCAGGCGGGTCCCACCAGTTCCAAAGAGCAGCAGCTACATCTGGTGGAAAGATTCAGCATTGCAGCCTTACTCCTGACAACGTGAGTTTATCCAAGTTCAGCTTTATATTCAGCCAGCCAGATTCTGCTGAAATGCTCTGCCCTTCTCACCCCCCTTTTTGTGCAAGATGTACAAAGTGAACACGCACAGCACAGAACAGCAAAGCACCAGTTCCACCCAGTCACCACCCTTTCCCCCAGACCTGTTTGTTTCTGGCTCATCACAACACCAAGACAACCCAGCATGGGGTGGGGGGAGAACAGGCCAATCCTTTGTGGCTTTACCTTGTCTAACACCAACCTATAACCTCTGTATTCCCTAAGGATTTTAATAGAAGTCAGTTCTCATAAACAAATATGGGCAACAGAGCTGACAAATCAGACAAGATTTCTCATCTCCAGGGTTAAATCCACTACAAAGGAATATTAAGACACAGCCTTAAGCAATCCCTGCTATCTGAAGTTGAGGCAGTGAGTAAACTTTTTCTACACCGTTTTAACTTCCCCCCCCCGCCCCCCTCTGCTACCATCTGGCACTTTCCTAAGCAGTCAGAAAACACACAGCAGACCAACTTCTGCAGGAGCCAGGCATGCAGTAACTGCTACTGACTTCATACTGACAATTTCATCTTAGTGCTGAAATAAAACATCACATACAAAGAATAGCTTATCTGAGATGTCTGCTACTGCCTTAACCAAAGCTGAATTCATCATAAGCTGCAGCCTACATTTCTCAAGGTTTTCCATTACAGGCAAGTGGCTGGGAGCTCTCAACTGGTGACTGGGACATATCAACAATATTAGAAAAAAACAAAACAAACAAAACACCCCAGACATAAGTAGCAAGTAAATGGCCCTGCTATTCAGTACTCGGCTTGTCTGCAAAAATAGAATCACTCCAGTTCTTCTTAAAAAGACAAACCTGGGGCAAAAATTTTTTTACATCACTAAATTATCAAATCAACTGACCCCTCACCAAGTTCCACTTACAAATAAAATAAAGACAACCATAAGATATTTTGCTTACTACTCACTTTCAAGATTAGTAATTGGCCTAAAAATTGACATTTATAAGTCCTAATGGTTCACACCAGTAAGCAAATGCCTCTTACAAAGAAGGACTGTAAGGTGGCTGCTGACAGGGTATAAAAACTAGTCTGCTTAAACTTTGGTTTTACTTTATAGCAGTTGTGACAGGTCAAGTTTTATTAGTCTTGTAACTGCAGAATATTTTAAGTAAGAGCAGGAAGTGCAAGAGAGACATGGCCAATGCTGACCCTCACCAGCAAAACCAGGGCATGAGCACAGAACCTTGGTTTTCCCACACAGGGAAAAGACTGAGGGTGAGACTATTAATTTCATTTACTTGACATGTGAAAATGATACACAAGGCATTGTTACCCAATGGAAGCAGCAATTGAACTGAAGTATTTGTGAACTTCATTTCCTGACGTTTTCTACAGAAGATACAGCCAGTTATATGCAAGACAAGTGCAAATCAAGAGTTTTATTTTTTCCAACATACATAATTAAAAAGCAGATGAACACACAAGACAGGGAGAATAAACATATTTACAACACAGAAAAGCTATCAAATTTTTCCCATCTTCAAGATCAAGTCATCACAGATTTTTGTTAATTCATCATTTTCTTTAGTCTGTTGAAGACAAAAAAAAAGTAGTGAGTTTCAGGTATGCCCAAGCTATCTTACATCTGTGTAGAGAGCCAAGTTGCAACAAGTCTTGTTTGACAACACATGGAATAGAAAGTCCATTTCAGTGCTAGTGGTTTATGCAAATTAAGTCTACTCTGTAGATGGTCACATGGCAACCTTAAGAGCCCCAGGAAGCAAGCCAGAATCCACTATACAGTCTCCACTACTACAGATTTCCCATAATACATGGAGACCAATTGATTTAGGGAAATAAAACTTTCAGACTCAAAGTCATTACATACACTGAAATTCAAGATAGTAGTAGTTTAGATTCTAATCTTCAAGACTCTGCAAGATGATACTTTGATACTTTTACTGCCATGTAGCAATATCTTTCAGTTTGTATAATTCTCCTTATATGCTCAAACCACTTTAAAAGTTCTAAAAAAATGTTACTGTGTTTGCTTCAACGCTCACATAATAGTCCTACCCTTTGGGAAAGCAAACCTTAGTCATGAGCCTCAAGACTAGCACAAATATGGATCTTTTGCTAACTGGAATGTGTCAGCACTATCTATTTTTAAGTCTTCAATGCTGGCAAAGACAACCATGATGCAGTAAAACTAACAGCATGCATTTCCAGCAACATCACTTCTAACCCTCAAAAAGCTCTTTCCTTTAAAAGCTTCTGTTTGAAGGAAACAGACATGCCTTTAAAAACATTCTAAGATCTAATGGCATGTGAAACACTGGAATCAAACAGAAGGAATAATGGCCTGAACAATCTTGAAAGCGTTCAGTCAATACAAGAACCTGTGTTAGTGCCAAGAGCTTACAAATCATATGTTTATGAACAAACTGAACCAAAAAGTTATTCAAGATTGAGTCCCAGATTCTGCTCTGGGACACACTGAAGAAGTCTCAGACTTCTTCACCATCTCCTTCAGTAGTTCAGGTCATCTCCTGACACAGTAACCTGGATTGACAACTTCTGTTCCTATGGGAACAAACCTTTTGCTCCAGAAAACTTAAACAAGATGAATCTTGAAACTTAAGGCACAATTCTATCATGTCAATGTCTACTCCCCAAACCAGGAGGGGGGCATTTTGACCAACCTTTTGTTCAAGGCTCTTCTCCAAAGACTGGATCCTCATTTGTTCTTTGCGGACACTCGCCTGCAGTGCTGCAGTCTCGGAGTTCGCTTTGCTTCGGACTTGGGCAATTTCCTCATTTGCTCTGAAAAAGCAGCAAAATGGTGCTCACACCCCCTTCAAACGGCACAGAAAACACTTCACACACACTAGATTGTTGTACTTTGGATTAATCTCCAAACTAAAAATGCTTTAAGCCAAATTTTGGCATTAGTGAACCATATTTTGCAGATACTTGGCTTCTTCACGTGGTACTTACTGTTGCAGCTTTTCTTCAGCATGGGCTTTTAACACCTGATATCTTTGCTCCTCCTTTTTAATTCTAGCCACATAGTCTTCAACACATCTTTTCAGAGCTTCTTCATTCTGTCCCAAGAACAAGAAGCTTCATTACTTTATGTATTAGATGGAAGAACCCCTCCATATCAAAGGAAATATTCAGCTACACTGAAGTGAGAGGATTTGCTCATCAGAATGACAGGAACAACTCAAGTCCCACAGAGCTACTGCATAGGGACTAAAATTACCCTCTCTTCCAGCTCTCAACTTTGCAAACTAACATTCCTTCACCTCAGTTCCCTTCCAACATATGCTATTTAGTAGCAAACTTTAAAGTTGACACTAAAGTCACTAAACAGCTTTGCATGTTTTGTGAGGTTTTTTTAAGCCAGCTTTGTCTTAGCTTGCTATTATTCTAATAAGCAGCTAGAAAATCAATTACTTCAGAGAACCTATGGAAAGGTTCAGGCTTTAGGCCTTGATCTAAGTTAACTCAACATTAAGAAAGTTACCTTGGTAGGCACAAACACTACACACATTATTTTATTAGCTATTATAACAAATTGGAAACACCTGAAAAAAGTGCTAAAACTCCCTACTAATATCAGCTCTTGAATTTACAAACTATTTACAGTTGACACTTTAAGTCCATGTTAAAGAAAGGGCTGAAGAGATGGAAGAGACACAAAATGAAGGAAGTCCAAAGTGTAAGTAAAGCAGAAACTTATGTTGTAGTACAAGACATTATGCCTGTTTCTCCCACCTAGACTACCATGAACCTTATAGCAGGCTAATTCTAAGTCTGGGTACATAGGGGACACAAAAGGATAACTAAAGGAAAAAATCTGAAGGCACTTTTTAAAATACCAGCTGAATAATTTTTATGCATTCCATGTTATAGGAAAGCTTAGCTTATGCTTCTCATCAGCTTAATTCTTCCAGTCTCTAAAGATGCAGCAAAACAAAGGCCTGACTTCACCAAATTGAGGTGGGTTTTTCTTAAGCTAAAGAACACCAAGTATTATAATTTTGACTTGTAATAGCAAATATTCTTCAGCATCTATTTAACATGATACAGGGTTAACAGGCTGCCCTTAATAGTTGCTACATGAGTCTGTCTCTGTAACAAATAGAAAAATTAACATGTGCACCAGAGAACAGCTCATTCTTCTCTTTGAAAAAAGGTTGTTTTTTAACAGAGATCATTACCTAAATACAGCAAACCAGGCATTCCTTTAATTCTTTAACTAACAACAACCTAGCACCTGTCTTTATAGACAGTGTCTATACTTAGCTAACTATTGGCTGCTCTATAAGCCCATCATTTCCTCTTCACCAGATGTCATTTATCTTTGAGATGATATTAACTGCACTTCAGTGTCTTACTTTGCGGTAACCCTCCAGCACATCTTTCTGTTTTTCAAATCGTTTGAAGAGCTCAGAGAAAGATTTCTCCATTGAGTTCAGATCTGAAATAACTTGTTGCTTTTCTTCCACCAACCTCTGCATTTCTCTCTTTGCAAGTTCCTTTTGCTTCTGAGCATCCTCTAAAGAAAACAGAGTTCACAGGGTTACACTCAGGATAAAACTAATTCTGTAGTATGGACAGACAAACCCCCAAGCCCTCACTTCTTCCTCTGAAGCAAAAATCCTCTCTTCTGAAAGGACACCACATCTTTGCTTTTAAGGAAGCAGCCCTATTCTCTCTTTGCTACAATACTACCTTGCACCAGCCCTAAGGCCATTAAAGGCCACATAAGGTGCTTGCCCAAAGCATTTTCTCTTGTAATGTAGTCAAAATACCACACCCAAGTTTACCATAATAATAGCCTCAAATCTTGGGATAAAAGGAATCTGAAAGTGTTTGTTTTCATACAATAGCTGAAATCACAGCAGCTGGAAGATCTGGAAACCACTGGGACAACAAGCCAAACTAGCATAGCAAATTCTTTCACAAGTTTTTGTTAGCACACCTGAACTGTGTTTCACATAAGCTTAAAGAACCACAAAAAAAGCTGACATAATATTCAGTCTCCTTAAAAAACTAAATTTAAGAATGACACAGATGTGACTATTCAGCTTTGTACTAGGGGAATGTACTTGTACAACAAGAGTCTCATTTAATGTCTACTCAGCTTTGAAGCCACAAGCTTGACTGAAACAAAGGCCAGGTCTGCCCAGAAAGAATTCCTACTGACATCTCATGACTTACATGAGGTCCAATAATAAACAGTTAAACACAAAGTGCAGGTTACTGGATCTGCCAGTTTTAATAAACCAACCACTCTCCACTGGAGAATAAGAAATTTAGATGTGTTTGTGCCTGATTCATCAAGTCAGTCATCAGTACTTACCAAATGATACCATGTCTGTATGAGTATGCACAGCAGTACTGCCCTACTACCTTGTCTGGAACCTTACACTCACACCTGGAGCACTTGAAATATTAATGCCATCAGAAGTGAAATGGTATTAACTTCAGTTTGTAACCTTAAATTGAACATGTCCACCCCTCCCAAGCCATTGAAAGGGGGCATATGGAACTTACCAATCATTTGTGTTATTGTGCTTTCAAATTCTGCAACTATTTTTCTAAAAAACAAGAACAACATTGAACATAAGTTAGAAAAAGCAGCTGCAGTAAATAAATAGATATAGAAATCAAGATGATCCATACCCCATTTCTTTGTATTCCATATGAAGCTTATCATACTTCTTTTTCCATTCCTCTGCCTCCAATTGTTTCTCTTGAACCTTTGAGAAAAAAAAAATTAACTTCTACTGCTTTCACAGAGATACAAGATCTGACACTCAGAACAGTCTAAAGAGCAGCTTAGATTTACTTATAACTTGATAGAGATAAATAAGTTCTAATGTTTAAGAGATTAAAAATTGTCACATTACAAAGCTGAGCCAACTAAGATGTAGACTGATATGTAGATTTCACATACACTATTCCAATATCTTTCAAATGGCAAGATCAGAGTCAACTCAGTTACACTCTTGGCTACTCTTATTCATCCTACAACCTGAATTTTAAACAAGAGAAGGTGAGAGTACATCATTACTGCCAATTTCCCCTCAAAGTTGTATGGTATACTGTAGTACACTATTTGCTGCATTTATTTTATAATAAGCTGATTTTAAATGTACAGCATTATTTCAGATGACAAGAAGTGGGCACAAGTGAAAAAAAGAATGCACCAAAAAGGAAAGAGAAAATTTGACAGTGTTACAAAATGTTAAAGAAAAATGTGAAAGGATGGAAGCCAGTTAGAAAACTAAGTTTGCAGACTCAAAAGAAATGGTTCAGCAGATGAAAAAAAAAAAAATGCTTTCATGAAACACTGTATTGGTCCAGAAGGAAAAAAAAAAGTTTCTTCCCGTCCCACTCTTGAGCTGTTTCATCAAAACAAAACAAAAAAAAGCTTAAAATTTAGTCTGTGTTCCTACCAAGTTGATACAGTAATTCTAAGCATTTTTATTTAAGTGACACACAGGTGAAGCCATCCAGTCACACCTGTCTTGCTATAGCTATGTTTGAATGGTTTAGTTCTTTGAAATAAGAGATTAAATTACCCATTGTAAGATATTACAAGCTTTAGTCCCTGTTATTATATACATTCTTCATTTTGGATGAACACAGTAGGAGCTCACCCTGTCAAGGCTGCAATTGTTTACCTGAAGTAGACAATATGCTGGTTAAAAGTGTCCTAAATGAGGGAAAGCAAAAGTTACTCATAGAAAAGTTTCTTTGTACTATAAGGGGAAAGAATAACTTAAGCAGGAAATAGTCAGACTCATCATTGTTTGGTGTCCTTGGTGCTATAGCTAGTAAGAAGCTCTGAATGCTCCATTTCTTTCCAAAGTTAATTTTCAGTTGATGATTAGCTGAGGACAATTTATGCTTAAGTGCTCCCTCTTACATGATTTAGTATTTGTAAAGTTACAGAACCCATAATGAACCATAGGCTCAAATGTTTTGAGTAGACTTCTTGCATCAGTAAGAAGATGGGAGTTCAAAATCAACTTCTGTAGTGATTAAGTTACAGAACATGCTCAAAATCCCACTGACTACTTCTTCCCTCCTCCACAAATGTTTCTCCTCCAGAGTGAGCTTGAGATCTCTTATTAGCTGAAGATACTGTTGTACCTCTCCATTACACAAAAAAAAGTTATCACTGCACTAAATTATTAGCTTTATCTTGGATATCAGAAGAAGCCTTTCACCCCATTGGCAAGAACATTTATTTTCTGCCCAGTTTAACTAAGAGTATTCAGACCACTAAAACAAAGCCTAACCCTTCAATCTGATAACAGATGCTATTTAATGGTGACCATTTCTAAGGCAGAACCTGGCTAATAGATGTTTACAATATTCCCTTAGATATTAGATCTGAAGCTGTCTACACATACAGCTTCTATCAAGTGCACAGTAAGCTTTTCAGGATGAGATGCTGATGTCAAGCACAATGGAAAGAATTATCAGGTAGAGAGATTTATAGGAGATAATCCAAGCCAAAGGGACTTTCAAGGCTGTGTTGGAAGGACAACTGTACCTCTCTCTTAACCAGTTCAACAGCTGCATCCATGTCTTTCTGGCTATATTGTAACACATCTACAATAGCATCCACTGCAATGTTTGTAGAAGCAGTATGAGGGAGTGGAACATCATCACCAGTCAGGGAGTCTGGAATCAGGGGAACTGTGTTCTGTGAGTAGACAAAAAGAGAGCTTCAACAAATTCCCATTTTCATAATTAGCTGTATACAAATTATTTGATCTTAAGTCAAAATACTTAATTGCCCAAAATGCCCCCAAACCTTTGTTACCGTAACTTTCTTACATTTTAGGCAACTTGTAGAACTATGTAACTATTTTGAAGGTATAATAGAAACTGCTACCCACCAATTATAGGTATCAGAAAAAACAGATGACACCATGCTGTTGTCTACCAGTAAAAAAAAAAACAACACTATTTCAGGATGAACTGTATGCAAATCTGTTCATAAAAGGCTCTTCAAACTAAGAACCTTAGATCATTTAATCAAAGAACTGCTCTTCATCCCAGCAGTGCAATTAAAATACAAGTTTGTCTTATTTTTTTGTTGCTTCAGCTGCATGAAAAAGATCGCTTGATTAAAGCACCTCAAATTCTCCTATACCATGTGCAATGCCACCAGTTTCCACAAAACACATTAATACTTAAGATGAAGCCTAACAAAAAGTTCAACTTTGATAAATGCAAGTATCCAACCTCTTTTTTAAGATTAACTTTTAATAGGCATCAAGTATTCTGCAATCCTTAGGTCCAGATTCTAGCCCATCCCTTTCCTAAATATCAACATGAAACGTGACACCCTTACAGAAGTTGTTAATATTCCCAGAAGATCCAGTCCTTTTGGTTTCTCTTCATTTTGAAGACTCACTCCAGGCTTTTCAGCTTCTTCAAACAATTTACTTAGATCAGCAACAGGACTAGAAACAAACATACACCATTACATTTAAGCCCTGCCTTTCTTTGTAAAGCTGTCTTAGCCTGGACTAAGCCAATACCTACCCATGTTGAAAAGGAGCTGTCACAATATTCATTTTTGTTTCAGGAGTACCAGAAATGGGTTTTCGTGGACTGTCTCTCAATAGAGGGTCAAACTTCAAATACAGTGACTGTTTCCTCAAGGCAGACTCCTTGAACTGAGGGAGAGAAGCATACACTGGCAGATATGCTGCTTCATAACACACACAGCCCCCATAACCACATAAATAATCCTCTGGAGAGAGGGTGAGCCTATTCTTTGGTGGCCAAAGCATTGTTCTCAGAAAAATCACATAAAGAGAACTCAGTGCCCACACACTTATATCCTTGTGCAATATCAAATGGACTCAAGAGCTCAGACAAAACCAAAAGGGTGAAAAACTGAGCTACTCAAAACCAACAGAAGACACTAAAAGATAGTTCTGTAAGCTGAACAAGCAGTGTAGGTCACTGTCTTTACTGATATAAGGACAAAGACTGTGATCAAAAAACAAATTTAATGTAGTGTGTTGACTGCATATTTCAGAGTTGCTCTGACTCTAGAACTAAGTAGGAGCAAAAAGTAACCAAGTTGAACTGATTGAAACACAACACACCCAATTTAGAGGCAAATTTCCTGAAACTACCCATAAAACTAAAGACTTTATAAAAGTTTTTCAAAACAATGATCCTGCACTTTCAAAGCATTATGTTCTTGCAGTTTTGGCAACCAGAGAAGTGAATCATCATCAGTCTCTGTTTTACCACTATTAAAGGAAAATAGCACTTTTGCAAACTGAAAGCAAAAGAGCACAGATCCTTAGCAGAATTGCTTATATTTTCTTTCAGGACCAGCCCCTGTCCAGCCTTGTCAACACCATGCTTTGGAATAAAGTCTGTATTTCTGTGGGCAAGTTCAAAGCAAAGTTACTTCATGAAAATATTTAAGGCTTGACAGTTTCATTTTCCTTTCCTCTCCCTTCTGCCAAAGAGGCAAAGAAAATAGTTCAATGTTATACTTACTGATGAAGACCCAAATTGTTCCAGATAGTCTATGCCCATTCCTAGAACTGGAAAAGGAAATGATCCAGTGAAGATGAGGTATAATCACATTGTCAACCCACAGACAAACTAATAGGTATGTGTATAAAGCAAATAAAACCCTACTCCTATTTCATGTTTTCCTATTTCTATTTTTTCATTTGCTAAAAATAGTGGATTTCTATCTGGACCCAAAAAAAAAAAAGTGAATTCACAGCTTTTGTTTGTCTCCAAATATGTGTAAGAGCATGCAGAATTTAACATACAGTAATAAAACTTCTGTTGTTCTACAGTGAAAGTGGCAAGCACACTTGGATATTCTACTCTTTTATACAAAGCCATAAAAATTAGCAGAGAGCTCATATTTGAAGAATCAAATTAGACATTTCTCAAGATGCTGATTCTACACCAGTATTAAGTGATGCATGGCACTGCAGTCAAAGCTTTCAGTCATCTTTGCACACAGTGCTCCCAGAAGAAATAACCCTTCCAGGTGAATAAGTCCCAGCCATGTAATAAGGTCCCAATACAGGCATCCACCTGCAGAAAGATCATCCATACTGGAATATAAATGAGTATTCTGGTACTGCTAAGGCCTGCAGTAATCTACCACTCTCACAAATACAGGCAGTTGCATAGCTCCAGTGCTCTCAATTTAAGAAGTCCTTAATATCAGAAGTGATTTTAAGCAAGCATTTTTTTAGTACAGAAACTTGCCACTGAAACTCTAAAAAGATTGCTTCTGTACCAGACTAAATTCCACCCTTCTGAGCAGCTGAATGATAATACCCAGCTTTGAATTTATCTTAATCCAGATATATATATATTTATATTTATGTACATTTCCCACCCCTATTAGTCACTGTAGGTTTTACAGCCCTTTCAGAAGAGCAAGATGAAACAAAAATTAGAATGAGTGCCAAAACTGAAGAAATACATATATAGAGGTTATTGTAGCTATTTTTAACTGTTCTAAAGAAATGCCCTTACCTTCTGATGATGGTCTGAAGAATTCTTCAGATTCAGTGTCAGTTGTCTGCTCATCTGCTGTTATTTCACTTCTGTGAGAACTAGGCTTAATTTCTTCTGCAGACACTGACTTTTTTCCACTGTCAGCAGAAACCAAATTATCTTGAGAGGGGGCATTAGCTGGAGATGGGCTCGTTTGCTTCTCCTGATGAGAAAAACAATCATTTTTGCTGTTAAAATAAGGATTTAAATGCAATGAAAAAATGACAGTAATGATCAAGTTGGTTTGACATTAACTAGCTGGGCAGACAGCATAATTGTTTCCATGCCTGTGAACTCCTGGTTTAAGTTACCAGCAGTGAGTACAGCCCACATTATACAGGAGTCACTTGTAGAGTCCACACCCTTGTGTTTGTCCTTATATGTGACTGCTGATCAAAAAAAGATACTAAATACCAAAGTACCAATTTGTTTGTCTCTGATGTTACCTTCAAAAGACAAGTCTGCACAGCTGATATTTATTCTAGAGCTGCTGAAGATGCACAAAAACACTAATTCTTAGACAAAATATCAAACATGGGTTTGATAAGATTAAGGCAAAGAACTCAGTTTCACAGAACAACAAGGTAACAACTGGCTGTCTTTCCTATACCTTACCATGGCTATTCCTCCTGGAAGTTCAGTTTCTGCTGGCACTCCTGGCCTGTCTTCTTCAGTTCTTGTCTTGTCTTCTACTACATTCTGTTTGTTGATTTCCCTTAAAAAAAAAAAATAAAATAAAATCCACGTCACAGACTGTTCTGAATTCTGTATTACCAGATATACTGAAGCACTGAAGAGAGTAAATTTCTTTGAGAGTTTCTACCACAATATTACAGGAAGCTTTACTGAGGGTGGGGATGTAAATTCACTGCCTTGCCTGGTGACAACTTAAATGACAGAAAGCTCTCCCTCCATCAGACACAGTTTTATCTGGGAAGCAGAAAATCACAGCAATACCACTTACTCCTATTAACTTAAAACTACTCTCTCCTTTCCACTTGCTAAGCTCATTATAATTTTTTTTTAATTAAATATAGGCTTTTTGCTTAATTAAGAGTAGAATTACAAGCAGTCTGGTCCTCTTTCCAACATAATGCAGAGATTATCAATGCAAAGCTCAGAACTTCATTAGAGAAGTCCAATACTTAGCTACTACTGACAGCACAAACTCGATGTTTTCAGCATGGTAAACAGGATCTGATGATGTTACACAGGGTGCAAGAGAATAAACATTTGTATCAAATGAACACCTTGTGCCAGTGGAGTTCTGGCAAGCACTTGGCTATCTATAGTAATGATGACATTTTAATAGTTAGGCTTTCTAGGAAGGGTAACATAACATCTCTCATTCTCAAATAAAGTTTTATGTGGTACCAAAAAAATGCAACTTTAGCAACAGGCAATAGCATTCAGATACCAAGAAGATGCAAGGAAGACACAGCACCTCTGAGCTCAGCCAGGATTAAGCAGAGTGCAGAACTGCCCAGTGAACTCACATGCTGCATGATGTGCAATGGCACTACCCACTTGCCTGGTTGGTCTTTTTTAAAGACAGGAGAAATCACTTGATTCTCTACATCTTACTCTAAACTTGGATTGGGTAGGGGGAGAGCCACTTGACCTAGACTCTTGCCATATAAGCCTGTTTCCCCCCATTCCTCCAGATTTAAGAACACTTTTGTCCAGAGCTTGAGATCTTTGCTGTTGCAGGCACAGAGGAAGTCAAGGAGGCAGGAATTAAATAATTAAGAGATGCCATATAGCTATCATTTTGTCACAGAAATTCAAGGTGTTTTTACATTCAGCTACAGGTTTACTTACGGAGTTTTGGGTTCTTTTCTCTCAGTATCTTCACAGGTACTTGGTCTGTTATCCTGCTCCACTGGAAGAGGCTGTCCTCCTGCTGAAGCACTGTCCTGCTCATCTTCCATGTGAGCTTTCTGAGGGCTCTCACACTTGGGTGAGCCAGAAATTTTAGAGCCTCCTCCAAATGGATTAAAGTTTGGATCATCAAGTTTGTCCCAGTCCAAGCTATAAGATGCTTTTGGAACAGGGATTTCATCTTCCACATGAGGTTTTTTTTGCACTTCAGTACTCACTGGTTTTGTTTTGGGAATAGGAATTTTTTTGGAAGGTGGCTTAATTCCAGGTCTTTTACCTAGTTTCTTAGGAGGTGGCTTTCTAGCAGTGGAATTATCAAAGTCAAATTCCAGTTTTACTGGTCCAGCCTTGGTGACATCAGGCTTTTCCACAGTTCCACCTTTGGAGACAGCCAGCTCTTCTGCAGGCTTTGACTCTTCTGCAGAGGTTTTTTCTGCTACCGAAACGCTCTGAAGCTTCAGTTCCTCAGTTTTAGAAGAACTGGTTACATCAGTGCCAGATAACTGTACAGGAGGTGTAGATGCTGCTGTTAATCCCACTGAATTATCCATTTGGCTCACATCTGTGGAAGCAGACTTCATATCCTGCACAGAGTCACTGGTTGCTTGCTTAGGGGACAGCCTGGATTTGCTAGACTCCAGCTCTCCCAGTAAAGATTCCTTTACAGAGGGGAGAGTATTTTCTTCTTCATTTGAGCACTCTGTGCTTGCAGTGACTGAAGCAAAAGAAGCTGTATCATCCAGAAGAGAACCACTATGCTTTTCAGATGCTTTCTTAGGGCTGCCAGGTGCTCTTACTGGAGACTTCTGCAGATTTCCAGGAGAATGCTGCAACTGCACTGAACTTTGAAAGGGATTGATGTCATTTAAATTATCAAAATCAAGATTGTAGGAACCTCGACTCCTCACTGGCATCTCATCATCTGGGTAAGGAGCTGCACTGACCTTCTCTGGCATTTGTGTATGTATCACTGTATTGTTTGTTTCAGCTTCAGTCCTTTGTTGACATGTGCTGCATTAAAAAAAAAAAAAAGTCGTATCACATGCTACAGCTATTTTTAGACACGATTTGAAAACATCTTTAGAAAGATATTTGCTCAAATAGCTTTGTATGCTCAGAGTAATCCATTTTCTTCTGACATAAGGAAGCTGCCAGCACAAGAATATCACAACAGCAAGAATTCAGTAGCCATCTAAACAGTCAAAAGTTAAGAGCTGGTACACATGAGCTATAGGAAGATCAACCCTTGAAGCTAGTCAGTATTCTTAAGCTATCTGTTCCACACAGCTGTATTTCCTTGTGCCAGTCACCCTGGAGACTGCTTTACTCACTACATCACACGGACATCACCATTTCACTAGATAGAGAAACAAACTGCTTGGGAGAAGATTTTAACAGTAAGCATCTCAAACACAGGCACAACAAGTAGCACATCCTCATGTAGATTCATCTGTGAGTCACAACAGACAAGTCTAGGAACAAACAAAGTCATGATTCAAGTTCTCCAATCTAGTCATTACTTTGTCCAGTCATTCTGGCAGATTTACCCTCCCGAGAGTACACACAGCTTTTTATCTATGAGGGCCTACATTACCAAAACAGAACCTAGATTTCAGGCACTCTATAAACTTTGTACAGCAGCAAATTTGTAGAGCAAAGTGCAATACAAGAAGATACCTCTCCAGTAATAGAAAAATAAGATTCTCCAGCAGAAGAAACAGGTTAAAGAAACAGTTTGTGTACTCACTACTGCTGGGTATCCTACAAGTTACTGCTCTTCACTTTATTTCCCCAAACTCCACTCCACTTCTGAGGCTTAGTCTCAGACTGCAGAGAGTTAAGCCATTACTTCCTGAAACAGGATTTCCTCCCATTGTTTTGCCCCTTCGTAAAGTTATTATTTCTATATGCCATCTCTATCGGTTATAAAGCAGAACATGATTAAAAGCCACTCAAGAAAATCACCACTTCGAGAAACCTGAAAGCAAAGGCGGGAGATAAGAGTCAGGAAGCCCTTCTCACCCGGTTTGAGTGCCTCTTCCCTGCAAGAGCTCAGCCCCAGGCTGGTTCAACTGCTCAGGCCCCTCCCATTCTCCTTCAGTGTTTAACCTAATAAATGCCAGTCAGGAGCCAGGCACCTGCTTGAACCTTTACTTACTTGGGACTACTCAAAAGTGACACCCTTCAGCAACAACCAATCCTTTTGCTTATGTGCTACAAACAAATCCTTAAGTTTTAGAAGTAGAAAGGACACAGGACAGTGAAAGCAATGTCTTGCCAAATAAATATGCCTGAAGCCTGGAATAAAAGCAATTCAGTGTCAGCTCTAAATCACATGAACTTGTATGCACTAAATCTTCATTTATTCGTGGACTTCAGGGCATAAATGTAATTTAATGTGCTTTAAAACTGTGGTGGCTCTCTCAGAAGTACTTTCCTAAACTAGAGTATACATGCAAGCTAACAGTTTAAATAAATCTATACATCTAAAGAACATTAAGTATCCCCATCTCTCTTCTCCCTTTCCCAAAACCAATAATGCTAAAATGAAAAAATTAGATGGTTGAAAACAAGAAAAAGGATGCATCTCCTTGCAGAAGGCAAAGCTAAGATCTGGGGCTTCTTGCCACTGGGAACTAGATATCAGCTGTTGATACAAGTTTAAAAAGAGGCTGAAAAAGTCAGTAAAAAAAATGCTTTGGGGCCTATTAAATACATTGTCATGACATTGTATAACTGCACCTCTATAATAATATTTCTATAAAGGAGAGCTACAAAACCCCAAATTGGAACACTGCAGGCTTTGAGCTCTTCTCTAGTCAGCTACCATGGGCCACTTTGAGACCCAAGCTGACAGACTACAAAGGTACACAGATTTGTACTCGATTGATGTTATATACACTATGTTGCTACATTTTCTTTCATCTTAATTCTCATTGACTCAAGGTGTCAATTCAAGCTAACTCTTCAGATACATCTTAAGGAGACAGTCAAAACAGATAAAACTACTTAACAGCCAAGAGAAGACACTTTGAGACTTCACTTTAAGGATTAGCTTAATAGCTGCAGTCTCACATGAAAACCTTACTGTAGATAAGTTTTGTATTCTCTGCCTAATGTGTCTATTCTCAAACTATCCCTTTGATACACCATATCTCTATGAAATCAGATACCATGGAGTTAGAGCTTGCTATTCAATATTACAGCCACAATAACTGTCATTATTTTTAAGAGAATTTTGTCTTTGAGTAAGTGCTTGGACATCAAAGTCAGAATTAATAAATCCTTCTGTGCAGTTTATGTCTTGTTATAAAACAAAATTACATTTTAACTCTATATGTTTATAAAGAGGAAAAGTTAACTTGAGTATGTCCCACATTGCTGCTACTGCTAGAGGTGAATACATTACTTACTCAACATCAACAGGTGCAGATATAAGATCATCTACCAAGGTTTCATCGCAATCATCAAGTGTGAAAGTAGCCTCAAGTTTATCCATCATGGTAGGACTTAAGATTTTTCGAGTCTGAGGATCTCTTAGAGGAGTTTGAAAGGTCACCTGTAAGAAAGGGGCAAAGGAAAGGAAGAATATGAACACTACAATATTTTCAAGCTCCTAATAGCATATGCATTCAGAAGCAGAGATCACAGGAGGAGAAAAAAGTATAAGCAATGCAAAAGCAAAAGTTTACCTTCATAGCTTTTGCCACACTTTTTGGTGGCAAGTTTTCTTTCTGGGACAGGCGTAGGATGGAAGGCCTCCCTGTAGGTTCTGGTGGTGGAAAGCAAAAGCCACAGTCTTCGGCTGTTAAATCATCACCTCCATTTTCTCCGTTTTCTGCGTTTAAAATCTGCAGACTCATCCTAGGACATCAACACATACAATATTGCAGCATGAATGAGAGGGTGTGGTCAGCCAGATGCACTTTCAGATAACGAAAGAACTTGGAAGCCTGGCACGGGCTAGCAAAGATTAACAGCTTCAAACCAAGCCTTACCAGTATTAGTAATCCTCGTAGGAAAAAACGTCTGAGATTCTGAAAATATCTAAATACAGCACTGCACAGCCCCTCTGGTTTTGTGAGGGGTCTAGGAAGTTAGTTGTTGATATTATGCTTTCCATGGTTAACATTATAATCTTGCTAATTAAGCAACCAGTCCTTTTTAGGGAGCTCTGTCATTTGCAAGTTCCTTCATTCCCACCCCCTGAAAGCCACCAGTGAGGTACAGTCACGTCTCTGCTAATAGGGCATCCAGCTAAGGAAAATTACAGCTTTTGCAACAGGCTGATGACAGTGATTTCTTTATTCACATTGTCTCACGGCTACATTGTACATCAGCAAACAGCAACCCCAAATTTGGTTAGTCAGGGTGTCTTTAGGATCAACCCTGAATAAAATTATTTAGCTTTTCGCTGTACTGTCTCAGCACAGGCTGCCTTTATAAGACACACAGTACTTAATCCTTTGCAGCACAGACATTACTGGTATGCAAATCTGAAAAAAATTGTGGTTAAAAAGGTACTTAAATATTGTTCTTACACTAGACATACACAATCTACATAGGCTGATCTAATCTTACTAGTTTTTCAAGTGTGAGGGACTTGAAAGTAAAGCCTGTATCACATCCAAGATTAAGGATGAAAAAAAATTAGAAATGGGGAAAGAACATATTTCAAGTACACCACCAGGAGCCAAGCCAGCATGTTATAGGTTCTTGAGCTCTGTGTACCTTTTATTCCCATCAGAGCCACGGAGGTTTAACATTATTACTCAGTGATAATGTTTCTTTAAAACCAACAGATAAAACCCAAAAAAGTAGCAGAGCACAGAAACCATGTTAAGCTAGACCTAGGCATAAGCTCTGTCCACGAAGGACAACCCCTAATAAGTAAAAGTACAGTTAGTTATCTAAAATTACTAACAAAGTGCTTTCTTTTCTATGAACTGATGTGTTATCTTGTACCACCTACACTAGATAACTGGTATCAAGTGGAGATGTTGGCTGTCTGCAATGGATGCCTTTCCTAATCCTCCCAAATGCTTGACTTCACCAAACACCTCATTCTTAATTTGTTGGGGTTTTTTTCCATCTTCCATCATGCAGCCAAGATTAATCCAGAAAATCAGCTGAGGAAGACTCCAAATTATTGTTTTCACTGACATAAAGAGGCAAACCAAAACCATTCTCACTTAAACTTTTGAATCACGTTTTCAATCTCAATGCCCTTATTTATTCAAATTTCTGTATTTAAGCCTCTGTTCAAATTTCCCCACTCCTACGTGGGAGTTCAAATTTCCCAAACTCCTGTTCCCTAATCCTTATGGGAAAATTTGCTTCATACTCTCCACTGCAGTCAGCTGCTTTGTCTGCAAGCCCAACAACAGCACTTTTAATCTTCAGTGGAATGCAGACAATAAGTACAGAAGCAAGAGCAAGTAAAGCATATGTGTATCAGCTATTTCTTCAATCCTCCTTTATTCATCATATTCATATTGTAGCCAAAGTTATTTTGTACATTAATTATTTTTACATTAACAACCCCTAAAACCTGAAGTGAACTTCTCAGCTTTAATTTCAAACTAAATCTGTTGAGACAACAGATCAAGCAAATCTTTACAGACTGCAGCTGTTTACTGTAATTACTTTAGAAATGAAGCCTAGGACATGAAAAAGCTCCATAAGCAGGGGAGGATCTTGTGGAGGCTTTCAGATTTGTCACTGAGCTACTTGTACATCATTGCTCAAACAACACTTAGGTGATGAAAATACCAATTAATAAACACAACTATACATACACCATATTTATCCAGCATTTTAGGTATTAAGTCTAAAAATCAAACTCTAGGGAAAAAAAAAAATCAAACTTTCTAGGATTAAAGTAATTCAGACCTTATTTGAAATATTTGCAACGAAGATTTTATCTAAATTGTATTTCACAAGTTGCTTAGCTAGATGCTGTGATAAAGTGAAAGGAGAAGGGAATCTTTAATAAAAAAATCTTTTTTCTTTAAGTGGCCAGTGTCCAAACGACACAAGTGTTGTGAAATGCAGCGTATTTTCTCACTATGGCCAAAGTTCACAAAAAAGAAACCACTTTAGAGTATTATTTACCCAGGCACAAGCAGCAGTCTGTCATTCTGTATTTGAAAACGAATGTACAAATTCAATTAAATCACATAACTAAACTTCTGGTATCTATCATTTGGAAATTGAGGGCAAACACCTGTTGTTTCATGACCACTGGGGCACAACATCCAAAACACCCATGTGGTCTCAAACGCTTTAAAAAAAAAAATACTGAACTTGCAGGGCACAGATGAAATTTTTCTTCTTAATTATCCTTTTGAACTCCTCCAGCAGTGAAGATACAGAGCAGTGTGACTTAGCATGTGGTGTGAACATTTCCATCCAAAGTGACACAGTGTTGCCTGCTATACATTTCTCTAGTGCAAGCATCTCCATGAAGAACAAACACCCTCCTGGTTAACCTTGCCCTGACTACAGAAATCACCCAAGAGACCATTCTAAGAAGTCAGTAAAAACATCCAGGGTACAGAGGCAGCAGAGCCCCGGCTGGGCCGGGACCCTTCACCCCCGGCCCAAGCCCTGGGGGCCCGCATTGGGGAACAAAAGATGCCCTTGGCCTTCAGAGACCGAGCCTGAAGGGGCTGCAATGGGATAAACCGGGAAGGAGGAGAGGCAAGGCCGGGGAGGGCTTTGCTGGCTCTCCGGGAAAGAACCGTCCCTGCACCAAGACAAGCTCTAAGTCAAAAGCAAACAAAGATGAAAAACCTAAAAAAACATAAAAAAAAAATCCACACCAAACAAAACAAAATCAAACCTCCCCCGACCCCCTAATTCACCAGGATGCCCCCAGCACTTCCGAGGCACCCTGGGCCACAAGAACCCCACATCACACCCCTGGGAACTCGGCGAGATGCCCTCAACCACCCATAAAACTCCCAGGCTCAGAGAAATGCCCCCAGACATCGCACCTCCTCCCCCACCCTCAGACTCAGGAAGGGAACCCCCAGTCCCGCTCAGCCCCATAAACCCCCTTAAAATGTATCCAGATGCTCCCAAGGGCCTCTTGAACCCCAGCTCACCCCAGAACTCACGGAGTCAGCCCCTGAGCTCCATCTCCACCACCCTCAGACTTTCCATTACCCAACGCTCCTCACTCCGCCTCATCCCCAAACTCAAACAAGTTCTCCCGAAGTCTCTTAGTCCCGGGGTCACAAGAACACTCTCGAGACTCCTCCATAGGAACCCCCTCCACCCCACACTCACAGAGAGGGCCCAGCCTACCTCACCCCCCCAGCCCCACAACACCCCAAAGCTCACAGAGGAGCCCCCGACCCTGCCCCCCAACCCCACACGAATTCTAAGCAACGGAGGGGACCCCGAACCTCACCCCCCCCAAGCCTCACAACACTCCAAAGCTCACTGAGGAGCCCCCCGAGCCTGCCCCAAAACCTCACACCATTCCAAGCGACTGAGAGGGCCCCGTACCTCACCCCCCACCCCTCCCAACCACCCAAGCTCAACGGGGCAGCCCCCGGGAAACCGGAGCTGTTCCCCCTCATCCTCAGCACCCCCAAAGGACTCCTACCTGCCGAGGGGGTGCGAGCCTGCAGAGCGCTGGGTTGAGGCGATGCTCGGGGGGGAGTCCCGGCGCTAGAACCACCACCCAACAGCACCCTCCTCGCCCCCGCCGCCACTGGATTTCAAACTTCAACGGCAGCGCCGGGCGCCCAATGAGAAAGCGGCATTCGGAAGGCGTCCGCCAATCAGAAGCGCGCTCTGCAAGGGGGCGTGTCCGGTGAAGCCCCGCGAGAGCGCGTTCCCGCGCCAGGCATGCTGAGCGGGGCGGGGCGGGGCGGGGCGGGGCGGGGCGGGGCGGGGCGGTGAAGTGAAGTGGAGTGAAGCGAAGCGAAACGAAGTGAAGTGAAGCGAAGCGCGCCTCAGCCCAGGGGCGGCTGGCTGCTGAGTTCCGCTTCAGAGCCCTGTTCGGGAAGCGCACACCGGCTCTGAGGTAGGAAGGCTGTGTCTTGGGTGTTCTAGAGGATGCTCCGTGTGGAGTGTCTGTGGTCCTATTCTAGTCCAGGATCAGGGTCTACAGACTGAGGTTGCCTCTGCAGGCAGGGACTGCAAATTTTGAGGCGCATGAGTCCACCCTTTGGCATGAAATTTTAGAAAAGTAAATTAGCAGTAACAAAAAACTTTTTTTTTTTTTTTTTTTTTTTTTTTTTTTTTTTTTTTTTTTTCTGTGGAAGGAATAAGGTGAGAGGGCTGGGACAAAGCACTGGGTCCATATGGATTGTTACTGACCCCAGTGCACTTTCTGGGCTTCAGTCTCTCCATAGTCCTCTGTGACCAGGGAAAGCCAGGCAGGTGCCCACCATTGCTGCACTGTGCAACACACACTGATTTTTCCACACAATACAAAACTGGGCCAGAATTTGAGATGTAGTAATGTAATACTGATCTTGTAGATGCCTGGTGTGGAGGAATTGGGGCTGGGGCCCGTGGTGGGCCTTGTAATGGAGGACAGCCTAAGTAAATCTGATGCATCTCCTGAGCCCTGTTGGGAGTTCATGGAATTATGTTGATACCATCAAAAAGGAAATGAAAGTTGCTGAAGTAGAAATTTATGCAGGATCAGCTTAGGAGCTGGGAAAGCTTTTGGAGGAAGAAGCTCCACATTTAAATTTTGGTTCCATTCAGAGGTCCATGTTGATAAAAAAAATCTGTGTGAACTTCCATCATCCTCAGGGATTTTGCATACCTGTGCAAAGTGTTTTGCTTCTCCTGCCGCCTCACAACATAAACCCATCTGTCCCCTGTAGCCCTGAGTACATCCATAACCTCTCATTTATTCTGCTCCAACAATCTTTTGAATAAAAGCACAGAAAGGAAATGTCCTGCTCCACAACCCAATTTTTACTATTGAACTCAATAGTCTGCTCAGCAAATTAAAAGTCCTTACTGTTGAGCCGTTGGACAGCAACAATGTGGTGATTGTTAAAACAAAAAACTTGCCAGCAATGATCTTTTTAGAATGAAATGTCTGTAATCCAAGCATAATTTTACTGATGCAACTGTCTTATTCAAGAGTCACTAAACTACCATGAATTCTCCATCCACAACAGTAACACCAAACATCTGCCAGCATGAGTGTCCTTACTGATTCAGCTCCCTATCAACAGCAGTAACATTGTGTGCTGCTTCCCCTGCAGTGCTTTTCCAATTATAAAATTTCCACTTTAATTAAAAAAAAAAACAAATGCAGCGGTTTCTGGTTAATACAGGGTACAAGCAGGAGTTTTATTGCATTCTAAGAGAAATGGTGCTCCTTGTGGCTACGAATTATTTGTATTTCAATAGTAACCAGAGATCCCAGTCAGGGCTCTCCCTTTACTGTATTTGGGAGTATACTGATATTTTACTATCTCTCTTTCTTTCGAGTCTTCTAAGATCGTACATCCCTGTCTTGATCATTCTTAGCAGAAAATATTACCTAAAAATACACCATTTTTCAGACCCTTATGTAGAACAGGCCATTCCCCTCCTTCCACAGGACGCTGCCCGTGTCCAACAGAGCTCTTGTAACTTCAGAATTGGGATTTGTTTCTTTTGCCAGCCCTGTGGAGAAAAAAACCTTTTAAGTTCATAAAGCGCAGGGAGGGCCGCGGGCTGGGAGACAAAAATCCTGCCGATCTCTGGGGAGACTCGGGGTGGGTGAGAAGATGGGCGCCCTTCCCATGACTCTTCCCTTGGGAGGCCGGGGCCATCCAGCACCAAGGCCCCGCCTCGTCCCGACCGCATCCCCGGGGCCGCGCTTCCACCCCCGCTCAGCGCCGCGCTCGGCTCCGCCCCAGCGGATCTGCCCGCCCGGCAGCGCCCAGGCCGGGCCAGCCCCAACCCGCCCATCCGGGGCTGCGGCGGGAACTACCGCTCCCAGGGAGCCGCGGGCTAGGCCGGGCCGGGCCGGGCAGGGTCGGGCCGGGTCGGGTCGGGTTGGGTCGGGCGGGGCACAGAATGGAGAGCCCCGCGGTCACCTTCACTCTGGCTTACCTGGTGTTCGCCGTCTGCTTCGTCTTCCCGCCCGACGAGGTGCGGTCGGCGGGGCTGACGGTGCAGAGCCTGCTGGCAGCCTGGCTGGGCAGCGAGGACGCGGCCTTCGTGCAGTACCACCTGCGGCGGAGCACCGGCACGCTGCTGGCACACTCCCTCCTGCCCCTGGGTGAGCCCCGGACGGCTGCAGGGAGGCGGGGAGAGAGGGAGGGACCGGGGGGTGGGGGTTCCCTACGGGCAGGGGACAGCCTCAGCCTCTTCGGGGTGACAGGGAAGATGCGGTGCCCGGCTGGGCGGGAGCAAGGGGGTTCCTGCCCGGTGCACGAAGGTTACGCTGTCCATCTTAGAAATACAGGATTTTAGCATCTCGTGAGCTGCTTTGTTAGTGTACGGGCTTTGTAACTATCTGGCTGCAAGGGAGTACGTGTAGTTACAAAGGAACTGTATGTTATTAATACAGCGAATTCAAATCAGCTTTCCTTAGCCATATAGTTCTGTTCAAAGTAAGTGTCATCTTACGGGTGATTTTTTTTAACCTGCAAATTCAAATCGGCTTAATTTAACTACATAATTCTGGCAAGAATCAGTGATGGGTACGAATTTACCTCAGACTGCTTAGGACAAGAGGCTTGAGTCTGAGTTGTCATACAAAAGAACAGCAGCTCTTCTGGAGGTCAGCTTGCTGGCCAGAAGAACTGTATGACTCAGGGGTATGTGTTTATGTATGTACATAATTGCTTCCTAAAACTAAGTTTTTTTTTCCTTGCAGGTTATTACCTTGGTATGTGCTTTGCTGCACCTGAAAAACATCTTTATTTTTTCTACCTGGCCTCCAAAGGATGGAAAACTTTCTTCTTCTTCGCAGTTCTCTTTCCAGCAGTCACCAGTGCCCTGGCATATTACTGGTCACGGAAAGGTTGGAATAATCATCCACTGGCCCGAACACTTGCTGTTCATGCTCTCCCACAGTCAGGATGGAGGGCAGTAGCTTCTTCCATCAATACAGAATTTAGAAGAATCGACAAATTTGCTACTGGAGCCCCAGGAGCAAGGGTGATTGTTACAGACACTTGGGTGATTAAAGTGACCACCTACTGCTTACACGTTGCCCAGCAGCAGGACATTCATTTGACAGTGACAGACTCCAGACAGCATGAACTCACCCCAGACTCAAATATGCCCGTGCAGTTCCTCACCATCCGTGTTGCCAGTATTAACCCCTATGTGAAAGCATTTGATATCCGGTAAAACAACTGCCCTCTTGTGTTATATATACTATTTGAGGGTGCTGATGGAATGTTTTTGTGGCAGATCTGAAGGCTCCCTTGGTCTTATCCTTTTCTTTTTGCTGCCTTCCCAGTTCTGCCATGCGGTGCTGCAGTGAAGAAAGGTTGTAAAGATCTATACACCTCCACTATTGGATGCACAGTGATAAGGAGAGGGACTGCCCTGTTCGATCCATTTTTAGGAAGAGGATGGTGCTGGGTGCAGGAAGAAGTAACTGGAAAAACTTAGGTCAAAGATGGAGAACAGGAATGGAAGGGGGAATCATTTATCTTCCAGGAGAAGAAAAAGCAATTTGTCTAAAACTGGCTGTTGTTCACCCATGATTTTTTTTTTGTTTTGTTCCTTCTGCTCAAGGCTCAATTTTGTCACTGTTTTCACTGAGCTACAACAAGCCAACTGCCCTTAAAGCAAGGAAGTAATTTTGGTTCATTTCTGATTTATGTGTTCCATAGCAGTAAACCATAGCAAACATGCTGTGAACTGCTAGGGCTTGCTTTGCAAGGGCATGTGTGATTTTTTTTGTGCAGTCCCTCTGTGTAGCTAGGCAAAAGTAAAAGTTCTGCAGAAGTCTGTAGCACTGAATAGAAGGGTGCTAAAATCTTTGTTGTCCTTGTGTCATTAAAAGGAGTACACAGAGCTGTGTTAGTGTTCCTAAAAGTATGTATCTGAAAAGGCATTTGATTGTCTGCTTGCTGTAAATTTGTATGCCAGCAGTATTTATTTACCAGTTAATTAAAAGCAAGCAGATGACCAGACTAGGTGAGCAGAGGGGTCCTGGCATGCATGAGGAAGGCACAGAGGTGACTGTGTTAGATATTCAGGTGTCCAGATCCCACAGTAAGAGGTTAGTTAAGGTGTGACAATACTACAAAAAGAGATTTTTCTAGACCTGTGAGTGTGGTTACCAAATACGTATTAAACAACTAATGATTTTCTTCTGCAAGTGCTTCAGTGGCAGAGTGATAAAACTACATCCCCAGCTGGGAAAAAATCATGGTTTCTTTGACAATTCCTTTTAGGGAAAAAAGCTTAAAAGTTCTTACAATAAAATGTGTCAGCAATAGCAAATCTCTGCTAGAATGGAGGCATACAGGATTTAAGTGCCAAAGCACAAAATTTGCCTATTAAGGATGTAGTATGTAGAGGTATAGATCTAGAATCAGATATAGTGGGATCTTTCTGGAAGAAAAATGCTTTTGTGCAGGCAGGCTACATTTCACTGTGTGTTCAATGCAGATTTTTTTCTCTGGATAGAAACATCCTGGCTATTTGCACAGATAGCATTTGTTAACAAACAGCATTATCCTATGGCAGTTAAAACAATGCAGGGCACTGGGAGCTAAAGCACAGCCAGCATTGCATTGTACTGGACTCTGGGAACACAGCAAGTGGTAGGAAGAACAAGGAATTTCAGGGCAATGTTCCCAGGGTTTCGTCGTGAAAGATGTTTAATGAATGTAAATGTTGAGCTGGGAAGTTCTGGATCTGGAGTTCAGAGCTGTAAAAAAAAAAAAAAAAAAAAAAAAAAAAGGTAACAGCAGTAATGTCTCACAAGGTCTTGTGGGCCACTTGAGGTCTGTGGGCCTCACTTAAGACTTTAGCAAATGCAACCTAGTGTAAAACACAGCCTTAAGCAAAGCATAGGTCACACTCAGCAGCTCTGTGTAACTTGTGTGAAATTTCAGGTTTTATCTGAAATTGTATTGTAAAAATCACTGAAACTAATTTCCATTCTCATGATACTGATGTGCATTGTATCACCTTGTGTAACATGATAGAACTCTAATTTCTGCCTTCAGGAGTTTATAAACTAGAATTTAGATATGGTGTAAATAAATAGATATTTAAAAGGTGAACAGATTGTGCATGCATGTGTTAATGCATGATTTCTGTACCTGTGTTGCTTTTGTTCATGCTGATTACTTCAAAAGCCTTCCTTTATTTTTATATGATGTTTTAGCTAATTTCTGGCATATCTGTTGGCAATCTGACACAGGTATGAAGGAGGGCAGTGTGTTCTGTTGTCTGAATTCTGCCAAAACCCACAACTAAACAGCAAAAGAAAACAAAATGCTCACTGTGTATTTATTTTAACTCCTACCTCCTAATCTGTATAACTTTTCTGTGGAGTCACTTCTCTGATGTTTACCTCAGCAATGTATTACCAAGGTATTTTAATAGATACTCATGGGAACATTTTGTTCTATCTCTTCCTTAGGTTGAACTCCACAGAGTATGGGGAGCTCCGAGAAAAGCTCCGTGCTCCCATCAGCAATGCAGCTAATGTTGTGATCCATCAAAGCCTTAGTGATTTATTTCTTGAAACCTTTACATCTCTGGTGGAAATTAACCAGACATATTCTGTTCCAAGCACTCAGGTGAGACTTTCTGTACATGTGGGACTAAAAATTACCTTCTCAATATTGGTGAGAATTGTTGCTGTGTGATTGATAGCTGAGTACTTGGGGCTGGCGTAGGTGAAGTATTAAGAGAAGTCATTATTGTGGGGTTAACTAAGGTTTTATTAAACACAGATTAAATGATGATTAAAATTATTATTAAATGGTAATCAAACAGTAATCAAATGGTAATTAAAAGGCAGTCAAACACTACTATTCACTGCACTCCTAACTATTAAGCTACCTTGTATACAGTATGCTTAGATCAGATATAAAAAGTTGCTTAGATAACAGATGTAGATAACATGCTGGGTAAGGGATCTCTCTCCATTAAGGAGTAACCTTGAGAGGTGTCCTATCTGAGGGGAAATCACCACCATGCAGCCTGCTGCTGTGCAGGAGAACTCGATGGGCTTGGGCACTGCAGGTATTTGTAGTGTAGAGTGGTTGACTCATATTCAAATTCCCCTTTGCTGTAGATGCAGGTGTGCAGCTGTAGCAATTTTAGTTTGGTGTGGTTCCAGCTCAGGCTGGCACCATTAGCTCCTGATAAGACATGGCCTGTTCAATGTCCTGAGAAGGAAGATATGGCCTAGCACAGCTTCTCAAAGTCTGAGCAGCAAAGCTGACTCCAGTCAGGCCTCTGTCAGTGGTACCTGAACCAAGGTGCTGCTCACTCACTCAGGGTGAGTGTGTCTGCCACAAGGACCAAAGAAGAGACACTGGAAGTGGGATCTAGAGACCACAAAGCACAGCTACTTTTTGTGACACCAATAGCAGTATAAATAGGATTGTGATCTCCACCCCTGCTCAGTGTGCTGCTTTTTGAACTTGTCCAGTTCTTGGAGAGCTTTGGGTGGAAGACACATGCTAAGGCTAAGGCAAATGCTAATGATTGTTTATTAATTGTAAAACACTTCAAAGCAAGTTAATCTTCCTAGTTGCAAGTGCAAGTTCATGTGTTATAATTAACAGTGGGAAAATACCAATTATTCCAATATTATCCAAGAAGTAGATTTCTTATCCTTCAAGATGTGTGCCCATTGTGTTGAGTAGAGCCCCAGTTCCTTCTGTTATTTATGTCTTTTACCTACAAAGATGGAAGATAGGAACACCTATTTGCTATAACAAGTGGTGGGAACTGTTTGCTTTGTTTATTTTCCTTTATATTGGTATGATTTTTTAACAGTGGTCTGTCTGAATGATCACTGGCTGCTCACTGACCTGCTCTGGCTGCTGTGCTCTAGAAACAGATGGAGGAAGAAAAAGAACATTTATTTTCAGTCATTCTGGTTTTGTTTGTTCTCTTTTGTTAGAGGGCTTTCTAATAAAACACAACTCTGGAGACTGAAACCATTTGGCATCTTCTGGTGAGGCAGTTCTGCCATGAGGCCTTGCTCAGCTGAGTTTACTTTTCTAAATGCCTTTGGAGAGCAAGAGCAGCAACCATTCTGTGCACTTCATAATTTTGATGTTTTGCCTCTCCTTTAGGAGCTGGAGCCTTGCATAGGGTGCATGCAGACTATTGCTAACATCAAGCTGATCAAGAACTGCCAGGAGCCAAACGAAGGGGAATGCCAGCAGTGCTACTGTCGCCCCATGTGGTGCCTGACCTGCATGGGCAAGTGGTTTGCCAGCCGACAGGATCAGCAGCACCCAGAGACCTGGCTGTCCAGCCAAGTGCCTTGTCCCACCTGCAGAGCCAAGTTTTGCATTTTAGATGTTTGCATAATAAGGTGAATAATCCTCGGGTATGTTTTTACTTTTTCAATTCCAGTCTATTTCATAGTGGGTTTGGTTAAAAGGCCTGTTAGATTTGTTTCTGAGGGATGCAGACTTCAAATCTTTCTTTTACAATGTTGAAAACAGTTGTAAATCTTTCTAGTTCCTCTCCAATTTTACCTCTATGTTTCATTTTTATTAATCAGATATCAATTCTGGAATTTATTTTTTTTTTACTGTATGTTTAGCTTTCTTATGTCTTGGATAGGACAAGAGCATCCCTCTGTATTTGCAGTATTTTTTCAAGTTTTAATGTAGGTTAAATTTTTTAAATTTTTAACTTGGGTTTTGATTTTTTTAGTAAAGGGCTAACTGAGAAAATTACTTTGGTTAGACTTCATTGATACTTCTGTTGTTCTTTAATCCATTTGTAAAATCCTTATTAATATTTGCAGGTGTTCATCAAATAAGTATACTAGTTTTGTTCCTTCTACTGGTCCTTTTCACTTGTGAAGGGGGTTGGTATTGGTAGGCTAAGGGATTTAATCCCTGAAGATGTACAACTCCTGTAGGGACCTCTTATTCCATTAACCTGCCTCTAGTTTATTATTTGATGGATGTGTTTATTTCAAACAGAAGGATTCAGAAACATGCCCCACTTACCAACATTGCTAATGCTGTGAATAGTAAACTCTGTTGGTTTCCAGGAGCTGAGTTGCTTAGGGTTTTGATGCTTCTTAGGTGGTGGACTTTTTTATACCTTTGAAGAGAATGCAGTAAACATCTGAACTGTCTAAATACTGAAACAAACAGCTTGTCTGTTAGAAGCCTGTAAGCTAATGTTTCACCTGAAAGTGATGCCAGGATCACAATAGCACAAGTGACTGTGCTAGATTGCCCAAGAATGACCATAATGACCATCATTAACAAAAGCTTTCAAGTTTTAATTCTAATGGTCATCAGCAACAGTCAAGGTTTTAATATTCATAGGGTACTGATGCACACACTTCTTGATATGACCTGCATCAGAATCATTTGTAAATTAAAATAAAGGCATTGCATATCAATTTAAGAGAGCTCTATGCTTAGACCGAAGTTCAGTGCTTATTGTTTGAGCTGTCCATCACCCCCTTCAATGAACAGCTATTTGGGATACTGCTGGGGGAAAGCCTCAAGCTGCTGGAGAATGTGTGAGCTCTAAACCTCTGCACTGCAGGGACTGAGATGCTGGTATCTGCTTGCTTGGGTTGTCCACCTAAGAGGGGTAATGACCTCAGGCAGACAGGTGGATCAAATAGTGAGAGAAAGAAATATTTTAATGCTTGGATTTAGGAGAATAAAAGCCCTTATTCCTCCCACCTATGTAATCAGAAGGATCTTAAGAGTAAATCACCAGAATAGAGGACATGCCAATGGTGAGATAAAAACCATCTTGACTACCATGACAGGCAACTGTTTTGAGCAGGAACAAGTGGCAGGATCTTAAAAATGGTGCAAGTGCTGGAAGCACAGCCATGGAAGGTGCCCTTAAGAGTCTCAGTGTAGGTACAGGTTGTGTGGTGAATACACCAAACCGTACTTAGAGCCAGGAAAGAGTTGCCAATGTGGCTGCAAGCTGCATTTTCGAGAGCTTTGGTCTTCTAACTGCTTGTGCAGTCGAGATTTTCTTTACAGAAACCTACTTGGAATTGATTGTAACTTTTCATTTCAGTGGAACTTTGCTTTTTGTCATCTTAGTTTTGGCAGTGTAGCAGTGCACAACGAAGTAACAGTCACAAATGCCTAATACTCTTGCATCTTTCAATGGTAGTGCTCTATCCACAGAAGTGCCTCTTGGAAAACAGTAATAATTACCAAAATACATTTGTGATTTATGTTAATAACAGTGCCTGGGTAAAATTCCTTAAAAGAAGCATTTTTTCCAAGTTTAAATTCTCCAAGTAATCTGGCATGTCTCCAAAGTTTGTAAGCTTCTTAAAGGCTGTGTTAGACAACCATCTTGTTAAAAATCCATATGACATATTCTTTTAGTGGCAGTAGGAGAAATTGTGACCTTTTCCTGCACAGTCATGTGATATCTAATTAGTCTTGAATAAATCACTGAACATGAGAACAGAGCACAAAAATAGTCTTTGTGGTAGCTTCAGGTCACCATCCAAAGAACCACATGCATGTATAGGGCTGTTCCTAGAGACCTTACTCTTTTTGCAGTTAAAAAAAAAATACATTGCCTCCCACCCAATCTTAATACATTTCTTAAACATAAAGGGAGGGTTTAGAATCAGTCTCTTTACAGCACTTTTCTAAGGAAAAAAATGAACCAAGTAATGTGGTGGGCTAAACTATTTACTTAAAGGATTTTCTTGACTTAATTATAACTTAGTGTTGCTTTTTCAGCAGTGTTTATACTTTTCCACATCACTGACTTTTGGGTAGGCACTATTGGTAAACTGAAGTATATTATATAAATGTAATGTCATTATGATAAAGTAATCCATACGTGGTGCAGTGTCAGCATAAATATATGTGTATACATGTATAACCCAAATTTTCATACGTGTTTCAGCTGAACAGGTGCTTCTGAAAACATGGGCTGTGGCTATATTATTTATTTCCACAGTTGTGTTATTTTTGTAATTGTAGCATTGGAGAAAATATTGGAAAGATACGTTATCTATTGATTTTTCAGGATAGCATAGTTCACTAACCCAAAAAAGGCATTTTGTCTAAGCAGGATAGATTTTGAATCCATTACATGAACACAGGTTTGGTTTGTTTTTTTTTTTCACATGAGGCTTGCCATAACTGGAAACCAAAATATCATGTTACTACGTGATCTCTTCAGTATGAGTATTTTTGCTGCATTGAAACTTAGTAGACTGCAGCAAGGTACCATTCCAGTCAGGCTAAACCTCAGTAAGACATAACTGAATAAAGTTCTGGGTGCCATTTGTTAAGAAATGTTGACTTTACTATGTTTAAGGAGTTGAGATATAAATATCCAAGCTCTTACATACATTGCAAGACATCTTCTTCCAAAGATATACTGAAAGGTTTGCTATTTGTGGTTGGGTGTTTTTTTGTCTGGATGTGTTTTTACCTACATAGCTTACCTTTTTTAAACCAGAAAGTAGCATTTGGATAGCCTTTAAGGAAAAGGCCTAATGATTACATGTAGTTAATCTTAAAATTATTTCAAGACCTGAATAAAAAAATAGACTCAATTTTATGTAGGACTTCTGGTTTTCATTTAAAGTTATGTTTACCATTGAAAACATTATACGGGTGGAAAACAGTCTGACTTACTTGACTGTTTTAGCTGAGAACACATAAAACCAAAAAGGGCTTAAATTTTCCTGAGGGATTCACCTGGTAATTCCTTCTTTGATGAATTCTCCTACTATAACCTAAATGTAGTGGGTTGCATAAATGAAAGGTGTGTAAAATCTATGTATGCATAAAAAATGAAAACAAACAAACCAAAAGAAGAACCCAAGTACTTGCCATAAGTAGCAGGGGTGAGGGAATGACACCGGATGTCATGAACCTGACATTTGTCTTGCCTGGGAGTGCTGGCATGCAGCAATGACATGTCCTGTATAGAAGTATTTTTCTGTTGTGACAGTGCTTAAATATATTAACAAGTGTAGGCAATTGGAGAATGTGGTGCATTCCATTAATGGTATGCAGTGTGGGACATGTTACTCTGGAGTGTAAGTTGTGATGCCCATCAGGCCCCTTTGCTGAGCCAGTTTATCTCACCACATAACGTGGCCACAAAATGAGTCCTTTGCTAATGAATGTTGTAACACTCTGATGTCAGAGCTGGGCTTTTGCTGGATTAGGGAGTGGGTGTCCAACCACCCCCACGCTGGGTGGGTGTAGGGAGAGACCCTGAGGGAAATGGTGCCTGTGGGGTGAAGGTAGCAGCGTGGGCTGCAGGGCTGAACACCTTCCCATCTTCCCTCTGTAAAACCTGATTATTTTTTTTGTGTGTGTGGTTCTCACTCCACTCTCCTGGGACCCCACCTGCAGTACTCTCTCCAGTTCTGGAGCTTCCAACACAGGAGGATGCGGAGCTGCTGGGAGTAGAGGCCACAGAGATGAACACAGAGTGGGAGAGTTGGGTGTGTTCAGTCTTGAGGAGACCCCAGGCAGACCTTACAGTGGCCTCCCAGTACCTGAAGGGATTACAGGAAAGCTGGAGAGGGGCTTTTTACAAGGGAATGGAGTGACAGAACAAAGGGATACAATTTTAAGCTGAAATAGGGTAGAATTAGATTAGATATTACAAAGAAATTCTTCATGCAGAGAAGCTGTGGCTGCCCCATCCCTGCAAGTGCTGAAGGACAGGTTGGAGGGGGCTCGGAGCAGCCCGATGGAGCGGGAGGTGTCACCCAGCACAACTGGACCGAGATAAACTTCAAGGTCCTTCCCACGCCAAACCCTTCTCGCATTCCTCTTCCCCTGGAACCTCCCAAACGTCTCCTCCCCAGCTCCCCGCCTCCCCCTCACCACCACCGCCCCCCAAACTGCTGCGCATGCGCGGCCGCCCCGAGGTGACGGGGCAGGACGAGAGGCGGGCGGTGCCTGCGCGGTGCCCTGCGCGGGGTGCGCAGCCATGTTCGGCAGCGGCGGTCCCGCCGCCCTCAGCCATGTTCCGCGGGCAGCGGGATCTGCCCTGCTACGCCGGCGGCGGGAAGCCGGGGGGACTGCGCAGGTGAGAGCTACTGTGGAGGGCCGAGGTGGCTGGAGCAGGGAGGGTGTTGCTCCCTCAGCGTATGGGGCGTGGTGCTGCCCGCCCCTGTTGTGAGGGGGGGTGGGCGGTGGGGAGGTCGCAGGGTGGGCTTCCCACGCACTTCCCCGGCTTCAGCATCGCCCTCACGGGTTACCCTTGAGAGGTGGGGGGCAGAGGCAGCTTTGGCTTTGGGTCGGGGTTGTGTGTCGGTGTTTTTTAACTCTTCTGACAGCGGGGTCACTGTGGGGTTTGGGGGGGAAGAAGCTGCCCAGGCAGCAGTGTGGGGGCTCGGGTGAAACGCTGGGGACCCGGCGGGGGGGGGGGTGTCTCAGGGGCTTGGCCTCGGGCTGGCAGCAGGTGGAGAGCACCGTGGAAAAAGAAAAAAAATAAATACTGGAATATTTCTAAAAGGCGTAATTTTCGGTTAGTATTTTCATATAGGTTTTCAGTTAGTTTTGTACCTAATGGGTCCTCCCTTCCCCTTGTTTTCTCCGTGTCTTTCAAGACTTTAAATTCAGTAATTGTTGTTGAGAAATCCTCTGTCTGGTCACGGCTTCACCGTATGTAAAACCCGAGTGTGTTCAAAGTGTCCTTTTGCCCAGACCCGTGGTTAGGAGCAAAGCTTTTTGTGCTGCGTGGTGGTAACTTGGAGCCCTCTGGGAGCAGGAAACTCCCAGAGCCCGTCAAGGGTGGAGGAGGAAGGGAAAGAAAACCTGAGTGGTTAAGCCAGGATTTAAATTACAGAAACCTTCCTTCCGTCTGCCTTGTTGACTTTAGAAGTGCAGAGATCTCGCACATACAGAGCAATGTGTTTGCCCTTTACTCGCAGGTACCTCCAGGCAGGTGTTGTCCTTAGCCCGAGGCCAGGTCTGGTGTTAGACGCTGAGATGGTGTTTTGAATACTAACCTGTCATTTGAGATGTTAAAGCCGTCAGAACTGAGGAGGAAAATGTAGATAATTCCTGATCCCTAAGCAGTCAGGCTGTCCTTACAACATGTTGAAAGCATCCTACTCATAACTCTCTGTCCCCTGCTCATTTGGGAGGACTCCATAGCAGTGTCTGGCATTTTTGTGTGGAAGGGTTTCCATATAAGCATTTGACCTGTTCTCCTTAGACATGCTGTTTTCTCCTGTTGAAGTGATGTTTCTGTATTTGCCTCTCCCATGAGTTTAGTAGTTGATGAACAGTATATAGTGTCAATAATAAAGTAATGTCAAACAATGTATTGCTGACAGAGGACAGTCTATGAATGTCAGAATGTTCCTGCAGTTCCATAAACACAGTCCTCAGTAGGTTTTTTCCCCCCTTTTTGTTTGCAAATAAATATACTTTAGCTATCTAAATATTAAAGTTGGTGGTTTTTTATTCTAATGTCTTCATTGCATAAGTCAAAGACCTTTTCTCAGGTCTATTAACAATTGAAATTGTTAAGTTAGTGTTGCCTGAATGAGTAAGTTGATGCAAATGTGTGCCAGATCAGTGTTTTGTAACTATAAATGATAATACTTGGGTTGTTCATATTGGTTTTGTATAGGGAATGATCAGGCACTACCAGTGACTTGATTTCTGATGAAAATTCTTGTTTTCTAGCTCTGTGCAACATGCACACTGCTGGCATCAAGAACAAGAATGTAGAAGATGGAATGATCCAGATTCTTTGATGTTTGAGGAGTATCAATGTAGTCATTTCAACCAGTGGTTGGAGAGGTAAGAAAGAAATCTTTTTACTCTTTTCACTAAATCAAAAAAGACCATGGATGTGATTAAATTGGTCTCTAATCATACAGTAGCACAGAGTTATCAAATTATATCTGTGTTATGCAAGGATAGACCATTCAGTTTGTCTAATTAAAATACATGCCATAATGTTAACAAGTATTCCATATGAAAGAGAAATGGTGTATACAGATGCAGTAGGTTAATCCCTTTGCTGTGAAAGTCTTCAGTGTTAGTATAAAATTCTCACAGAAGCAATATGCTGTTACTTTTTCTGTTTTGCTTAAACATCTTTTTGTGTAAGTGTGGGCAAATGATGATGTTTGGCTCTGCACTCAGTACACTCAGCTGTCCTATAGTTTTTAGTAAATACTTTTTAGTAAATACTTTTTGGTTGTTGTTACTGTAGTCCAGTATCAAGGACAGTCTGAGAGGAGATCAAATTTTATAGGTGGGTAGTTCTAGGTGTATTTTGCCTTCCTTTTGGATATTCTAATTAAAAACCTTAGGTGAAGGAAGTGTTGAGATGCATATGAAGTTAATGGGGAACCAAATAGGTGTTTCTCTACTCAGAAAATTTTAATGATGCAACTAATTATTTAACTAAAAGCTTAATGGCTCTCTTCTTGGCTTTACATAGAGAAGTTTACATTCTTGAGATGGTTATGGTGGGATATGATGGACAAAATGTTATTTCTGCTCATGTGATGGGCATTTATCTATTTCTTAAGCATGTTACTGGTCCTTTACAAAGTCCTTAGTTGTCCAGAGAGAACAGTGACTGGACTGATTTTTGACCTGGAGTGGTTTCATAAACTGTGCTCTTTGTTGGAGTTGCAGTAGTGGGAAGGTCCTCAAGTAGCAGTGAGAAGGGTTCACATTGGCTGAGCCAGCAGTACTTTAAGAGGTTGGCAGGTCTTGGGTTCTGACATGAAATTCACATTGTTACCATTTCTTTTCCCTTCAAAGTTATTTTATATCACTACTGAAGGTGAATTGAAAGGGTTTTAATTTGTTTAACTTTGAACTGAAATACAGTAGGGGCATACCCATGATGTTACAATCCTGGAGCTGTTGAAGTTTCTGTTAAGTAATTTGTTATGAACAGCAAATGTTTATATTGAGTTCTCATTATTTTCCAGCTCAGCAGCAGCAGAACATTCTAGGCCTCTTTCTGACTGTCCCAACTGGGAAGGTAGAATTGAAGAAGACAAAACAATGAGGACATCAAGTAAAAAGATTACAAAGTAGGTATTGAATTATCTGTTGTTGGGTTGGTTTTAGCAATAGCCATCTGTTGGTCTCTGACTGCTTTACATGCATTAATGAAGGTTTGAAAAACAGCCAGGCTGTTTCATATCAAGCCTGAAGGAAGCCTTAAGGGGCTGAGCACTGAGAAGACTTACCTCAAAAGCTACTTGTATGATAATTTCAGAGTCTCTTCTGTTCCAGCTTACATTGCATGTTTGTCACAACTTTCTGTAGGAGAAAGTATTAGAATAGTGAAAGGAAAGATGAAAACCAGCCATCAAGGCTTGGAAAGAAAAACTGCTGTTAGATCATTCAGGCTGCCTCCTCTGTATTTTGTGTCTTTGTTTTATTGAGTTTAAGCTTTTTCATTTTTATAGGAGGACATTGTTATACATATCTGCAATAATTGTGGATCAATTCATTTGCTTGTTGTAGGACTAACTATAAGCTTTTACCAAGGCAGCTCTAGCACCAGTACCCTCAGGTATATGTGTACTTGTTATAAGCCTGAGCAATTGCATGACCTTGCAAAATAGTGATTAATTTGGTTAGCACAACCTTCACTTCCATAAACTAATGAAGTCAGAGTTGTGCTGACTGTCTATCAGAGTAATAATACATGCAGGTCTAGAGTGTGTGTTTATATAACTTGTGGTAAAGCTATTAAGGTTCTTTTCAACTTAATTCTAATTTTTATTATGTTCTCTTTCAAGTGAACCTTCTAATGCAGCTGAAAGGGAAACAGATGAGGTGGTTCTGAGGAGAAGACAAAAACAGATCAATTTTGGAAAAAATACCCTTGCATATGACAGATACATTAAAGAAGTTCCAAAGTAAGTTGTATTACATTGCACATTTCCAGATAAAGTCTTGATTTGTTCCTGCTGTGTGTGGATCAGCACACAGCTTTAGTTCTCTTAAAATTATAGGAACAGCAAGCAACAAAAACTTGAATCAGTTTATTTTTTTAGAGAAACCAGGTGTTTTCTGAATGTGAGCAAATTTAGTTAGGGAAAATTTAATGTTCCCTTTGAGTATTGCTGTTGCTAGTAGCAAATATACTTTAAATGAATTCTGTATTAAACAACTCCTTGTGATGCTTCTGGTGACTGTTGCTAGGCCAGTGTGAAGCTAATTGATACCAGGAAAGGACATGAGGGCTGAATAAAGCCTTGAATTTAAGTATTGGTAAGGGAAAAGAGGGTGGAATAAAATTCTCTGAAGATGCTTGTGAGTTGACCTCATTCCCTTCCCCAGGCAGACTGGTGCCCTGGCAGGCTCTGAGCAGTGACCACTCTGGAAGATTTCTCCACTGCTTCTTCTGCCCTGTTTCTTTTTGTTGCTAAGCATGACATTATATGGAATGGAATAGCTCTCTGGGTAATTCCAGTCATCTGCTCCAGTGGTTTCCCCTCTCAGCTTTTTGTTCCACCCCAGTTTAGTGGCTGTGAAGGAGGAGGGGCAGAGTGGGAAAAAGAGAAGGTCTTGAAGCTGTGCAAGGCCAAAAATCAGTGTGTTATTAGCACTGTTTTAGCCATAAATCTGAGACACAGCACTATGGGGACTGCTGTGAGGGAAGTTAACTCTTTCTGAGCCAGACTCAGTTAATAAAAAGAAACTGCACTTGACTCAGGAAAACTTGAGGTACAAACAGCTGGAGGCAAGGATGCTATTGAAGGGATGTGAGTTATGCTGCTTGTGGTTCATGTTTGTCCATGGGTGGTAGGGGTCTGCTTTTGGCAGCTGTCAGAGTGCTGAACTGGATGAAGCTCTGGTCTGGCTTAGCACATTATTGTTAATTGCTGCTTGGGTGGTCTTTTTTTGACAGTGTTTTGGAATACATGCATTTTGGTTAAGTGTTTAAAAATGTGAAAATTATGTGCATTAGGTCACTGATACCTCTGGGACTTGATGGACTGGGGATTTTTTTTTAAGAATAAAAATCATCTTCTGAACTAATAAATATTCCTGTGTATTTACAGGAATCAGCGAATACCAGGAGTTCATCCTAGAACTCCCAACAAATTTAAGAAGTACAGCCGTAGATCCTGGGACCAGCAGATCAGGCTGTGGAAGATAGCACTGCATGCCTGGGATCCTCCCACTGAAGAAACCTGGGATCTGCAGCCAGTGTGTGTATGGGTGAATTAAGTCAGCAAATCTCTTGCTTCACAAGGGAGCTCTGTATTTGCTTTATGAGCATTCCTGACTGGGAGCATGAGAGGAGAGTAGGCTCAGGAATGAATGTCTGTTTGAATGCTTCAAGATATTTTTGTTACTTAGTCTAAATTAACCTCCAGAAGGTGTTCTGAGGAGGAAGACATTTGGTTTGTCTACAGCAGAATGCTTTTTTCCCCTGTGTGTGTTTACATTGGCAAGGACAAGATAAAATGTTTTTTCTAGAAAGGGATGGGCATAAGCAGGAATAGGTGATAATTGTTCCTTGACTTTGATAACCTTTTTCATCTTTTTTCTCATGTCAGTGAACCCACCTTTCTCCTACAGTAATTGTTAGAGGATTTGAGAAGGATAAGAAGATTAAAGATAAGGATAGGAGAGATATTTCTGTGTGCTGCAGGAGAGTGGCAACTGTGTTCAGGATGGATTTTTTTCTTTTTTATCTTCTCAGATCTTTCAATTCCTGTAGCAAGCCTACTTCCACTAATTACTTAGTACTTTACAAGATTTGGACTAGTAAACTGTGAGGAAAAGGGTGAAAAGAATTCTATTAGTGCCATAAGTGCTTTGTGTAAGTAATTTTAGTTGTGTTGCAGTTGGTCTATGGTGAGGTTGCAGGTTTTTGCACCATCTGGATCTCATATGAAGCAATAATTATTACTGCAGGTGTTCTGCTTGGAGTGGTAAGCCAGATGGATAGTATTTTAAATGTTTTTGTTTTGTTCTTGTCCTCCTGTTTTTAGTAACACAGAACCCTCAGGTAGTTCCCAGGAATGGTTCTGCAAAGATCAGGATGTTTCTTGCTCCTTTGTATTTGATGAAAAGCAGAAGAGAAATGAGGGTGAAGATGAATGCAGACAAACTGACTATGCACCAGAGAGGTATTGGATAAAACTTCTGTGGTTAACTTTTTGGGATTATTCAATGCATGCTGGTACTGTCAGGTTGGTTTTTGTAGGAAATATTTCATGAGGGAGGGTAATTAATGCTTAGCTTTGGACTTTGGCACTTTTGCTGTTGAATGTAATTCCTCACTGGTACAGAGCATTGCAT